>NC_138578.1:83770519-84146377 GCF_964289735.1 Phaethon aethereus
ATAAAACTGCTGCTAAGAAGCTTTCCTGCCTCCTTTCCCGCACGGAGAGCATCAGTGTTGGAAGCACCTAGCCGCCTCGTACGGAAACACCCGGGGTTGCTTTTCATATGGCACCCAGGAAAATAAATATATGAATCAGCCAGGGTGCCCCTTCCAGCGATCCCAGAGCCCGGCTGCGAGGGCACGAGTTGGGGACAGCTCGAAGCTGCGGGGTTTAAAGCCAGCCCCGGGGTGAAGCTGTCCCATGCCGGCCGGGCGCCGGGCCGGGGAGGCGGCGTGCCTCGGGGGGACGCTGGGGCTCGCAGGGTGCTGCAGGGTGGGCTGGGTGCCGGCGGTCTCCTCCGATGCACAATGCTCTGAATCAATGCGTCTTCCTCCCGCTTGGCTTTGGAAGTGGTCGGAGGGGCACCCTGGCTGATTCATGTATTTATTTTCCCGGGTGCCATATGAAAGGCAACCCCGGGTGTTTCCATACGAGGCGGCTAGGTGCTTCCAACACTGACATTCTCCAGGAGAAAAATAGACAGGAAAGCTTCTTAGCAGCAGTTTTATTGTGTTAATAAGTTTGGCGTCTATAAGCAACATATGTAAATGACTGATATACTGTCTTGATGCCATTTAACATTATGTTGCGGAGGTGAGCGGGAGCCAAGTCTGCAGCATTTCGACTAATACGTGAGGAGCTGCCAATTCTGGTGGGGTTTTTTTCTTCTTTTTTTCCCCCCCCTTTTTTTAAAGATTTAAACAAGTTAGCAATCTGCCCGCACCAAAATAATGACTCGGACCCTTCCGTCTCTGTTGCCGTTTCTTGGAAAACGGGTAAATATTGTGTTCCTTGAGCCCTGGCGGCAGCTCGAGTCCCCGGCGCTGGGATGGAAAATCCCGGCTCGCCGGGTATCCCAGTCCCTGTTGCTGCGGATGGGGAGAGGGGCCGGCGAGGAAGGAGCGGAGCCGCTGTCGGACGCAGCCCTGGCTGTCGGTAGCGGAGGTGCAGATGTCCCTGCGTTTACCCCTTCCCCAGCGGGGGTAAAAAACCATAAAAGATAAGGGGGGGAAAAAAATTAAATATAAAACGCCGTGAGTTTCTCCCTCTCGCAAGTAATTTTCAGTTAATTTATGTTGAATCAATGGTTCCTTGCAGTCATATGGATGGCAGGCTCCCAGCCATTATTAGTGTAAACAGATTTGTGAGCAGTATATTTAGCTGTTCCATATTGCTTTTAGGAAATGTGCACATTTCAATGGCGTATACTGAGAGAGGGCCATACCCTGCCACCGCTCCGCAGGTGGGGACGGTGCCGTACGGAAGCTCCCGCGCTCCTGGCCTCCTCTTCCTCGCCCGAGAGGAAGCCTTGAGCTGGCGCGGGGGGGCTCGGTTACCCTTGAGGCAGCGGGGACCGTCGGCTTCTGCACGTCCCATCCGTATTTCATCTGCAAATTTGGGGGTTTGCTGCGGGAGGTCGTCCGGCTGCGGCCACGCTGGTCCCTGCAGGTCGCGGAGGCCGGATCCAGCTCACGAGCGCGGAGGCAGAGGGGTTTGCAGCAGGGCAGGTCCCGTGGGGTGGGCGCCCAGCTTCCTTTTGATGCTCGGAGGCACCCGCCTCTTCCCCGGAGCGCTGGGCAGCCTCGCCAGCCTACAAGTGGGATGAGCTGAGCCAGTGCTCAGCACGGCTGGGGGTGAATCCCCATGGGCTCGGGCACCGCCGCTGCCGGGGGTGGGCACCCCCCAGGGACCACGCCGGGATGCAGGCGGCACGCCCCGGGGCGCAGCGGCCGCATCCCTGCCACGCGGGAAGGGATCTGGACCCCCCCCCACTGCCTGAGCGGCTGATTTAAGAAGAGTTGTTGTGCCGCGGAGAAGCGCCAATCTCGAGAGGTTTGGGGCCAAAATGTAAAATGCACTAAAAAAACCCCCAAATTCCCAGATTTCAACAGAACGGGTGTAAAACCCAGCCAGCGGCACCGGGAGGAGCCCTCCAAGTCCCGCGGGACAGATTCTGCCGCGTGGCATCCTTACGCTGCTTCCCTTTCCTCTGCCCGCCTGCTGCCGGGGGAGCTTCCCCAGAAGCGAGCAGGATCAGGCCCTTCCCCATCTCCGCGCCAGCTTCCCCGGCTCGCCCCGCGCCGCGCGCACGCCTCGCCCGCTGCCAAAATAACCCAGAAACGCCGAATCCAGAACACCCTGCCGGTTCACACGTGCCGGGATGGCACCAAGCGTGGGTGCAGCCCCTCCGCCAAGGAACCGGGGCAGGATACGGCCCCGGGGGGCTTCTGCTATTTTAATTTCTCCTGCCGGCTCGCCTGCGTGCCCGAAAATAGCTGCCACGAGCGGGCTGGCACGGGCGGCACGGAGCTTCGCCAGCCTCCGGCGGCACGGCGGCGAAAGGATTTGGGCAACGTCTCACCATGGCTACCCAGGCCGGGGAGAAGTATGTCAGCTGCGGGGGGAGGCTGCCGGCCCCTTTCACGGAGGAGAAAGCCGCGACACCAGGGCTCTGTTGTTGGATGTCACCCTCTCCCTCCCGCCAGTGTGAAAAATCAATTAGGAAGAATTAGCGACGTGTCAACGGGTGTTGCGCGGGGCGAATTACGGGCCGCGTCCTGCACGCCGCTACGCGGGCTCACCCGGGGGACGTGGCGGTGTGTCGCCGCTCCCTCGGCTGGCCCCGCCACCCCAGCGCCATCGCCACCCCGAAACCACCATGCCCAGGCACCCGAACCCGGCCCGGGGTGCCCATATCGAGACCAGGTGCCCGGCTGTGCCTGGGGAGCCGCACGCCGCCCCGGCGCTCCCTGCCTCAGTTTCCCCATCCCTGTGGTGGGGCTTGGCTGGACCGCAGCCCCCGAGCCCCACAGCATCGCCGGCTGGAGATGTCGGACCTTTGTCCCCGCATTGGAGCCCATCCCCGTGGCTCCGGGACTGGAAGCGGTTCAGCGGGAGCGTAACTCGCACCGTGTTGCCGTTTTTCTCTTCCCTCCTCTTTCTGCGTGTATGTGTAAATATATAAATAAGAAGGAAAAAAAAAAACCCCAAACTCTGATTAAAATCCCTTTTTTTATTCACCTGCCCATCTTTCCTCTGTCTCCATCTCCCATTCTATCCAAACTCATAATTAATCGCTCAAGGCAAAAGTAATGAATGTTAATTGGCCATCTGTACAAAGACTAATTAAAATCTACCATGCTGGGGATTAAAACATACCTATAGCAACTGCCTGAATTGAGAATGAGACAGAGGAGAGATTGAGAAAACAGCTGAAAGGCTTGTGCAAAACGCAATCTCGCTTAGGTGTGAGATGAGTTGTAACTCGGAGATCTGAGATGCTTTATTATTAAATTAAAAAAAAAAAAGGGGGGGGGGGGAAGAAACTTCTGAGCTGAGCCGGGAGATGTTTTAATGGGAAGAAAGGCCGCGGGAGATTTCAAAGGCGGAGCAACACCCCTTGGACCCCAACATTTCGGGTTTGGTTTGGATGAGGATAATAGCCGCCCTCTCCCCTCCCCGCCGGGGGGAAATAATTTGTGGTGTGTTCAGTTTTTTAGGGTTTCGGGATGTGAAGAAACTGCGCTGGGCACTGGGAAGCTGCTGGGCTGGAGCGGGGGAAAGAAGCATCCCCTGAATTTGAAGAGTTTAGGGATGGAGCGCGTGGCCCGGCCGAGGGCATCACGGCCGGCCGGGCCCCGCGCCCTCGGCTGCCCCGCGCCGCTCCCGGCCCCCTCTTTGTCCTAAACCCTCGGCTTTTCAGGCCGGCCACCTCTTTGTCGCGGGGAGGGTTTAGGAGTTGGAGGAATAGCGTAAGGCGAGTAAGCCAGCGCTGAATATTCACGGGGCTGCTCCTCCTCCTCGCCGCAGCCCCCATGAGCCCCCCGGCCCCCGCACAAGGGTCCCCTGACCCCCCCTGTGCTGCGCACCCGGGGCCAGCACGGAGCCTGGGTCCGTCCCGCCCAGCCGAGGTGTCCCCCCCGGCGCCGGTGACATGGCTGGAGGTGGCAGGAGGTGCCCGGGGCGGAGGGCGCCCGGGGGGATGCTGGCTGGAGGGTGGCGAGGAGGCTGGACCCTCTCTCCAAACAGGTTACCCAGGCTCAGGGCAGTTCTAGCATGTGCAAAATGCCAATATTTTAGTAAAAAAAAAAAAAAAAGCCAAAGCTGAGGGTGGGTTTCTGCTGGAAATCACCGACCTGTGGCTCCACGGCCTTGGGTCCCCAAGCAGCTCGAGGCCAGGGCTGTCCCCATCTGTCCCAGGTGCCAGCTTCGATGCCACCAAACAACCTATTTTTTAACGCCAGGTCCCCAGTGTTTCCTCCCGGCAGCAGCCGACCGCATGCCCGTACCCCTGCGGTGCCGGCGACCGCGGCAGAGCATCCTTCCCGGGGGCTTCCTCGGGTTCAGAGCGGGGTGTCGGGGAGGCGGGGGGGAGGCTGGGCATCCCCCCGCTCCCCTGAGCGCACAGATATGTTGCAGCCTTGCTGGAAGCACCCGGGCTCGGCTCTGCTCTTGTTTTCTCAGATTCGGCTGTGTTTACTCCCAACACGAGTGACCGCCGTGGCCCTATTACCGGAGCGGCTGACAGCTCGGCTGACAAGTGTGCTCGCGGCAGGAATGTGAATGCGGCTCCCGGCCTCGCCGCGGTGCCTCGGCGGCAGCTTTGCCGGCGGTGGCACGGGCAGGGTGAGGCCACGCTGCCGGCTGGGTGACGTCGGATCCCTAAGGAAGGAGCTGCTCTGGGTTTCCCATGGGATCCCGCACGGGATGGGGTGCTGCGAGCGATGGGCGCAGCACCATCTTTTTGGTTTAAACCCCGGTGCTGAGCATCTGCCAGAGTCCCACAGCATCCTAACGGGAAGGACCAGGGTCCGCCGGGATTATTCGGTGCTTGGGGAGGGGCTGAGCCATCGGCACAGGAGGGTTTCGAGGCCGGGAGGAGGATGATGGGCAGCAGAGGTGGCGCAGGATAGGCTGTGGAGGAGGAGGAGGATGGACGCGCTGATCTGAACCAGCAGCTCTGCTGAAGGGGACAGGGAGCATCCAGTCTCAGGACCGGCCGGTGTCCCCAAATCCCAGGAGACCCACGGGAGCAGCTCGGCCACAGCCTGCCTCCGGCTCGGCACTCAGGGAGGAGGCTTGAAATGCAGCTGGCTGCATCCCACGCGGGCCGGCGGCAAACGGGACGAAGTCTGGCTCTGGGGTGCTGCATAGAAACCAAGGAAACCTCCCGTTCCTGGCAGCTCTTTCCCACCAGGGTGGAGCTGGCTGTTGGTCTGCAGGGCCCGGTTCGACCGCCGGGGAATTCGGTGGGTGCAGGGCAGCGCCGGGAGCGATGCCGAAGCCAGGGGTCCAATGCTGGACCCAGCTTAGAGCCCAGCCCAGCAAGTCCAGCTGCTCTGCCCATGCCGGATAAAGATGGTTTAATTAATCATAGATCATTTCTGCAATGTGCCCCCATTAACCTCCATAGCAGACTAAATAATAACTCATTAAAGGCATTTGAAGCTCGCAGGAACAGGACAGTTTACCAGCAGACCCCCTGCTCTTTGGCTCTAAACTGGGTTAATCTGTCATCTCTCCTTGCTGGACCATCAGATCCCTCGTTACACATTAAATGGCTGCTCCAGGGGACATGGCCAGCCTGGAGCTGGTCCTTCTCCTCGCTTAACGCTAAGGCCACCAAACCCGGGGGACAGCATAGGGGGAAGAAGAATAAAAGCAGGTCAGGAGGCTGAGAGAGGAGTGTGAAGAGTTACAGGCAGGAGGATGCACGAGCAAGCGTTCAGTCTCAGGGAGACGACTCGGTGAGAACCGTGCCAGCTCAGCAGAAGGATGTTTGTTGTTCTAACCCTCTCAGGCTCGGTGAACATCCACCAAATCCCAGGCAGAGCCCTGAGAAGACCCTGCAAAGCTCCTGACTTGTCGCATAGGGAGGTGGGAGGCTTTGGGATGGCTGGTCGTGTGTCTCCATGGTCATCCCAGGGGTGTCTGCACGCAGGATGGGGGTCCCTGCGTGGGAAGTGTGGGCACCGCAAGATCTTTCCCCCCTCCCCAGGAGCACCTTTGCCAGAGGAGCAGCTCATTTACCTTTGGCCTCGTGGCCGGAGGCAGCTCCTTGTTTGCGAGCGAGGAGCTCGCTGGGCACTCGGCGTCCTGGCCAAAAGGCCCGTACTCAGCATTTCTGGCCACCGAATGGGAAAATAAACGTCTTCTTCTTCCCTCTGCTGAGAAAACTTTAATAAGGGGCAGAGGAACCCGGCTGCTGCCTGTCGCCCCGCTGAGCCAGGGGCAGCCCAGGGCAGCGGCCGAGATTTGGGAGGTCATTGGGTGCGCGCTGGTTTTAATTTGGGAGGCTTTGGGGGGGATTTAGGAGGCTCACCCTCACTGCTGTCCAGGGGACCCGGTCACACACGTGGAAACAAAACCCCAGCGGTGACTTTGACTCCTTTCATAACCCAGTTCCCCGCATTTCACCATGGGCACAAAGGGCACAGTGTCTACCCCGGCATGGGAAGGGGGCTGGGGAGGGTCCCCTGGGGACCCAGGGCCTGTCGCTCAGGCAGTGTCACCCCTGAGCACTGCACACACACTTCCCTTCCTGCCCCAAACTGCTATCGAGGCCATCGCAGGGGTTTTCTGTAGCCCTTTAGCAGGGCTTTCACATGGGGACGCATCCGCACAGCTCGCGCTCCAGCCTTGCCTGGCCGTTTACCGGGGCTCAGGGAGACACCACACCTTCACCAACATCCATCCATCACCGAAATCGCTGCAGCTGGGAAGGGCCCAGCGCTAGCAGCACGTCCGTCCTGCTGCTTTGCGCCCCAGCAGTGAGGAAATTCCTTTTCTTGTAAATATGTGAGCTCAGAGCAAGGGGGGAACATGGAGGGACGGGTTGCCTCACGGGAGCCCTTGCAGCCACGCACCAGGAGAGTGGGGCTGGACAGCCCTTCCCGGGGCTGCCATGAGCCCCAGCACTTTGCTCCAGGGATGGAATGGGAAGGAAAAACCAAAGGGAAAAAAAAAGGGAAAAAAGGGGTAAAACACCCTGGCCGGTATTTTGCTGCATGAGTCAGGCTGGAAAGGCAGGCTGGCAGGGGGGCTGGCAGGGAGGCAGACCCACTTGCAGGGGGTCTAGGCAGGATTTTGGGTTTGACAAGCCCTACTTTACCGCGGTCAGGGGGAACAGGGCCCGCGGCTCCTGTCTGCGATGGAGGAGGCGACGGCTCCTTCCAGGGTGACCCCCTTCAGCCCCACACTTCATCCTTGGGACAGCACTGCCCGAATATTGCGGCTCCCCACAGGGCCGGGCATGTTAGCCCCATCGGATACAGCTTGCCAGGTGAGCTGTGAGCTCCTGTCTCTGAAATTAGGAGAGCTCAAAACTTCTTTTTTTTAAATACCCCTTTTTCTCCTAAGTGAGCCTCTGGCATGGTCCCATGGCCGCAGGACATGGGGCCTTAATTAAAAAAAAAAAAAAATCAGTCGTCGCGGGGATCTGTGATGAGGGGGTGCAGAGGCAGGAGGGGTGCCTGGGCTTCCATCCCCGCCCAACAGCCCGTTGCTATTCCAGCGGCACGGATGCTGCTCACCCTCCGGAGTCCCCGCTTTGGCTGGTGTCCGTTATCCGGTCTCCGTACGCCCTCAGCTGGTCAAAGAAAATGCTAAAAAAGGGAAGAAAAAGGTTTCGTAGCGTTTTGCCGTTGCATCTCACAGCACCCACGGGTGTACAGATGTTGGCCGGACCCACAGTACACGGGAACTGGGCCCGCTCCCTGGGCAGGGCATGCGGGTACCCAGGGGATGCTGGTACCCGGGGGGATGCTGGTACTTGTGGGGATGCTGGCACCTGGGGGATGCTGGTACCCGGGGGGATGCCCTGAAAGCATCACTGGATTTCTCCCTGGGCAGACCTCTGCTCCGGGAATGGGATGCTCAGCGCACCCCTGGGGATTACAGAGCGATGCTGAACACCTGAACACATGCACAGTGAGTCCAAGAGGGTGAAACCCCTAAAAATTAAAGCGTCCAGGAGACAGCCTGGAGCACAAAGTGTGGAGCGGCCATGCTGAAGACAAACTTACTCCGTTGAACTGTGAGCACTGTTACTTCACCAGCAAAATTCAGCAGCGTGAGCCACAGCACATCGCCGCAGCCGTGCGATTCACGCTTGGTATGCGCATGATGTTTGCTACAGGATTTTTCCTCTTCGGGCAGGTGTAGAGTTTCCCAGTTGAAGGCACAGTAACACCAAGGCTGATTTTTGCTCCTGCTGCTCATGGGCTGCCCCCGGAGAGAGAAAAGGGAGTGAATGGTGACCCAGGTCCCAGCAGGACAGACATGGACCTGTTAGAGCATGTTCGGAGGAGCACAGGAAAATGCTCTGAGGGCTGGAACAGCTCTGCTGGGAGGACAAGCTGGAAGAGCTGGGGGGCTCAGCCTGGAGCAGAGAAGGCTCCGGGGAGACCTTCCTGCAGCTGCCGGGGCTGAAGGGGGCTGATAAGAAAGATGGGGATGGACTTCTTAGCAGGGCCTGTTGAGATAGGACAAGGGGTGATGGTTTTAGACTAAAAGAGGGCAGATTTAGACTAGGTCTAAGGAAGAAATGTTTCCCAATGAGGGTGGTGAAACCCTGGCCCAGGTTGCCCCGAGAGGTGGTCGATGCCCCATCCCTGGGAACATCCCAGGTCAGTCTGGATGGGGCTCTGAGCAACCTGCTCGAGTTGAAGTTGTCTGTGCTCACTGCAGGGGGGTTGGACTGCATGATCTTTGAAGGTCCTTTCCAACTCAACTCATGCCATGAATCTGATCCAGTGTTTTGTTAATGATTTCATTAACATTGCGTGCAGCGGGATGTAAGCACCTCGCTGTTCGAAGTCGGCAGTGCCTGCCTACGTATCCTCTCTTGGGGGAGAGGTTTGGGTTGGAGAAGTGCCTGGTTTCAGGTAGCACCTCTGTGGTACCACAGCCCCTGACACAGATGCTCCAAGAAGACACACAGAGTTGCCAATATACCCCCCAGCCACTTGGTCATCAACCAAGTCTGCAGAGTCCCAAAATAATCCTCCCCCTTGCGTCCCCTGGCTTTTAATGTGTCTTTCACTGAAGAGCCTATCTGCATCTCCCATCCAGCCGGTACCAAGTTGTCTCTGTACCAGCACTGTTGCAATTTGGGGCTCCTTGTGCTTTTCTGGGGGGACTCTTCCACCTTCAGCCGAGGCTCTGGACAGCCCATGGTCTGTGACCCTGTAAGGGCAGGACTTGGGCCCCCCTGCCCTGAGTGCTGGGGTTATTTTTTGTAGAGAATCAGATCCCAAAAGAGGATTTCTGCCCAAGAAAACAAGCCCACACAGATGCAGGGTGAGGAGATAGGGGTTTTTTAGCAGCAGCAGGTCCATCCAGGTTTCACAGACCACATTAAACACCATCAGGCATCAAACCCTGGAGAAACAGCTCCCTTGCCAGCGTAATGAGCAGCAGAGGGGGTTTTGCTAACACTGAGTTTCACAGGCATAGAGGGAAGATCTAGCAGCAGACTAGTTAGAGAGACCTTTTTTTTTGAGCTTGACAGGATTAAATCAACACAGAGTTAATAAAATGGCTCAGAGATGGAAGAACAGGAGTCCAGGAGGGCGTCTGTGTTGCCTTGTTGAAGACAGTGCTTAACCCAGGATCTCTCCTCCCACCCAAAAAGTTTATCCACTTTTAAAGATAGAGCAGAAGACCCAGACCAGACACAAAACTTCTAATGACTGTAGATTCAGGTAGACAACATCTGAAACAAGGGATCGAGGCAGAAGATGGCTGCAGGAAGGTTGCTGTCACTGAGCGCAGAGACACCCGAGCATTTCAAGGGCACGCAGGGGATGCCACCACACGCCAAAGAAGCTCTCCTGCATCAACACACACTGCAGATCAGCTGCTTTCGAGACGTGCAAGTCTATAAGCGCCTGTGCCTCCTAGAACCTGATGAAAAAGTGTGGATAAAAACGTACAAATAATTAAAAGAACAAGGCAGGAGGGGCTGAAGCCCCAGATCCAGGCTTGGGCTCAGAACCTGCAAACAGGAGCATGGCATGAGCTCAGGACTGCTCCAACCCGTGTTAGGTGTACGTGAGCTGGTGACCACAGCCAGGCACCCAAATATTCACATCTCCTCCTGGCCATCTACCCCTCCTGGTGATTTATTGCCTTTGGGCAAAAAACACAGGGACAGGCTTTGTTCCACGTCTTAATGCACAAATGATCCCAGAACTGCAGGAAAGTCTGGACTGGTGAGACGGGGGATGAAGAGTCAGGGCTCTGGGGTGACAGCCACCACCTCCAGCCCCGGGAATGGCTCTTTTGCCCTTTGGTGACTTGCTCGGGTGCTGAGCACACAGCTCCTGCGGGGCAAAGTGGACGGACATGGGGACACTCAGCTCTAAACCTACTGCTGACTTCTTTGAGACCTTCTGGGGTGGCTTTCTGACCTGGCCTCACGTGCCTCAGTACCTCCTTGGCTCACACACACTTCTGCATAGGAAAACTTTAAGCATTCCGTGCCCATTCCCTCTGCTCCCCCATTCCCAGCAGCTGAGAAATCCCCTCTCCTGCCGGCAGGTCCCTGGGAGGGTGCAATGGCTACAGCACAGTGAAGCAGTAACTGCCCCCCATCCCCATCGGGGCACTACGAGTACTTGTAAGGCACCCAGAGGTCTTCTCTTGAAAGCTGCACAGCACCCAGGACTCAAACAAGGTCACCAAACATGCTGGAGGCACCCAAGACGCAGCTCGGGGGACAGAAGCAGAAAGCAAAGCGTGAAGGCTGAGGGTCTAGGCGAGAGTAACTCAGATGTCGTAGAAATCCACGTGGGCGCCGGAGCGGAAGGTGTCCTCCTCCAGGAGATTCACCAGCTTCTGGGCTGACACGGTGCAGTCTATCAGCTGCCCGCTCTCCTGCAGGCTTTGGAAATACTGACGCATCTCAGGGTCTCTGGTCTTAGTCCGGGCCAAGAGCTGCATATCCGTGTCCAGAGGACCTGGGGAAAGAGCAACAAAAAAGAAATCACGTAAGTAGAAAGCAAAATTTGGGCTTCATTTTCCCTCTGCACCTGGCTCAGCTGCAAGAATCTGTTATCCACAAAGCCAGGAGAAAATTAATAGCAATTAATGAGCTCCACTCCTCACCCGGGGCGTAGTTGAGCACACGGACATCAGGCTCCTCGAGCGCCAGCACCTGGAACATCATGTCCCGGGAAGCCTTCCCGCTGCAGTACAGCGCCCAGTTCTTGAAGGGCTTCACGGCACAGAGCGAGGAGATGTTCACCACCGTCTTGCTTGAGCCCGGCCGCTTCCCGAAGGCTTGCAGGGCCGTAGAGGTGAGGCAAAGCGCCGAGGTGACGTTGAAGGCAAAATAGCTGTTGATCTCATCTGGGTCGGTGAGATCGAGGAAGGATCGGGAGACGTCTCCCAGGGAGCCTAGGAAGGAAGGACAGATGAGTTAAGAGTAGGTTCAACAAGGTTAAGAGGGGTTCAACAACACAGCAGATCCCCTTCACTCCTACATTCCCATGCGCAACACTTGTTACAGACCGAACTGAGCAGCTTTGCTGGCCCAACATCCAGCAGGGTCTCACAGCAGAGCGAGGGGCTCAGCACAGCCCGGCTCTGCTCATCGCTGCTGGTTCAGCGGTGACATGGGACACGGACCTACCCTGCCAAAGCAAACAGCTCCCAACCTCCAGCCTGAAGTACAATGTCCCTGCGGGTCACCACACGCTCCCCTGCACGTCCCTCCGTCGGAACAGAGTCGGTCAAAGACCTAACCCCTGTAGCACCTATTACCTGCTGGAACGCATGGTCTTATTTATAGCGATAACGGGTGAAAAAAGGCACTAAAGCCAACAGGCATTAAAGATTGCAAGCGAAGCACCCACAAGGCAGGGCTAGACGCGTGTCCGAAAGTTTGTACTTGGGGAGCGGAGTGGTAGGAATGTGCAGGAGGGTGGCCAGCTGGTCCTAGGCCATGAGCAAGGGGTAAAATCTTGCAAGCAGCAAAGCACTGCGGTCCCGGCAGCAAACCATCCCTGCTCTGCTCCCCAAATTCGCTTCTTTAATAAAACAGGAAGTGATATATAAAATATATTTTTATATACATAAAAAATAAGAAGGGGACAGGGTGAAATCAGGTGAAATCCCTGCTGCTCCTTCGGTTATTTACTCGGTTGGGTTATCTACTGGCGCCCAAAGCACCGATCAAGCCTGGGCTCAGCCGCTGCGCAAGCAAGGGAGGGCTCGCCGGGGCTGAGCCCCGCTGCCCCGGGACGGGGCGGAGTGGGACGGGACACGCGTTGTTACCGGCGTTGTTGACAAGGAGCAGGCGGCCGGGCGGGGCGGCGGGCAGCACCTCCCGCAGGGCAGCGGCCGCCCGCCGCAGCCCCTGCTCGCAGCCCAGGTCGGCGGCCACGCACTCCACCCGCAGCCCGGTGCCGGTGCCCCGCAGCTCGGCCGCCAGCTCGGCCAGCGGCGCCTCCGAGCGCGCCAGCAGCAGCAGCACCGAGCCCTCGCCCAGCCGCGGGGCCAGCAGCCGCGCCAGGCTGCGCCCGAAGCCCCGGGAGGCGCCGGTCAGCACGCAGGCGGCCGCGCCCCAGCGCCCGGGCCCGGGCTCCGGCCCCGGCCCCGGCTCCGGCTCCATTCCGGCCCAGAGCGGCGGCGGAGGTGGGCGTGGCAACCCTCATCACCACGTGACCCGTCCCATTCATCTCCCGCACCCCCTCCCTCCTCGCCTCTTTGTGAATGGCCGCTCCGAACGCGCCGGCACCGCCGGCAGCTACTGTTGGCCACCGTTGTCGTCTCGTCCCGCTGACGCGCGCTGTGTGGGCGTGGCCAGAACGGGGCGCCCCCTGCCGGCCGCGGCGGGGCGAGGAGCAGCGGGCGGGAGATCCGGGGGGCGCCGAGCCCCGCCTGGGGTTTTCTCCAGTACATTGTTTTTTTTTCATGCATTTTTCAGGACATATTTTTGATACTTCTTTTTTTTCGTCCCCCGATACCTTTTTTCCCAGCGCGGATGTAACTCCCCCCCTCGCCCCTCCCCAGCCACCACTGCAACTTTCCTCTTGGCCCCCCCCAAAGAAGCCTTTGCACCCCTTTTTCCCCTGCCACCGCTATTTTTGGGCTTGGGCACCGGTTGTTTCTTACCCCAAAGAGCCCTAACCCCTCTTTTTTAAAAATAAAGGTCTTTGTGCGTGAAGATGCAGACGGCTTTCCCGGAGGGTTTGCGCAAGGGGCACCTGGTTTGTGTGGAATTACCTGGCAGCTGGGCTTGGTTTGCCAGCTGTTAAATGCTGAGGACAGATGGCCCCACGAGCAGGTAACGAAGCGGCGTTTTGCTCTATTAAAACACTCGCAGACTGGGCTGAAACCCTCCAGCGTTCTAATAAAGCATTAAAAATTCATGGTATGGCAAAATCCCAAGAGTGATATTTGTTTTGCTAAAGGAAATCTTACACATTCAGTAAAATTAAGATCATCAGCAAAGAAAAATAAGACAGCAAATGTGTATTTTTTTCACAAGTAGCTTCTTGATGGCAGAACTTGCTTTAGTGACTGCCAGTTCCCCCCTTCCCATTTTGGCAGCTCCAGTCTCCTGCATCCATCTTGCCCCGGTTCCCAGCCTGGCACCGCACTGGGTCCCGCATAGCTGCTCAACACAGAACCGGGCCAGCTGGGAATGGCCATCATTTTGCTGGACTTCCCTTCCAGCAGACCGTTTCTTCCATCTGACCTGTTACCAGGCTACACTGATGGGTGTAGAAGTAGGAGTGAGGGTCTGGGAAGCAGGGGGTTTTTAGCTCATAGAAGTTGCTTGTGCTAATATTTACTAAAAATAAAAAATCAGAGGGAGGGACTGGTGACCAAATCAGCCCAGAGCTAGAACTGGAGGGCTGAGCTGCAGAGAAATTATAAATCCCTAAGATACCTCCCGATGGTCGATTCTCCCCTTTGTGCTTCCTTGGTAAACAGACAGGCTCGTGCCAAGGACGCCCCTTGCACTCTGCAAATTTACGCAAACTAAGGGTGATGTGATGTATCTTTTTGGCTCTTTGTCATTGCACCCGAGGACAAATGATTTCCTGTGCTCACGGTGCTGCTCTTGCGCAGCTGACCTGTGAAACCACGCAACCTCCTGATGCCTTCGAGCCCTGGCAGCTACAGCTGCCTGTAGAAAAAGAACAAAAACTCATTACTTTTTTTCTCGCCGCCCGCTCCTCGGGGAAGTCTCGCTGCTGTGTTTGCTGTTCTGGCGCAAACAGTTCATTTACTGAGGCCAGACACTGCATTTTGCTGGCGTGGGTGTCTGCCTTGACCTTGGGCGGGTGGACTTGTTATCTGTGACTTCTTCCTCTGCTTCATCCGTGCCAATAACATCACTTCTTTAGCTGCTGCACCCACGTATTTTCCTTGCTTTGCAGCAAAATCCCATCCCTGTCACTGACGGGGAACTTGTATCTTGGTATAAATTTAACCCTTTTGTATGGCTGGGTTCAGCTGCTGCAGGGGGAGATCGGGGGGGATGAGACACAAGGATATCGGCATTCCCCAACCCGGGAGAACAAACCCCACCCGAGGAGTGTTACAAAAATTTACAACTGGCCCGTGCTGACTGAGGACAGAGGCTGGGACACAAACTACAAGAGTAAATACATATTCATACTGAGACATGAGGGGTCCCAGCCAAATTGGGGCACTCCAAATGCAGTTTTACATGGGGCTCTTACACCCTGCAAGTGTCCAGCTACAACATGACTCATTGCTAACCCCACCCCCCAATTATTAACCCTAGTCAAACTTTGCAAAGCAACTCTATTTTTGCAGCATTCTTGCTGCTAGTCTATTGATCCTGGTGTCCCTGGAGTCAGTCTTGCCAGAGTTACCGATCGACGACGCTGGACGATGCTGGGAGGGTTTCAGGGATGTCTCAGAGGGGCTGGGATGCTGGTCTTACCCTGGTTGTCCCCGGCTATCCTTTATCCTTCATGGACAGCTCTAAGCTTCCAAGAAGCAAAGTCCTTCTTTCCAGGGCCAGGCTGTCCTTTAGTTTTACGTAAGCACGAACAATATCAAAGTCTCCAGTAAAATCCCACTACCTCATTACATTACAGTCCCTAATGAAAACTAATATATATTGACCAAGTTAATACACTTTCATACTATGAAGACTGGTTGAGATGATAGTTAGGGAAGGGAATTTTCATAACGCGTGAGAGCTATGAAATATCGCCATCAGATCAGCTCTCTTTTCATGCCCTGGGATGTTTTTTAAGTCAGTCATTTTGAGGGTTTGTTAAATGTCAGTTTATGCCACAAAGGGTGTCTCCTGACCTCACATAGGTGGCTTGTGGGGTGACGTGCTGTGCGCTGAAATCAAGAGAAGAAGAAAACAAGGAGAAGAAGAAGAAAACAAGGAGAATCTGACCTGTCAGCAAAACCTGATTTATCACCAGAATTGCTAAGACTGTATCCAAGACATATTCCTCTGTTGCCTGATGGACACAGTTTGCGGTAGAAACCTTCTGTAAGCAGCTTGGTGAGGGTGAGCGTGATGTCAGGAGCTCTGCCTGTGTAGTTATAGGGGTTAACCTTCATTCCCCCGTGTTTCTGTGTTCTTACACCAGATGCTCTCTGGCTCTGTGACAGCAGCTTGCTTCTTCCACTGGGTTTTAACTTGATACAATCATGCTGAGAGTGGCTCTTTCACTTTTCTTGGAGAACACTCAATCCTAAGCATCGCTCAGCAATTTCAGGGCCTGCTGCAGTCTCATGTTTTATGACTTCAGAGACAAGAAGGTACTGGCACTCTTCTTATCCTTCCTCCAAGCACCCTGGAAGTGCTGCTGCCAGAGCACCTCTGGGAGAAAAGGAGATGGTTCGCAGTAAGGGTAGGGAACTTCTCATCAGGAGGTCTGGATTAAGGGCCAAATCCAGTAAAGGATGGAGATACTGCCCTGGCATTTTTCTTTTTACTTCTCTTTTTCTTTTCTTTCTTTCTTTCTTTCTTTCTTTCTTTTTTTTTTCCTTCTGATTTTTTCCTGGCTGTCTTTTTATATTTGTGGTTTTTTGCAACTTGCTAGTTCCTCTCCTCATCTACCATCCAAAAACAGTTGTAGGACCACAGGGATAGTTCACAAAAAGAAAGTTTCCCCATGGAAGAAGAACTCCAGAACTGTCAGCTGCAAAAATTAAATTAATATTGGAAAAGGCCATGGAGCAGAACACAATTTTAGTGCAATTGCTTGGAACCAGCGTGTTTTGGTTGGACTGCTCTAGAGCTCTCTCAAGAGAACATGTTTTAAAACATAAATGGTTGCTGTTGGCTGGGGATTTGAATAGTACATCAAGAAATAAAATATAAAAGCATCTAACGCATGGAATAAGAAAGAGTGGGAAGGGCTGTACATTGTAGAAAGGTCATCACTGCTTTTTCAGAAGTGGTGTAAGTTGGGCTGGGAAGGTGATAGAGCTGGGAAAGCCCTTGAAAATGACCTGTTGTACAGGTGTGACTGAATTACAGGGGCACCTTCCCTGGGAAGGTGTCCTTTCCAGGAAGGCTTTGCCTGAGCAGTGTTGGGTGGATGTGAGGGAAGCCACACGTGACTGGTGGAGCTGGTCCAGGGTTTTTGTTTTTTCCCCTGAGCAATATAAGCATCATCTCATCCCTGGGTGAGCATGTAGGTGTTGAAGGATGAGCAGGTTGTCACAGACCCTCCTGGGCAGGAGCTGCTCAGCTGAGGTCTCAGCCTGCATGCCAGGACCACGCTCTGGCAAGCAGGGGGGTTTGAACTCTTCCAGGACGTTGGTCGGAAAGATGAACAGAGATGTACCAGAAGCAGCGAGAGCAATGGTCATTCTCTTCAAAGACAGAAGATGCTCTGCTTCCCTCCCACCCCGTGCACAGTGAGGACATTTGGCCCTCAGCACCATCCTGGTCTCCTTAGAAACTTGCTCCTGCTGCACAGTTCTATGGCTGATGTGGACAGACCCCATGGCACTCTCCTGTGCTGGGACAACACGGTGCAGGCACCTCTTTGCCTTCCCAAGGGCAGAAGAAGCTGGATCCAGAAGAGTGAGCATCACGAAATCACGCACACCACGAGACCTCCGGCTCTTCATCCATCAGGATTAGGGCTTCCCTTGCAGCTCAGGCTGTAGTTGAGAGAACCAGCACTAGGTGTCAGCGCCATTTAAAATCTGAAGGGAGCTCCGGGCAACCCTTGAGCCTGGAGACCCCGGGAGGACAGCGAGGGGGCTGGGGGCTTTGCTCCTGGGCAGTGCAGTACAGGGAGAGTCACTGGTACAAGCCAGCAGAGAAGTGCCAGGGGAGTAAATTTCTCTTGGCACTGATGATTTTAAATATCTACTGGCGTATTATCAGAATTGCCCAAATTATCCATCACGCAGGATTGTACCTATTGGATTTATCCAGAGAAGCCACCTGAGCCACTTTTTCATTGAGGCACGGATCCTGTCGGCACGGGGCTATTGTGTGTGTGTGTTTGCAATGCTCTCAGCAGCTTCTGACGGATATAATAGAGCTCCCAGAAATCCAG
The DNA here is from genome assembly GCF_964289735.1 of Phaethon aethereus. Lineage (NCBI taxonomy): Eukaryota > Metazoa > Chordata > Aves > Phaethontiformes > Phaethontidae > Phaethon > Phaethon aethereus. The sequence continues at coordinate 83,788,091 of NC_138578.1, forward strand.
GGGAAGGTAAGGAGTGCTTCCAGGGGGGAAAACCCACCCCGTGCACTGCAGAGGTGGTGGGAACACTGTGGAGCTGGTGCTCCTGAGCCGCAGCTGCCGTAACGCTGCCAGGGCTCACGCGTGTTGGAGAGGAAGCGCTAAATTCCTTCTGCAAAGGACTGTTAACAATAGCTTTCAGGAGGAGCCCTGGGTATTTCTGCCCGGCGTTACCACCCAAGAAGGGCAGGGCTCGAAGTCATACAAGGTGGCCCTGGCTGTAGTCATCTACCATGACTACCCACGGACTGCTGGAAGGGAGGACTGTGGTTTCACTCCTGATCTCTGCTTGTTGTTTTAGTAGCCCAAAGGCCACCCCAACTGTGGGAAGTCCTCATGTTCAGCAGCTAATTGTGTGACCTCCTAAGGACAAGATGCCTTGGATGCCAACAGATCTCTTGCTCCATACAGCGGGGCTGCTATCTAGCTGGGTTTCATGGCAGCGAGGATAATGAGGATGGGCTGAGCGGCACAGCAGGACGTCGCTCCTGCAGCTATCTATGATGAGAAGGGAAGTGTGCAGAGAGGAAATCTCCCCTCGTTACAGGCTAGGAGGTAGGGTCTCCCTCTGCTCATAAATGATGCTGTCATGGGTGAGCCATGCAGCCCAAGCTGCAGCAGAGAGCAGAACTCGATGCTCGCAACGGTGCTAACCACTTCCTGACGTACGTGAAATAGAAATATAGCAGGCATCGCTCAAGCTTGAAGGTGAACGTGTTTGTCCTTCTGCTTCTAAACAAAGACAGGGAGAGCAGCCCTTTCCTTCACTGCGCTGCTCCCTGCCAGCACGGGCTTCCCAGGCTCAGCTAAACAGTCCAGAGCTAAGGAGCAGCTCTGAACCTCAGATGGGGATCCACCTCTTTGGTCTTCAGATCCCCTCTAGATGAAGCAATGCCATGCCATGTGGGTTTTGTCAGGACTTTAGAAATCCCAGTACAGCTTGCCAAAAGATCTTCACCCCAGCATTTCCACCAGAGAGCCCCATCCTTGTACTTAATTAAATCAGAAACTCAGATTTGAAAAATCCTCCACAAAGATTGAAAGCCAGAACTCTATGGCTGAAGTCCATCTTGCCACTGGTTCAGTTTATCTGAGCTATTAATTTCCTGTATTCAGAAAAAAAGGTATAATAAAATGCATGAGAAAGCAAGAGTCATGATTAGAAGTACCAAGGTAAGTCCCAAGCAGGGATTTGGGGAACAGCATCGTAATATCAGAGAGGCTTAAACGTTTATTTCAGTCTTGGCCAGAAACGTAAAGCAGAATGGGATTTTAAGCATCGTGGCTGTAAATACGTTGTGGAAGGCTAGGTTATCTTGTGCTTACCGATACGTGCAGATGAACGCACCCGGGGAGCAATAAACCAGGCAGAGCCAGGTCGAGGCGAGGGCACCTGCCTGAGAGCAGCACGACCACGGTGCGATCACCATGCTGAGGCTCTGGCAAGCCAGGCTGGCTGCTGCTGCTGTGGGTGGCATCAAAGTGTGTGGGATGGTGGCAATCAGTGCAGAGGGAGCTGTGGCCCTTCTCAGAAGTGGCAGCTGCTGACAGCGCTTCTCCCACCCTCCATACAAGCAGGAGCAGCCAGCCCGGCTCCCTGTGGCTTCTCGCTTCCGCTGCCTTGCCATCCCAGCTGTGGCCCTTTCCCTTCTCCCCACGAAAGGGCAGCCAAGCCCCGAGCTCTCCCCCTTGGAAAGGGCAAGATTGCATCTCATGGGTGCACGGGGGATGCTTTCTGTTGGCACTGCGTGGCAAAAACACAGAAGGTGGCTGAGGGAGGGGGGAAAAATGAAATACAGGCACCTCTCCGGGCGGCAGGGATTTATTTATTCCCATGGGGCTGAAGTGGAGGGTGCTAAAGGTCAGCCTTTAAGAAGGAATCTGGGCTGCTGCACACCCAGAGCAAACAGGACTGGCTGGCTTGTGTGCTTAGTCAGCACCCGTGGCGTTCTGATTGCTTTAGAAATACCGTACGCCTTTCCGTGTCCAGCTTCAAGCGACTGGGTAGGGGAAAGCAAACGTCAAGGACGCCCAGCCTGGCTGAGAGTGGGGCTATGGACAAAGGGGTTTGGTGAAGGCAGAAGGCAGAGGTGGGGAGCAGGCAGAGGCTGGGGATGCAGGAGGAGAGTGTGGAAGCCACTACTGGGGCTCCAGGGCTCCATTCCATGCCCCAGAAGAAGGGAGCTGCCCAGAGAGGTTGCTTGACATTATTTGAGTGTCTAACGACATGGGGGAAGAGTCCCCCAGGTCCTTGCAGGAGGCTGGTCTTCCAGGTCAACAGCATCTGGCCTTGTTTCTTCCTTTCCTTCTACTTTTAATTCCTGGATCTGTTTGCTAGTCCCCTCATTTCGCTGTGAAATGTCTTCCCGAACGACACTGGTGAGACCAAATATAAGAGTAGCTTGGCATTGTGCCTGCCTGTCGTTATTTGAATATAGGTGCAGTCAGAAGAGCGTGGAGGCAACTGGAAGGGAAGAAGCCAGCAGCGAGAGGGGGGAGCGGGTAAGGAAGCGGAGAAGCCAGGAGATGTTGAGAACTGTTCAGCAAAGTAACAGCATTATCGCTCTAGTGAAATGACAGAATTACAACTGGTTCTGAATTTGGAAAGACCCCAGGTGCTACAGTAATTTGTAGGCAGTGATGATGACTTTTCATTTCAGCAGTGATGGAGTGACCGCGGAGTTGCAGAGGCAGACTGTTGAACGAGCAGCCCCAGGTCACCTGCACATGAGGCTACGTAAAGGCTGCTCAAGGTTTCTGACCCGTTACATTGACTATTTAGGGAGTTTTGAAACACTAGGGGTGTTCTGGAGGACTGGAAAACAGTAATAAGAGGTCAATAATTAAAAGGGAGAGTTTTTAAAGCTCCGTCAGGCTGTTGTCAGTCCCATCAAAAATAATTATATGGAACTTCATTAGTAGGAAATTAAGGAAACGTGAAAGAGTTAACGTCAGGCAGCACAGTTTTAAGGGAAATAGAATCTGTCAGGCAAACTTGATAACATTTTTCAATGAGATTATGAGCTAGTAACAGATATCTTTGATGCATTTCTGTTGGTATTGCATGATGATTCGATTAATAAATTAGAACAATACAAATTCACCATGCTTATGTCAGTGGCTGGTAAGAATAAATAAACTTCTTGCAGACAGGCTTTCAAATGGTACAAAGTTTGTGTGGCAGCAAATAATAAGGGCAAGTCCCAGACTGCTTGGTAAGCCAGATGTAAGCTATGAATATTCATGTGGAGGTGACCAAATGCCATGTGTCCAGGGACAAAGAATGCAGCTTTTCTTACAGAATGGAAAATTTTATCCCAGGTGGCAGTGACCTGAAAAGAACTGATGGTGACGGTGGGTAATCAGCTGAACATCAGCCTCAGTCTGTCCCTGTGGCCAATGGGACTAGCTAATGGTACCCGTGATGGTACCAACACAACGTTGAGGAGGAGCAGATGGATGATATTCAATTTGCACTTTTTACTAGAGCCCCTGCTCTGTCCACTTCTGGTACCCACAGACTAAGAAAAATCTTGAAATATTGTAATTCTTGCAAAAAATGCATAAAGGAATAAGTTACCGGAAAGTGTGCCTTTGAGTGAAAGGCTCCAAGAACTTCATCTATTCAGCTGATCATCCCAGATGTCAGGACCATACATGAACACCAAAAACTTGGTCACAGCAAACATTTGACTCTACCAGACAAGGGTAAAAAGAGATCTGTGGTTGAAATTTGAAGTTGGAAGCCAGGTGGGATTTTCTACAGCATCAAAAACAGCACTAAGTTTTTGTCTTAAAAATATGCTTAGATTTCACCATAGCTTTAGAAGCCAATTGATGCGTGGAAAATCTATGGTTGGTGCTCCTTAGAAGGTTCTCCTATGAGGTAACAATATTCCTCTCCCTCCCCATTTGACGTATTTATGAATCTATGGAAAAGCTTTCGGTGCTTTTCTCCCCATGAAAAGAATGTGATGTTTTGGTAGAAATATTTCTAAAAAATATTTATTTTGATTCCATTCAAAACCAAACATTTCTTTTAGACAGACTGCCTTGTAGCATCTTCCCCCGTTGCTCTGTGGAGGTTAATGCTCTGCTTTTCTCCAGGACGTGGTCCTCCTGGCTGAGTCACACCATGCTCCATGCATTGACCTCCTCTTCTTGCTGAAGCACGACATTGCAGCATCAAAAACAGCAGTCCTCATTCTGCTGGTGCAGGACAGCGCGACTAAAGTAAGACTAAAGTCAACATTGGAGTTTGATGACAAATTGAGTTCTAGGTTCCCATCTCTGCACTGTAGTCTGGTGGACCAAGCAATGTCCTCATACCAGAGAAAGCTAGAGCCTGTTTCTGAGATCCTCATTTGTGGTAACACCATTGCCTAACTGAGCACTCAGGATCGAACCTGGCGTTGGTGTCATTCGTAGCAGTTCTCATCCCGTAATTAAAACCATTAAGGGTTGTCAGCCACTCACTCTTTGACTGCTGGTGCTTAATCCTGTTTCTAGAGCTCAGTGAAGACAACGCAATAGTTACCACTGACTTCAGGAATATTGGCTCAGTCCCCAACAGCACAAGTCCCTACTAATTTGAATGAAAACGGTAAGATGCTTAGCTGCTAACAGCAGTAGATGGTGGTATCTACAGATTTTACACCGGAGCTGGGGATGTATCACGCACCCATCAGCGCATTATATATTTCCCGTAGCCACAGTTAGCTCATCTCAAGGGTCTGAAGTCCAAAGCAGCTTAAATCCTTTGACAGCGTCTCCCACAGCATCTCCTGGAGAAACTGGCGGCTCGTGGCTTAGACGGGTTTACTCTTCGCTGGGTGAGGAACTGGCTGGATGGCCGAGCCCAGAGAGTTGTGGTGAACGGCGTTAAATCCGGCTGGCGGCCAGTCACAAGCGGTGTTCCCCAGGGCTCGGTTCTGGGACCGGTCTTATTCAATATCTTTATTGATGACCTGGATGAGGGAATCGAGTGCTCCCTCAGTAAGTTTGCAGATGACACCAAGTTGAGTGGGAGTGTTGATCTGCTGGAGGGTAGGAGGGCTCTGCAGAGGGATCTGGACAGGCTGGATCGATGGGCAGAGGCCAACTGTATGAGGTTTAATAAGGCCAAGTGCCGGGTCCTGCACTTGGGTCACAACAACCCCACACAACGCTACAGGCTTGGGGAGGAGTGGCTGGAGAGCAGCCCGGCGGAAAGGGACCTGGGGGTGCTGGTTGACAGCCGGCTGAATATGAGCCGGCAGTGTGCCCAGGTGGCCAAGAAGGCCAACAGCGTCCTGGCCTGTATCAGGAATAGTGTGGCCAGCAGGAGTAGGGAAGTGATTGTGCCCCTGTACTCGGCACTGGTGAGGCCGCACCTTGAATCCTGTGTTCAGTTTTGGGCCCCTCACTACAAGAAGGATGTTGAGGTGCTGGAGCGTGTCCAGAGAAGGGCAACGAAGCTGGTGAGGGGTCTGGAGCACAAGTCTTATGAGGAGCGGCTGAGGGAACTGGGGTTGTTTAGTCTGGAGAAGAGGAGGCTGAGGGGAGACCTTATCGCTCTCTACAACTACCTGAAAGGGGGTTGTGGCAACGAGGGTGTTGGTCTCTTCTCCCAAGTAACTAGTGATAGGACAAGAGGAAATGGCCTCAAGTTGCGCCAGGGGGGGTTTAGATTGGATATTAGGAAAAATTTCTTCACTGAGAGGGTGGTCAGGCATTGGAACAGGCTGCCCAGGGAGGTGGTGGAGTCGCCATCTCTGGAAGTGTTCAAAAAACGTGTGGATGTGGCGCTTCAGGACATGGTTTAGGGGACATGGTGGTGCTGGATTAATGGTTGGACCTGATGATCTTAAAGGTCCTTTCCAACCTAGTGATTCTGTGATTCTGTGATTCTGTGAAATCACAAATGATCTGCTCCAGCCGTCGCGGTGTTTTGCCACGGGGGATTGCGCCTGTAAGCTGCGGTGCTGGAAGCACCAGCCTTCTGCCCTGGATGCCCCCGCTCGCCTGCAGTGCTGGCCGAGGCAGAGCAGCCGGCGGAGGCAGGTACAAAATGCACAGCGCATCCTCCCGACACAGCTCCCGACCCAGCCCTGGGGGAAGGCAGCACCCGGCTGCTGGGCTCAGAAATCGCCCTGCTATTTTTATCCCTTTTCCTTCCACCGCTGACGTGTCTCTTTGCTTCTTGGTCCTCGGAAAGCTTCTACCAGATCTCCATGGTGACTGCTGTCAGAGGACAGATTTCCTCGCTGGTGTTAACACATGCGAAGCGACATCCATCTGGTCTCGCACGACGCTGTGTTTGGCAACCACAGGCATGATGTGCAAGAGCTAGTGAACTTCACGTGAGCTAACACAGTTTTTGCCAGGCTCTCCTTGCCCCTCCTGCGTTGTTCCCGCCACGGTGCATCGTGTTTTGGGAAGTTCTTTTATCTCCCTTCTCATTTAATTAAGTGATGATACAGGGATATTCAGACCAGCAGCGTTCAACCTTAGCAAGCAGCGGTGAGGGAAGCCAGAGATGTGTTCATACCGTTAGCGTAGTTTATTTATGTCTCAGAAGATGAAACAACAAAAGCAAATGCAGAAACCCGCGGTGTTATGCATAGCCTGGGCTCAGTCCTGCCCTTCATCCCACCGTGGGCTCGGTCCTGCTCTTCATCCCACCATCTGTGGCCCTCCCCGCCGTGCCTCTGGCAGAGCGTGGGACCTCCGTGCAAGGACGGCTCCACCGCAGCCTTTAACGCGTGGCTGGGAATGGGACCCTTCCGGCGTTGTTTTCACAACACAAAATAATAACAATAATAACCAGCTGCTTCTGCCCCGAGAGCTGCAGCATGACACCTGGAGGAGACCTTGACATCTGAGGGTGTTTCTGGGGGCTGGTGGTGTTTTTTGGGGGAAGCTCTGTCGTGTCCTTGGGCGAAGACGTCTCTTGGGTTGTGCAGCTGGGGGGGACGTGCTGCAGCTCAGCAGCTGGTGGGACATTTTAGGATCAAGCTGAAAGGCGGTTCGGTGTCAGCAGGGAGCTTTCTTTGGGACCACAGTCAATGGCGCCTTTTCAGGGTGGGGGTAACATTGTTTATGGGGCTGAGGGACAGGATGGGGCAGGAGGAGCAGGGGTTCATCCATCATAGGGCAGGGGACTGCCTCCACTCGGGGCAGTGACACAGGTTCACTCCTGCTGGGACCTCCCCTTATGGTGGGTGACAACAGTGTCCGTGCCACGGGGCTGTGTCCCTGCATGGGGGATGTTACTGCCATGGGGCAGTGTCCCCTCATGGTGGGTGTCATGGCCATGGGGCTGTGTTGCCTCATGGGGGAGGACATGGGGTCCCTGCCATGGGGTAGTGTTCCCTCATGGTGGGTCTCACTGCCATGGGGCTGCGTCTCACAGGGGATATTGCTGCCACGGGGCTGTGTCACCCCAGGGGGAGGACAGGGTGTCCCTTGCACGGGGCTGTGTCGCCTCATGGTAGGTGTCATGGCCATGGGGCTGTGTCCCCTCGGGGGGCTGCTGCTCCCATGGTGGCTCTGTCGCCTCACGGGGGGGAGAAGGGGGGTTGGCAGCCGCTGCCATGGCGGACACCTCCCCCCGCTGTGCCCCCTCCCGCGACACGGGGCCGATGGCACGGCCTCCGAGGGGCCGCTCCCCGCCGCCGGGCCCTCCCCGCCCCGCGGCCGCCGGACGTGTGGCAGCGCCGGTGCAGGCCGCGGAGGCTCCCCCCGCCCGCCCGCACTACATTTCCCGGCGTGCCGGGCGCGGCGGGGCCGGGCCGGGCCGCGCCGAGTGGAGAGGAGCGGGCGGCCCCGGCGTTGGTGCTGCTCGGGGCGGGGAGGGCAGGGCAGGTGGGTCGGCGCAGCCCCATGGAGCGGGGGAAGATGGCGGAGCTGGAGAGCCTGGAGACGGCGGCGGAACACGAGCGGATCCTGCGGGAGATCGAGAGCACCGACACGGCCTGCATCGGCCCCACGCTCAGGTGCGGCCGGGGCGGGGCGGCGGCAGCCGGGGCGGCCAGCCTGGGCGGGGGGGTCGGGCAGGCTTCGCCTTGCCAGCCCACCCCCCCGAAACTTTGAGGAAATTGTAATTATTATTATTATTATTATTTTTTAACAGTAATCTCTGAGAAGCGCCGCAGCCCCCTGGTTTCCCCTTGCCTGGCTACCCGCCGGGCCGGGCTGCCCGGGGCGGTGAAGCGCCGTGAGGGGCGAGGCTCGGCCTTGGCCTGGGCCGGGGTCGCGGGCGGTTCCCCCTGCCTGGCTGCGGCGTCGGCGCCTGCGGCGGGCGCTGCCCCTCCGGCTTAAGCTCCGGCTCGGGGCCTGCACCCCCAGCCCCTGCGGGGGTGCCCGCTGCCGCCTTCCCCCGCCGGGTGCTGGTACCGAAGGGACGGGAGGGCGTTCTCCTGCCCTTAGCCCGGCATCTGTCAAAGGGGTTCTGGTAAACCGTCGGCTGCCTTTTGCTGATTTGTGTCCGTTTCGCAAAAAACCATGGCTAATTGTGAAGCCGTGGGTACGACTGCAATTGCCATCCTGACGATGATATGAGTTAATGCCTCTGTTTGCTTAATGGATCCTTTGTTCTCCTATTAAGCATCTTTTCCCGGTGATTCTCGCAGTATCTTTCAGCTGGGAAAACCCGTTGCTTCATCTGCGTTAGCTGCCGAGCTCTCCTCCTGCCCGAGGAGTGCAGATGGGTATAGCTGCGTGCCCAGGAGTGCTGCCCGTTCGCTTCTCCTTTTCCATCTGCTCCTTGTTGCAAGTCTGAGTCTGGAGTTTCAGCCTTTTAGGTATTTCTTGGTGATGCTGGTTAGGATTTTGCAGCAGTGGCTTAGCTTGTTGTTAATCTGAGAGATGCTGGTAGCCGGCTGCTTAACTGAAGCCTGTGTCTCACGAGAAATCACCTGATTTTTTTTCTTTAAATACAGTATTTTAGATAACTTATGCACATTTAAGACCTGTTCTTGCTAGCCAGACCATGTACTGTTAGCATCTCTGTCCTGGTAGAAGCTACATAATGGATTTGGCAAACTGAAACACCTCATCCCTCCTTTTCCGTCTTTAAAGTAAAACAAAGTTCCTCAGAGAACTTCCTATCAAAACCAAAATGCATTACTCTCAACGATGAGCACAAGTGCGCCTGTTATCCTCTGGAAGGTTAATGGTATGAACGTGTAGAGGATATTTATAGCTCACTGTAACCAAACTATCAGGCTGAGAGGTGGGGAGGAATGGAGGTGTGTTACCAGAAATACTCGGCTTCAAAATCTGAAGAGTTGCATTAGCACAAACTTAAATTCAGTGCTAAGCTTTGTTGCTTTTCGTGACGGGGGGAACATGGTGCCCTTTCTCAGGGCAGCGCAGCTGGTTTCGTATTCCACTTTCGGCTGCTCTGCATCAGCCCAGGAGCTGCTGAACTGGAAATCTCAGTGCCAGGTGGGAATGTTCGGGTATAAATGGCGCTGGAGCCTCCCATCCCAACCCCTCCACAATAGCCCTTCATTTCTTTTCAATATTTTTTACAGACTCAGGGTTTTAAATGACTCGTGGCACTCTTTAAAAATAAATGGTTTTAAGCCGTTTGACTTGCAGTGATACTGCAGTGCGGGCACAAAATTGAAATGGGAAAGCTTTTCATTTGTGGAGCAGTAGAGCACTGGATTTATCTTGCTATAGGGTTGCCTATTTGTTAGGTTTTTTTTGACTTTTTGCAGTTTCTTTCTGAAGTTCTCCTGCAAAACCTTTAAAGGTAAACTGAATGGTAGGAGATGCTGAGAATTAGATACATTAACAAAACTTAAAAAACTGGTTTGAGTGTCTGGGAACTGCCAGAGTGAAGAGTGTGGGTGGTTTTTTTTTCCCATTTCATAAGAACTAAGTGCAGTTGATCTTGTTTCTTAGTATTAAGGTTGAGTGAGGAGTTGGGCTTAATGTCTATCTTTGCATACCCACGGGAGAAACACTAATAAGTGTCTGGGGGCAAAGAAAGGTTTGTGCTTTGCTAGCATTAACTGTTGGAGTACAGTGATACTTCATCAGGAGTATTATTAATGATATAAGTGTAAGCAATACCTGCTCCAAGGATTTTTAGCATTGAAACTAGACCAGCTCAGTGTAAACATGATGTTCTGGAGAGTCTGGAAAAGAGGATGTTGGAAACTTTTTTAAAAAAAAAAAAAAGGTGACTCACTTCTTGTAGGCATCATGGAAGAAATGTGTGTTCAGGAGCCAGGCTGGCTTCCCTTCTAGAAACAGCAGTCCCAAAGTGCGGTTCAGAAATAGGCTGGACTGCCTGGCCCCTGCTGCTGGTGGGGGCTTGTTTGCAGAATTGCGCTTTTATCAGTTTCTGCCTCGTCAGAGCGAGATATTCCGACTACAGTCACTCTATGTTGTCCTGGCATAGCGCTCAAGGCTGAATGGCTATTATCAGAGGGTGATGGAGGGGTTAAGATGTTAAATTTAAGGTCCAACTAATTCAGCTGTCTGGGTGGGTTTGTGTCCCACCCATCAGGGAGAGCGTTTTCTGTTAGAAAAATAGCAAGTGTAGTAATTCTGGCCCTGGGGCAGGGGAAGGACAAGATGCCTCCTTGAAGTCCCTTCCAGCCCTATTTTTCTGCTCTGTTCTCGCTGTGATTCTGGGAGTCAGTGACATGGGCTGGGACTCCATTGTGCCTGGCAGATGTGGGACGAAGCCTGCCCCTCCTCAAGGAGAGGAATTTCATTCTAAATATAAAATGGGAGATGAGGGCGTGCGAGGAAGCGTTGCAACAGCCGTGGTCTGTGTGATGAGCTGTGCCCATCTCATGTCCTGCTATGCCGCTGGCTCTGATGCCATCAGGGTCTCTTCTCTTTTTTTTTTATACCCGACAGTGAATGTCATTGTGTTTGAAGGAGGACATCGATCGAGCTCAGTGAGTCTCTGTGGGGATCCCCTCGAGTCTGCGATGCTCCTGGAATCAAAATAATCCACTTCAGGATGTCTTTCCTGCTATTCAACCTCTACTAATTATATCCATTGCTCCTAATTCCACTTCCTTCTGCTGTTCTAATTCCTCTCTTTTTCTCTTGCGTTACGCTTCTTGATTTTGCAGAGTATTTTTGGATGTCCTCTCGGTATCTAGGTTTCTAAGAATCACGTAATTCTGCAAGATCAGATAACCTTCTAGGGGGAAAGAAACTCCTTCTTGCTTAAAACCGCCTCTTGACTAAGCTGTGACACCTGAGTGCTCTAACTTTTATTATGCTCAATTGACTGATGAAGTTTGTTGCTGTTTGGTGAGCTTTCTGTCCACTTCAGTTTTTTTTTTTTTTTAAGTGATGGGAAGCTAGCGATAGACTGTAATATTCTAGCTGCAGTCACTGTAAGTGAGGATGCTTGCCTCTCTACCAGGATGCCCTTGTGGTTTCTAATCAAATTTACCCCTTGAGAAAAGGGTAGTCCCTCACTCTGCAAGCTCATACAGTGTTGTCTGGGTGCTTGTCCTGAAATACCTCACTGTTACTTTTGATACATAGAGATTACTTTATTGCAGAGCTGGTGCTGTCTTCCTTTCTTCTGTGATTCACTTCTTTTCTCCCTTTAACTTCTCCCTAGCTCTTTTGTATGAAATGTCCTGGGTTTTGTGCTCTACTTCTAGATTATAAATGATTGACTCAGACTGGTACAGCATAAAGGCAGGAGAAACAGTGAGATAACATAAATGGGGGCTGTATAACTTCATCCGCTTTTCCCTCTGCTCAGCCTGTCCTCTAAAGATGAGCCTGTGTGATTATCTGAATTGCTAATAATTTAAAAAAGTTTTTGGTTTCAGCCTGTGGGTGTTTTGCTGTCCTTTCCTGTGCTGCTCTGCAGTGTCCTTTAGCACTTGGTGTCTTCTCACAGTTAAAATACAGGCTTGTATTTTCAAGTCACTTCTTTTCGGTTTATACAGCTTGAGCTCTGCAAGTCTACCACTCTTGAAAATCCTTTTCCAGCTCTCAAGCTGCATTTGCAGCTTTTTGAAATCAGTGAAGGATTTTTAAACAAGTGTTTGATAAATGAAAAAATCCCCATCTGGCCACATAAATGTAGTTACAGTATTCTTGCTGTCTCCTCACCACTTTAAAGGCAGATAAAATTACATCGATACTGTAATAGTCTCCTGCTTGTACACTGAGAGATGGGAGCAGCTCTCTTTTCCTCAGCATTATAACAGGAGTTGTTACTTAACGCAGAGTTATTTTCTTGAGGGCACAGTTGTCTGTAGCTATGGATCATTCTCCTCCTCATTGCTACATCTGTACGTTCGCGCTTGGTTCTCCTGTAGTCCGAGTTGCTGGGAAGGATCAAGATTTCCAAACAATTGTTCTTTACAGCTGCCTGATTTAATGGTTTGTTATTCTGCCAGCTTTTGTCTCATCTGCAAATTGTATCATCAATCTTTTTTTTTTCTTTTTTTTCTGTTTAGGTATATATTTGCTTTCTAGATTGTTCTTCAGTGGTTGAGATTTTTATCAGCTACGCTGGGATGAGTACTTACCTGTGCCCCTTTAGAAAACTGAGAAATGTTATATCTCAGACAGTACTTAATCATCCAGTCCATGCTTTTATACAGAACTATATTTTTAATAGGAGTTTCATATCTGTCTGCTAATTATGTGTGTTTGGAGAGATTACAATGTTGTTTAACCCCAAGAATGAAATTAAGCACACTTGATAGGGTAGCATTTCTACTAAGCAGCTCTTGACTGAGATTAAAGTAGAACTGTAATTAAGCTTTTTTCCCTTAAGTCCTTTATCAACTCTTCCATGACTGTGTCTGGGATTAGTGTTGCTCTGGCTGACCTAGAACTACCTGGCTGACCCGTTTACCACACTGGCAGTGTGCTGTGTTCATCCCCTGCCTGTAACCTGCCCCATTGCCCAGGTTCACCTTAAATGATGGAGATGGAGCCAGAGGTCCTCAACTGCTTTTTTTTTTTTTTTTTTAGGATTCTTGGTCTCCTGGCTTTGTCTTCTTTATTTGTCTCCGTTGACAAACGAAGTTCTCATTTGCGGCTAATGGATATAACTAACCTCATCTCCCATAGGGACATCGCCATAGGTCCTTCTTGGTACCCTCAGGCTCTGGCTGGCTGTATGGGGGTAGTGTTGACACCCCTGATCTGTATGTGTGGGAGCCAGAAGAGCGGTTGCTGCAGCCTATCTTGCCGACATTGTTCGGTGCTACCTTGGGTTCAGGCTGGAGCAATGTGACAGTGCAAGTTGCCGCAGCTTGTCTGAGATCCAGACTCCTGAGCCAGTACTGATGGCCTGGAAGAAGGATGTTCTCCGGTTTATTTTCTTGTATAGCTTCCAATGGAGCTGAACTGGAACTAGTACAGCCATGTTCCTGTGTCATTCGGGTTTCTGGTGCTGAACTTGGAAAACCGAGGCTTTGCTCTTAGACGTAAACTTATGGATGGAGTCCAGCAACTGCTGGCGCTCTTGCTTAGCCCCTCTGAGCTCCCCAGTGTCTCCTTCGCTAAAAGTTGTGGCATTAGTACACGCCCTGTGGTAAACCTGGTTGGAAAATGTATCTGGATGGAAAAATAACCCAGCTAAAAAATGTTTTGCTTTAATACAGCTTTGCTTCAACGTGTTTTGCTGTGTGGTAGCACAAATACTGTTTCCAGCCCAGGGAAGAGGTTGTGTGGGGATGGGAGCAAGGGACTTGGTGATGGCAAAAATCAAGATTGAGTCTTGCCACATTTTATAAAAGCTCAATGAGTTTGTCTGACCAGACACTAACCTGCGGTGTCGTTCATTGTCCACAGTCATGGGCATTAACGTGGGCATTGTCAAGTTGCCTGCAGTTAAGTGCACGTTGCTTCCCACAGTTGGGGTTATGGGGTGTAGTTTGGTGGGGTGACTGTTGGCTTAAGCAGTTTCCCCATCTTTCATTTGCTCCTCCCAAGTGTTGGTGTGGCACAGCATTCATGTGGGTTCTGAAACACAACTCTCCCCTTTAACACCTTATTTGAGTTCTTTTTTTCAGCTGGATCAGTTCTCACCCACTTCATCTTGGGCTCATTTTGTGCCTTCCCAGCATCTAGACTGGCACAAGGAATCTGGTGGCAGGGTACTGGGTCTGGGGGCCAGCTGTGCTGTTAGACATCTAACATCTGTGAACTCGGATGTGTCCTTCTTCCATGAGCTGCTTGCAATGCCCTCACCGGTAGAAGACTGTTCTACTTGGTAGGGGAGTGTAACTGGTTTATGGTGGCTCGGTTCAGTGTGGAAACCATGACACAGTAAGGAGCAGGAGCAGCAGTTTGAATCTTCTGAGTTGGGTGCTAAGAATGAAGGTTGGCCAAGCTGGCCCTAATCTCTGCTGCAGTGGGTGAGATGAGGATAATGATCTGTGTTACAGATGTGAAGTGAGGGGTAATGACAGGCATCTGGCTTAACAGCTTCCCTATTTCTGTTTTGGCGTGGAGGAGTGAAGATGGTACCGTGTCCTTCTGATTGCTCTTGGCACTACCTTTACTGGTGGTAGGGGGCTGTGATCACTGCAGCCTGTCCTTCAGCCTCTGCTTGGGTGAGGAGAGGGGAAGGAGGCCCTGGATCAGCTTTGGGATGAAGTGGACCTTCTCTTAACTCATGCTGGGGCTGGCTAAGAAGTGCCTCTTCAAAGTCCCAGGCACACTAAGAATTGAAGAGCATCTGAAAATCATACACGGTATCTGTAAAAATCCTCTGAGGCTGACAACTCTGAGAACTGACATGAAACAGAGCTAAAACTATACTGAGATGTCCTGAATTCGCACCCTTTAGCTGCACCACTTCGCCTTGGCTCCATTAAGTCCTATCTCTACAAGTCTAATCCCTTGTTTTACGTACACTAATTCATGAAATACCAACTGCCAGCAAAGCAACGCCGTGAAGAAATAGCGCAGACCGTCTAGACACTAACTGTTGGCCACAGAGCTTGCTCAGGAAGCTGCTTGTAACAACTGTAAATTGTCTGCTAATAAAAGCCTCGCAGGATCTTTTGAAGCATCTTTCAGCCCATTCTCCTGCCACCCAGACGGGGAAACTGCAATCTCCTGAAAATGAGCCTGGGCCTGTGTTCATATGTACATAATTAAGCGCCTTTTAAAAGACAGTTCATTGCAATATTGCTTGAATTATATTAGCATTCCCTTCTGGTCAGGCTGATGCTGTTCGGCTCCAAGTTTTCTGTTGCGGAGAAAAATTATCAGCAACTGCTCCTGTGAAATATGGTATCAGCGTTACCGGTCCTTTGGGAGACAAACTGGTCTGGCTTAATGTGTGGAGCATCGGCAATCTCTGCCTGAAGGTATGCTTTACTTAATTATCTCAGGTTTTATGGATACTTTCTCATTTGCAGTGCTAAGGTTCTGCAAACAACTTGAAGATGGTGAATCCTTATAATTCATATAACCCTTTTTATTTCAGTCTGCACCCTGATGCAATCTGAAGGGAACAGCTTGCGAGAATGTACGGCTTGATTATTTATAGCTTGTATTTCTTGTTTTTTCTCGCAGAAGTACATTCCTTTCTGGAATTTAATGAATCACTGTCAAAGGACAGATTATCAAATGCCTGTTCCTTTTCTGTGGGATGTGGTTGCGTGTCTGGGCTCTCAGTAGCTCACTGAATTTATTTTCCTGCTTACCCTCCAAGCACCTCGTCTGCGATAGCAATACGTGATAGCAGCATTGTGAGGTAGTAAGCTAAAAGGGGGTATTTCCCTTGAATCTTTAGGGAAAGGCTGCTCTACTAATCTGTCTTGGTGACTTCTGGAGTTGTCACTGTGCATGACTTAGCAGTGTTTCATCTTGGGCTGGCAGCTGAGCTCATCTTTAGAGCTCTTCTGCTGTCCTACCTGTAGAGGAGTGCAGAACAGTAGTAGCATGGGGGCTTGGTTGATTGTCCCTCTGTAGGCAAAGTCCTGTGGCATTTATGTCTACCTAGACTGTCCTTTCTGTCATGTTCTTTCTGATTCCGCTTTTAGTGGTTTGAAGGATTTTTGTCTTTTTCTAAAAATAAATGCATAGAATGGCCATTTAGTCCGTGGCTATGGAAGACTTTCTGAATCTTTTTCCCAAAGGAGAGCAAACACAACCTTTGAGAAAAGACTGAAGTGACTGGGATTGCTTAATCTAGAGAAGACAAGACAGGCACACAATTCATCTTCAGATGCAGAATAGACCGTTGAGAAGATGAAGAAAAGCTCTTCTTTCATGACTGTGCGCAGGCTGGGATCTGGACTACAGTTGCTGCAGCGGGGATTTAGGATAGATGCAAGGAAGTGCTTTCTAACTAATAATTGAGCAGATAATGACAATATTCATACTTGTCACACGAAAAGTTTTTCTTCATTGATCCACCTCTGAGGGTTGTGAGGTGTGGGTACTTGTCAAATGACATACAGAGCAAATAGAGACACATGCTTCTAGTGTCTTGCAGTCTGCCCTTTGGAGACTTTCAGCATGGTTTGTACCAGCATTTCTCTGTTCAAGAGCTTCCCATGGATATTTTTTCCATGACTCTCGTCAACATTTTAGTCTGCTAGTGCTCTCACGTGGAAACATTTTACAGTGATGGGTTCTGCAGTATAATTGTGCATTGTGTATTCCTTTAGGATTTAAAAATTTTTTTTTCTTTTGCTAGGAGAAGATCTAGGTTGACAGAAAGGGTTAGGAGAAATAGTAAGTCAGTCATATTCTTTTTGCCTTCCAAGCTGAAGATTTTTAATCAATTCATTCTGTTCTCCTGGTAAAACTGTTTTGAATTGCTAATTATCCCTGTTGCCCTTCTTGGTATCTTTTCTCATGTAACTATCACTTTTTTGCAATGATGCTGGAATGATCATAGCTGCACATAGTGATCAAGATGCAGATTCATGTGTTAAGTGGCACAGTGATGTTTTCTGCTTTGCTTTCTCTTATTTTACTTGCAGTCTCTGTGGTCTGAGCTAACACTTCTGACAATATAGCCATAATACTACTGGTGTCTCTCTTCCTCAGTGGTAGCAGTTAATTTGGAGCCCCTTGCTGTCAGTGTATTAGACAGGCTTTGTCCCCTGTTCCTCCCTTGCAAGTGTCCTGCTTTACACTGCTGGCACTGAGCTTTATTTGTCATTTTGTCACCTGATATTCGGTGGTGTAAGATCCTTTGCAGCTTTTTGCTTTGGAGTTAATCCAACTGAATAGTTCTTGTGTCCTCTGCAAAATGTCATCTTGATGTTCATCCCGTTCTCTAAAGCACTGTTAAACACGTTGAACTAGAGGAACATCAACCATCTATTTTTTCCTTTGAATTTTCACAATGCTTTTAACATTCAAGTGCATTAGGTTGACCAGATCCCCCTTGTTAACAAGTCTGACTCAGAGACTAGACTTCAAAGAGTGCTAGTGAATAAGATGCATGGACACCACCCAAAGAAGCTGTTGTCTCCTTTGCTGTATTGTACTTTTTACATGTTTTTTAACTATTTCATAAAAAAGACTCCTACTTTGCCCAGTCACGTTTAGTGTTCTGTAGGTTGCAGGATTCTTCACGTGCTGCAGAAGCCACTAAAGAAATCGGTATCACATTTTCCATCTTCCATTTCTCTTGTGGTAACCACAATGTTAGTGATAGGTTATTGCCGACCCACTGTTTGTGGCCTGGCAGTTTTATGTAATGCACCTTTAGCGTTTTTGAGCAAACGCAACTTGTTCATTTTACTGAGCTGGCCTAAGCATCTTCTATTAACTTTGCCATCTGTGGCAGCACGAGGGATTTCAGGGTAGAAACTCCTTAGTCTCATCTGTGGCATGCAGCAAACCATTTTTCCAGTCATTCCAGTGTAGAAGAGTTTTCCTGAAAAAGCTCCCACTCCCTTCCTTGCTCTGGCAAATTTCCTGCTTCTGATGTTTGAAGAAGCTACTAGTTTTTAATATATTAACTAATTAGCTTTTCAGATGTCTTTTTGTTTTGCATAGAATATTTTGCATGTGCGCTTAGCTTACTGGGATTTGTGCTCTTTAATTTTCCAGAGCTGGAAAAATTTTCTTCTATTCCTTGAATGTCTCCTCTACCGCTGTTTAACCATGGTGGCTGAGGGGGGTGTGTGTGTGAATGTTTAAAGCCTTTTTTCATAGTTAGTATACTGCTGCCTTAGAGCGCATAAATATGTCTTTTAAGCAGTTTCATTGCCACCCACAAGCATTTAATAATTCTTGCTGTTCCTTTTAATTTCCTTTTTGGGTAGGGAAGAAATGAAGAAGCACGCTGTTTTTCTTCTTTGTAGTGATATGTGACAGTAACGGTTTTCTTCCTTCTCCCACGAAGGTGCTTGGTTTGAGTGTTCTACCCCGACTGTTGCAGAGAGCCCATCATTATTTCTGAATACTTAAAAGGGTTGGAGCAGAAGAACTTTCTTCTGTAGACTTCTTTGACTCTCTGCTAACAAAACCCTTTGGCAAACCTAAACCCTTAGTCTTGGCACGGCTCCTTTATTTGCCTATGGAGTATCTTTTCTGAAGGGTTCGAAAAATAGGGTAGGCATATGTCTGCCAGTAGTGAGTTAGGGAAGGCTGACCTTGTCATGGGCACTGAAGCGGAGCAGGTGGCTTCTTGAAATCCCTTCCCTGTGAATCAATAGGGTGCTTCACTTTGCTTCCATCGGTCTATCTGAGGTCCAAAAGCAATAGCTGGGCTGGCCTTGATGTCCTATCAGTAGTAGATGGTGCTATGCAGCGTGGTCCTCTGCCCAACATTTGTTCAGTTTGGTAGTTTTGAGAGTGTCAGTATATCTCTAGCTTCCAGCGGAAGCTTGACTTACTCCACTGGTGCAGATCAACTGCCTCCTGTGTGTGACACTCATGGTGTTTCCAGTAAGCACGTGCCCAAGCTTCTGGGGAGCATTTGCCCTGCTTTTGCTGGATTTGAGGAGCTTTTCTCAGGAGCATGCTGCCACCAGTGTGGTTCCTTCAGCCCAGCTTTGGCTGATGTCCTTTATCAGCCCTTGTGAGGCCAGCAACCTGTGGACTGGGTTAATCGTTCTGCTGGATGCTGTCTTGTCAAGGTGGTCCCACCTCCAGTGTGCCACAGGGTAGCTGCCATAGCCTCTTGAAAAATCTGAAAATAGGAGTCCAGGCTTCTTGATTTCCTGTGGCTGTACCTTAGGAAGTAACATCCTTTAGTAGAATTTCTAGACACAGTTTTAGGTCATGGTAAAGAATTGTTTCTTTGTAATACCCAGCCTGCTTTCCAGGCGCTGTCTGTCTTGCAGAAGCGAGGATGCATGGTGTGCCTGTCTGCTGGAACTTCCTCTCTCTGCTTCCAAAACGGTTTTGGTTTGGAAAATCAGTGTACGGATAATTAGCTCTCCTGCTGGGTTAGCCTTAAGGCTGGCAGTTTGCTCAGGCAAGACACACACACACACACTGATGTGTGCTCTTTGCAGTCGCTTAGACACAAAGGAGCTGAGCAATATTAGCTGGGGCAGGACAGCAGGTGAGCAAATACTGTGTTTCTGCTGCTTCTCAACCATAGCTATTAAGAAAGCTGAGGACAAGGCTAGTCAATCCTGCTTTTTGGGGTGGGCTAGTGCTTTTGGGATTTTAAACTGCAGGCAGCAGTGATGGAAAGGTCCAAATCTGCAAAGGTGACTCTTTACTTCCCGAAATCCCTGTGGTATGTTAGGCTCTTGTTTAGCAACCTGTTATCTGACCTGTTTTATAATAACTTGCTTCTGGCCTCAACATTCAGTGGGTTGTGAACGTGCTCAGTGTTGTCACTGGTGTGACAGGGGCACATGAAATGAAAGGCACCCTGCACATGGGGAGAGGCTTTTAAGGGCGCTTTGGAGAGCAAGCTGACCTGTCTGCCTGACGTTCTCGTGTCAGAGCAGGACTGTCCCAGTGCTGATTTCACTTTGCGTTGCCCGCTCTGGGTGTTGTGACACGTCCTACACAATAGATAGCAGTGCTGTGAGTGCATGTGTCCTTGCATGCCCCGGCTGGGCGAGGAGGAAGCCCGAGGATCTGCCCTTGGGTGTATTAATAGTTGAGGATTTAGCTCAACTGTTGTGTGATGAGCTGTGGCTTGGATGTCTCATCTTCAGCTGCTGCCCCAGTGAAAGTGTTTCCTGTGTTCTTGAAAATCCAGAACCGACACACAGGGGACCAAAGCCTCCTCAAGCTCAGGTGTCCCCATGGTTGCTGCTGCTACTCATTTTGGAGATGCTGTGCTTCAGTCTTCGTGCCAAGAGGGCGAGGGTGCTGGTAGAGCTGCAGTAACCTTGTCCCTCCTCTGCACCTGTCTCCTTGGGCCAGCCTGCTGATGTCACCTGTGTCCCAGAGGAGATTTTTTTTTCCATCTCTGCATTGAAATAATTCCTTGCCTCACTTTCTGTGACAAATAAAGCTCCAAACGTCTGTCCCAAGCTGCTAGCTGGCTGCACTCCCCCCGTGCAGTACCTTCTGCAGATGTCGGGGCCAAGGATACCGACACAGCGGAGCAGGGTGTGTGGCTGTGACTGGTGCTCAGCTATGCGCTTGCTCTCTGATTTTCAGGCAAAGCAGCAAGAGTGAGCAAACAAAATCTCCTCCTTAAAATCTGTCAGTGAGGTTAAGAGATTTGCCAGGTCTTCCATAAAAGGTTCACCGAGAAGCCAATTGTGTCCGGCCCCCCCCCCCCATGGCCATCCAAGAGAAACAGAAAGGGAAAAGATGAGTGTAAGAATCTTCCCCCCCCCCCCCGAGTAATGAAGAGCTCCAAAGTAAGATAAGTTGCTGGAAATGTGGAGGCAGTTCTTGGCAGCGTTTCGGGTGATGGAAGTGGCTGTAGATTTTGCTTTCAGGCTGATGTCCTGAAGCCCAAGTGGCTGTGAACTTCCTTACTAATAGATACAATCCTCCAGATGATGGTACCTGTTAACAGAATATCATAAGCTAGCCTTTGCTTTCCTTCTGGGTGGATGGTTTTTAGGAGCTAGAGAGAGTAAAGCCAGGTGAACCATCTCGCGAATCCATTTCCTTCTTTCTCTGTCTGATTTGGAGAGAATTGGACACCAAAAGATTATAATCTGATTTTGTTGGAGAAACAATGCCCTTCTTTGAAAGGCTGTTAAACATATTGGTATCATTCTCAGCTTGCCTTTTCCTGACAGTTAACATAATCTGATGCTTCCTTTGTAAGCTGGTATGGCGAGCTGAGCTGGGTGGCATCTGCAGGCGTGGAAGAGACAACCAGAGCTTGTCCCCTGCAGTGGGAAGCCACTGGAGGATACAGAGCTGGTGACGTGGTTATGATTGCGTGTGAGTAGGAAGGGCTGGGGTAAGATCCAGGAGCGGAGAGCTGAGCTGGGATGTTAGGCGAGTAGGCTTGAATGAATGATTGGAGAGGTCTTGGAGTGGGAATGGAGGAAGTTGGTGGATTTTAAATTCAGAGTGAATTTACCTGTGGTCTCAGCTTAGAAATTGTCCTTATGGGATTTTCCTGCATGACTGAGATGTTGCCTTCGATAGAAATAGAAACTGTGCTCAGCTGCTTCATTAAGGATTTATGATCCTAGATTAACCCTTTAAGATTACTGACTTTGTTGCTAATCACTTTTTAAAAGGAGGCTAGAGATTGGCTTGCCATGAATTCTTTGTGAATCTTCTGGAGCCATTTCTCTGTCAAATCAGAGTTTTCCTTTGTTCACAACAATGTACACTGGTAGAGTCTTCCTACCTCTGTGGCTTTGGGGTGAAGTAAAATGTATTTATGGGTCTTTAACAGTCACCTTCCTGTGCTGCTGGCAAGGTGCAGGACTGAGACCAAACATGTTTCGTAGGAGCCAAAGACCCTGACTGGGGAACGAGAGCCTGGATGTTCTGTGGAGCATCATGAAGATGGTCTCTGTCCTGATGGCCTATTATTTTTCAGTGTCTTGTGATTTTGCCTATTTACTTTTACATATTTCTTTAATTTTTTTTTTTTTTAAGGCTTAACAACAACCTTCTGAAGCAGTGGAAGAGCATCTAATTGATAGGTGATGTCCGTGTCCTCTCATGCAGAACTGAAATCAGACTTGTCCTGGTATTTGACCAAGCAATCTCAGGTGAAGCACCTTCCCTGGAGGGAGAGTCAGGGAATTTCAGATGATCCATATGCAGAATAC
The DNA here is from genome assembly GCF_964289735.1 of Phaethon aethereus. Taxonomy (NCBI): domain Eukaryota; kingdom Metazoa; phylum Chordata; class Aves; order Phaethontiformes; family Phaethontidae; genus Phaethon; species Phaethon aethereus. Next base: position 83,810,263 of record NC_138578.1, read on the forward strand.
ATATTTTCCTTCTTAATTTCTTCTAGAACTGAACTGAGGTGCCAAAAGCCTTTCAGCTAGCGAGCAAAACAGCAGTGCATACTGTTGCTGCAGGGTTGTGTTGGTGATACCGGCTACTTTGGAGAATACCAAAGGCTGGTGTAGGTACGCGAACACGTACACAGGTGGCAGCGATCTGTCAGGTACTGACTGTCCACGCTGCACTTGGCATCTGTTGCTTCTGAAAAAAATACTTGGTAGATGGCTCACCTGTCTTCTGCCTCCTGTTCTGAATAATCCCATGTGCCGCTGTCATGCTTTTGTTCTAAAAAGTTTATAAATGTCAGAGCAACTTAATAATTTCAAGTTGGAACTCAAATTCAAGTTAAAATGCTGTTGCTTCTGGCTTGCATCTTGTAGCCCAATGTAAACCAGGAGTATTTTGCCCGTAGGACTTGGACTGGCTGTGCAGGGTAGCCAGAACCATGAGCTGTGCGTGCTCCAAGGGCTGCTCTTTACAACGAAATGCAGGGAGCTTGGCTAGCTCGCCTCGGAAAGGGGCCATCTGTGTTACTGATTTTTCTTCTGCTCTTCTGCCCTGGCTACTGTCACTAAAACTGAATCAATCTTCCACTTTTAGGTGGAATCCTTCAGAAGTGTTTGATGTTATTTGACCTCCTTTGGATTTAAGTGCTAGAGAACCCCCTGTCTGAGCTTTTTTTTAGCTCCTGCCCTCCCATTCAGGACTGTAGCAAACTTCTCTTTAGGAAAACTTGTCAATATATAAATATATTCTTTTCTTATAAGAAGGATGGAGAGAAACGTTTTACCAGGGCCTGTAGTGACAGGGCAAGGGGCAACGGTTTTAAACTGAAAGAGGGTAGATTTAGAGATTGGACATAAGGAAGACATGTCTTATGATGAGGGTGGCAAGACACTGGACCGGATTGCCTGGAGAAGTTGTGGATGCCCCATCCCTGAAGTGTTCAACGCCAGGTTGCACGGGGCTTTGAGCAACCTGATCTAGTGGAAGGTGTCCCTGCCCGTGGTTTTGAGGGTGCCTTCCAGCCCAAACCATGCTCTGATTCCATGAAACAAAGCAACAGAGGCTAACGCCATGTAGGGATGGTTATCTTTGTGATCGCTCCTCTGAATTGCAGAGAGCCCAGCACAGCACATTGTGGTCCTGGTAAGATATTTTTTTTTTTTTTTTTTTTTTTTTTTTTTTTTTTTTTTTTTCCCAGTGCAAGATGGAAATGCCATAGCTGGATTAGGAAGCGTGTGTTGTGTTGGCCCTAACGGATGGGGATGTTTATGTTCTGGACAAGACAAACTGGAAATTGGAGTTACCCAATTTGTGCTGTTCTTGTGGTTGTGGATTTATCTCACCATCCTTGGGAATCTGTGTGGCACCCCCCAGTGACCAAAAATGCATGCTGTGGTGGTTGAGATGGCCTGCTAGCTGCAGGGTAGTACAGGGGGGATAAAAATAAAATAATAAATAATTGATAAAATTTTTTTTTTTTGTAAGCTGAAGCAGGTTTGGGGCCATGGAATACTAATAAGGTAGATGGTTCCTCCATGGCTGCCTGCTCCTACCTGCTAGCAGTTTTTTGTAGTGAAATTATGTTAAGAAAAAGGTTTTGGTTTTGAATCTGTCAACAACCCCCCCCACCAAACCAACAACTATTTTCTATATAGTCTGTCATATGTTGGTCCTGCTTGTTGTCTTTTTGGTTTGGAAGCAACAACTAAAAATGAACATCTTTTGTTGGTATTGTGCCATGAATTGTTGCGTGCCAGACAAACTTGCGTGCGCTTTATTTTGGAGAGAACTCCAGAGTAGGTGCTGGGAGGGAACTTGATAGATGACACATCCGTGGATTCCAGTAAAATATGTCAGGGGTGTTTGTGTTTTTATAAAAGCCTCAAATACTATTCTTTATCTTAAGGGGAGCTAATTCTTTTGCCACAAGTAGTTGTAATAGCAAAAAACCCACTAGTTCTTTTATTATAATTTTATGGACTTGCTGTCCATTTATTTCTCTGCACTTAATCTTAACTTGTCCACTTGCTTGATTTTATTTTTTAAACTAAATACATGCAAGTCTGAAGTTAGTAATAAAATATTCTCTCCTGGGAAGTGTGATCTAATTTCATTCCTCTCTTTCTCCCAAATAATAGAAATCTGTGAAAAATAACCTTGAAATAAAGCTGTGTTTTGTTGTTTTTCTTAAACAGCTGTCTGTTGGAGAGATAGGTGAGGTCAAACACTGGCTTTCTAAAGACTTGGTCCAAAGCACTCTCTGAAATGGCCTGTATCAGGGATGCGGAGTGCAGCTTGCTTTGGGCTTCAACCTTGCTTCTTTAGGTTGCCCTTCTTGAATGGATCTCTGTGTCTTGTCCAGGACAGGGTTTTGGTCATGCAGGTTAAAGGCATAATCACAGTTATTTTTTCTTGAGCGTTTTTAGTGCTGATGCTCAGATTTGTGTCTTGTATAGATTCGTCTGACGTGTAATAGGCAGGATGCTCAGTTAGAGTCTGAGGTTAACTAATCCCAATTGGGCTAGTTAGGCAGTGCTTTCATTTTTATTGGAAACTATAAGTAACAGTAATAAATGTCAATTGAGTCAGAAGGGCAAAATATGAGGGATGTAAGTGCTAAAGTGCCTGTTACGTTGCCTGACTGTACTCACAGTCTTTACTCTTTGAGAGGTAAAGGTGACAAAACTGTGTTTAATTACACATGTGGTAAAGCTGTGGTGCAGAGGCTGCAGGCAGTGGTGAGGACGGAAAAACAAATGGAAGCTGGAAATAAAAGCAGGAAGTGCAAGTTGAGATTCAACCTCGCTTGACCTGTGGCGTTTATTTGAAAAATAATGTGCCTTTGAGTGTCTGGCAGTGTACACAAAAATAAAGCTCCCTGTCAAGAAGAGAATATAATCCAAAACAAAGAGTCCTGATGGGAACAGAGCACTTAAAAGGTACCGCCAGTGGGAATTTCTTGTAGAAATCAGTTGCTTTTGTGCTTGCACCCTTGCTTTTGTAGCTGGTGGCACGCGCTGGGTCTAAGGATTAGGGATGTACCCACTGCTCTGTCTGCAGCTGCTGGGCTCAGCACGCCCAGGTCTTCAACTTGCTTTCCATGGGGCAGGCAGGAGTGGGGGAGAGGACCAGAGGAGAAGGGAAGTTAGTGCTGAAAGGTGGAGTGGGATAGGAGAGAGGTCTAGGGAAAGGAAACCATCCCCAGAGACTGAGATTGTCTCAACGTTTCACCCACTAGCTGAATACCACGAAGCTCATGGCCCTAAAAAGTGTTGTTAATTGTCTCCTTGTGCTTCCAATGCTCGCCTGAGAAGATGCTTCATCCAAGCTCAGCCTCAGCGACAGAGGTTGTGGTGAGGACAGCAAGACTGCCCGGTGGGTGATTTCTCAATCTCCAAAAGCAGCAAAACATGACGCTGCAGAAGCAAGCTGAAACTACTGTTCAGATTGAATTGCCCCCAGCTTAGATTATTTTATGTGCATTTGCTCTATCCAAAGTGTACATGCATAAATTCAAACATGAATGTGCTTTGCTGAAAATCTGTGAGTTTTTTCATGTGGCAGTGGAATATACTCACCTGAGTTACAAGTCAGAAGAGATTGCTGCTTTCTGTATCTTAGATTAGCAGTAAGCTATGTTACAGGGTTGTAAGGAGCAGTCCTGCAAAGGCTAGTTCAAAAACTGGGGTGTTTATATCCTTCTGCATAATCTGTGTGACACTTACGAGTGCTTTAACAGGTCTTTTTCCATGTCTGATGTCTGTGACAGTCTTCTGGGCAACCATCTCCTTCCACAGGGCTTGCAACCACAGCTCGGCTGAATAAATTGGCGGATGCAGCACTCTTATCTCTGCAAGCAGCGTGAATATACCCATTTTCTGCTCTGTTTCTTGTGAGAACTAGCTAAATACACAGAGTCACAGGACTACGAGGTATCTTAAAGTATTTCTTCAGCTGTTGCACATAAAGGTATTTTTCTTCAGTCCTCTGTATGAATTTGTGAAGGTTTGATGCTGGCATCCCCGAAGTCTGCAACTTCTCTCCTTGGCTAAGAGAAATACAGCCAGGCAGGGACTGTGCAGACGCTCCAGCCTGGCCCCATAAGTGCAAGGACCGAAGGCTGTCCCAGGGGTGCAGATAACATGGTCTCCACTGGTCTCTGCTGAAATCACCAGCAATTACTGTGTCCAGTGAGGGGAGTTTTGTGACCTGACCATCTGCTCACCAGGGACCGGACTGCAAACCCAAGAAACCCAGCGATAACTGCACTCACACGTTAGAAATATGAGCCGATTTGGGCAGGCAAAATACAGAAGAACGCTTCTGTCCTATTTTCAGTTGAGTGAGTTGTTGCCCAGGGATGACTTTCTTCGCTGAAATCTGTGTGTTTTCAGTATTTCTTTTTTGTTGGCCGCTACTCGCAGTATGAATATAGGATGTTAGCTGGTATTGCTGTAGTGGGCTGGATGTTAACCGTTTTCCAGCAGAAGCACATTACTAAGTATCAAAGCTTTAGAGTTTTTTACTTTGTTTACTCAGAAAAAGTATAAGAAAGGAGCAATTTATTTTTGGAGTGTGATTGGCCAGGAGTTTTGGGAGAACCTAGCTCTCCTAGGTGGGGAGGGATAATACAAGATAAATTCCCCCCCAGAAGCTGAAAAATGCCATGAAAAAAACAGCGACTTAACGTTGGCAGAGATGCAGGATAAAAATGTTCTGTATTTAGGGTAATTGCATTTTGGAATGTTTTCTCTGAAAGATTTTTAAAGTTTTAAGTATAAGATTTACGGTCCGCTTGCCCACCGTCTGGCAGGAGGGAAAGAAGTAGGTGTGTTTCTGGAAACTTGCAGGCTGGTCTGTGTGTTCGTTATGGCAGGGTTGATAATTACTGGTCTGTTAATTTGTGGTGTTCAGGAGGTGTCATTTAAACTGAGCAACAAGAAAATTCAAAGTTAAAGCAGTTCTGTGTGGGAGACATCACAGACACGTCTGCCTGGAGTCCTTGGGACCCTTTGCTCATAGCAAACTCTCCTGCATTTGTCTGTTGTTGGATTTTTTTGTACTTTGCAGCATCTCTCAGTGGTCCATGTGTGAGATTAGATGGACTGGCTCTCCTATGCTGTGGCACACAAGCTATTTCAAATTCAGAAATAATTGCCTTTCTGGAACCAATTGGTCTGACACCACTAAATCAAAAGTCTGAGGCTGGTCATGGAATGATTTAATAAATGTGGGGGCAAATGGGTTGCTCTTTTTTTTTTTTTTTTAAAAATGCATTTGCATCTTTAAAATAATGAGGCATTCCAAGCATTTCCCTGTTCCTGGTCGGTTGTTTCCTCTTCCGTCAAGAAGATTTGGACACAAGCGGAACTGTTCACTTCTGGTGTCATGACTCATGGTCTCCCTCTGCTATCAAGTTATAGATATGATTTTATATAATTAGATTGTTAAATCTCTGCTGCAAGCCCTTCTCGTGAATACTTCTCCCCTTCTCTTTCCTGCACAGTAGCAGTTTTATTTTCTTAAGATCACAGCAGTGATGATTCGTTAGGTTAATCCATAGTGTTACCTCCTCATTTATCCTGTTACTTGTTTAATGCTGTTGGACCCCAAGTTTTGCACTGCTCCAAGTTTTGTGGTTTCCAGCTGTTACATATAAACCTCATATCTACACGTGTATATATGTGTATGTATATATATTTTAATCTTTGTCTGCAGGTGCTGCGGAGGCTGACCTTGCTTTTGGCTCCGGAGATGTGTTTTTCCCACGTGAAATTTTGGTAGACTGGATGTTTCTCTAAAGTCCTCCCCATCCTTGTTTTCAGGCTGAAGCACAAGCTGGAAGAGTGTTTTTCACTTAGACAGACTTTCCGCTGCTCTTTAATGAGCTCTTGGCGTGTTTTTTTGAGTCTCCTTAATGTGGATTGTATTTTTAGAGCAGCTCATGCTTGAAGCAGCTACAGCCACGTAAAGATAATTCCTCGGTCATGAGCTTCACTGTCTGAACTAGCTGAAAATAGCCGTTCCCAAGGGGTGGGTGGAGGAGTACGCGTGTGCTAGCGGCCAGCTCTGTGCAACTGCTCCGGTGACCTGTGTCTCCATTCACTTGGATGCTTGTGAACTATGTCGGGAGAGATTATATGGAGAGTTTGATGTTTCTTTGGCCTTTTTTTTTTTCTCCCCCGCAGCTGGGATGGAGAAGGTGGGCTGGAAAAGTTGAGGGATAGTTTGGGGATTCAGGTTTGGAGATGGACAAAAGCTGGAGCTCCCAAATTTTGTTGCTGAGTGCCTGATGTGTATATATACTATAGCATCTCTCCCTGAGCCACGCTGAGGTTGGACATCCACCCCATAGCATGGGGTGTGGGCTTTGGTGTAGCTGGGGTCTGTCCTTTGCTATCTGGGGTCACCGTGGATAGTTGATCGGCAGACTGCCTCACCGGGACTTCAGCCCAAACCCAAGGTCTTCTGTAAAGGCAGGAGCTGCATTAATTTGTCCTCGACTGGAATCCAACTGATCTTAACTACACTAGCAGGTCCTTTCAAAGCTTTGAAACATGCCTTAAATTCATGTATTTTAGTGCTGCAAGGCACCCGTTTTGGCTGGCTTTCCCACATGGGAAAATGTGGGAAATGGCCCCACATGTGAGCCCGGGTGGCCACTGGCATGGAGTGGGCGAGAGGGTCAAGTCCCTCTACAAGCTGAGAAGGTGGGACTCATAAATAGCTGATTGTCCTGATCTAATCAGGAGCCCTATTTTTACACATCCTGTGCCGTGTGTGTGTTTGTTTTTAAATTGAACCAGCGTACTATGGTGTTTTTCCCCTTGCCCACTTCCCAAACAGGAAAAGTCAGGACTTTATTTTTTCCTCTCAAGGAAGACATCTAAACTGCTGCCGAATGACACCTATATTTTGACAAGCCAAAGGTGTAAATATATGAGAGATGAGGTTTGGCTCTTTGATCTTCATATGGGATGAGGCTAAAAGAAATCTCTTCTGCAGGATGTGGTTCACTAAACTCCTTCAGTGGTAGTTGCTGGCTGCCGGCCCCTTTGCCATGTGTTGGCTCGGAGGTGAGGTGGCTTTGCAAGCTGGTCTTCCTGGGGCAAATACCCTGGGATAGGAGGGTTCATTTACTGCATAGAGTGATGGCGTGCGTCTGGCAGACTGCTCTTCTACTGGGGCATGGCTGGGTTATCACAAGGGAAGTCACTCTTGCCAAGTGCATGGAAGGTGTGTTGGGAGGGGATGTAAATGGAGAGAAGATCCCCTGTTCTCCTCTAGCACCCCTTGCCTCCCTGTTTCCCTGGCTAAAACCATGGTAGAATTGCAAACTGATTTAAATCCCACTGAGGAAATGTTTTGTGTGAACCCTATTTGGGCTGGATTGGGCATTCGTGGATATAGTAACTTCAGAACGATTCCTCCTGCTTTGGGAATTGCCGGGCTGTGCTATAGCGTGTGTTTATGAAGGAGATCCGATGGCAACAATAGCCCCTCCTGGCCTGGAAACGCCTGGGTCGTGTGATAACAAACAGCTCTGCAGCCCCAGGGCTGAAGAACAGATTTAAGAGCACAGCATTGCACATGGTCCATCGTGTACGGCTTGTTGCTGGAGGCAAAGCCCCCTGCAAAATATAAAAGCCTTCTGCATAATTTCTTTGTTTTCTGCCTATGTGGTTTTTTTTCTTCTTAATTTTCCCTTTGGGGACACCGAGGTCCTTTGAAGCAAATTGGCTCCAGGCCTGAGACATTACATGTTGCCTTTTTAAAATTCCTTTTGCACTATCAGTTGGACACAGCATCCTTTGCTTCCTGTCCTAAATAGCTGCAGAGAGTCGCTTTGTTCTGCCTTAGCGATAGCTGTGTTTTGAGTAGCACATGAAGCTGAAGCCTGAAGACTCTCTAGGAACCCTTGAGAGGTGCTCTTCATCATTTGGGACTGTTAGAGTTACTCTGTTAAATGCACCTTTTTTTTTTGTGTTATTCTGTTAAACGTACTTAAAAAAAAAAAAAGAGCCGCTTGCATTTTGAAATAGTTTGGTGGTTTTGAAATCTATTGCTGGAGTCTTGCAACTGTGGAAGCTCAGAGCAGCGATGAGCAAGTGGTGCTTCTACGTCTGTGCTATTTGTTGCGACGTTTATAATAAAGTCTGAGCGGTGGGTCCCAGGGCCCTGCTTGCGGAGTGTTGAGGCTGGGAGCTGTCTGGGATGGGGAGAGGTAAGGTCGAAGTGATGACCCCCGAGATCACAGAATTGTAGAAGTGGAGGTGGAAGGGTGAGTGTCAGCGCCTGGACTGAGGCAGCTAGATGATACCTTGGTTTAAATGTATCGCAAAGAGCAGCCCTAAAATAGGTACCTGCTTTTGCTCAGCTGAATAGTCCGGTCAAAGGACCACTAGTTTTGTTTATCAGACCTGCCCTATCAATCTAGTGCTACATATTACTATGGTTGTGGCCATAGTCTTTTAGCTGGATCTCACCCAGTGGATCCAGAAAACAAAATTAGGCGATGAGGACTGCTAATGAACGTGCTGAAGTCTCTATCTCAATTTTTGTTTGTCAAAGCACAATTTTAAGGGGCATTATACTTAGCTAGCTTCATCTGAAAACTGCTGACTTACTGTTTCTTGCTGCTTAATTATAGTACAGAACTGTGCAGATTTAATTTTTTCCCTCTTTTGTCACGCGCTTGGTGGACGCGGGTGGATTTGCAGCCTTCAGACCGGAAGCTGTTCCTCTTTGGTGCTAGCACCAACGAGACATAGCTGCTCCATACCGACAAGGCTTTTTGTAAGTTGTGCAGACAGAGTTTCCCTGCTTCCTTGCCTTTTCTGGAATAAATTTTACCAGGTAAACTTGACAGAATCACAGAATGGTAGAGGTTGGAAGGGACCTCTGAAGATCATCTGGTCCAACCTCCCTGCTAAGGCAGGATCACCTAGGGCAGGTTGCAGAGGATTTGCAGGTCCAGTCGGGTTTTGAAGGTCTCCAGAGAAGGAGACTCCACAGCCTCTCTGGGCAGCCTGTTCCAATGCTCTGTCACCTTCACCCAGTACTCTGTCACCCTCACAAAAATTTGCAAAAGCCTTTGTAGATCTGGAAAAAATTCACCTAGCAAGTCTATATTCTCTTCGGTGTGCATTAAATGCTCATGTTAGTAGCTTATTTTCAGGCCCTGCTGTATCCTGATCTGTAGTTTATGCAGGAAATTAAATATTTTCCTATCTCTTTATCCTCTGTCTTGGATTTCTTCTAAGTGTTTTTTTTAATTAACCTACTAGAGCTAGATACACTGTAAGAAGTGTAAATATCCAGGTACTAGACATTAAGGAATGTAAAGTGGGAATACTTTTACTCAGCTCTTGAGCCTGTTCAAAATGCTTTTAATCAATTTTTTTTGTTGTTATGGCTGAAGGTGCCTGCTTTGCCTGAGGATTGGTGAAGCTTTGTGATAGCTGGACAAACCTGATGGTAAATATGGATTTTTAATTTTATTTTATTGTTCCCCCCTGCTCCTGGAAGGCTGCGCTGGAGCCTTGAGAGGGGTGACCCCGGTGTGGTGGCTGATCGACCAGTGATTACAAATCCCCCTTTTCCATAGCTGCCCTGGAAATGATGTCCTGGACTCTTCTCTTTCCCTGAAATGCTGCTTCAGCTTCAGGTCTCTTCCTCGCAGGTGACGAGGGCGGATTTCCCTGCCAGCTGTCGTTTGTGGGAGGCCGTCCTGCTTCACCTGGCTTTCTAAATCTGTGGTACAGTTGGGCTCAGCCGTGGAGAAAAGGGAAGCTGATGGGGTTTCGGGCATGCTGCTGCATAGTCCTGGGTGCTGCTTGATTCAGCAGGACCATGGAACTCGGTGCTCTCCTGACCGAGGGCTGCCCTGGCTTGCATTTGTTGGGGTAGCGCCTTTAAAGGCAGGCGTGGACCAACGTGTTGTGGCTGTGTTCAGCCTCCCATCTTAACTGAGTGGCATTGCTTTCACTGACAGTGTTATTGGCTTTTTTTTTTTTTTTTAAAAGGTGAATTAATTTATCTATGCTGACCTTTGCACAATACAGGTAATAAATTCCTGAATCAAGGCTGTGACCTTTTCTTGAGCCAGAGTACAACTTCGAGTTGAGATTAGGCATCTTTGTAAGAGACGCTGTGATGGAAAGTTTGTCTTTCTTGATTCTTTATTACCAATGGATTACTCTTACTGCTTGCAAAACCCTGCCTTGTTCCTAATGGGAATTTGCCTGGCTTCGGTTCCTGGATGGACTGAGTCCTGCTGCTGGAAGCATTCCCATTAAGTAATATTAGTGATTAAATAGTAAATAATCTTGACAGATCAAGTTACTCTATACATTGACTCCTTTATTTTTCTCTTTAAGCCAAACAGATGGCACTTCTTAGGCCACTTGGAGGGCAGTTTATCTGAGCCTTAAATCAGTATTTCTGAATCTGTTTCAACTTTGTCTTTCTCTTCCAGTTTTTCAAATAAATGTTGCATCAGTAGTGCCACCATACAAGTATTAAGCAGCAAGACATGCCATTACACTCATGGCACGAGCATTATTCTTGAATGAAAATGCAAAGCATTTTGTTACAAGAAAAGGCTGTTACTTTACGGTCTTTTGCTGCAAGTGATGTGTTCCATGTGATTCCAGTTTCCTCTATGATGCGTCTACAAACAGCCATGCAAAGTACGGATCCTCCAAGTAGCGTCATATCACAGCAGTGTTGAGAAGTTTAGACCCAGATGGCCAAGTGCTGGTAAAATAACAAAGGTGTTCGTAGCCTCGTGAGGTTCAACAAGGCCAAGTGCAGGGTCCTACACCTGGGTTGCGGCAACCCCCGGTATCAGCACAGGCTGGGGGATGAAGGGATGGAGAGCAGCCCTGACAAGATGGATGTGGGGCACTGCTGGGTGAAAAGCTGGACAGGAGAGCCAGCAATGTGCGCTCGCAGCCCAGAAGCCAACCGTGTTCTCGGCTGCCTCCAAAGCCGCGTGGCCAGCAGGGTGAGGGAGGGGATCCTGCCCCTCTGCCCCGCTCTGGGGAGACCCCCCTGCAGTGCTGCATCCAGCTCTGGAGCCCTCGGCACAGGAGAGACATGGACCTGCTGGAGCGGGGCCAGAGGAGACCCCAGCAACGCTCCGAGGGCTGGAACAGCTCTGCTGGGAGGACAGGCTGGGAGAGCTGGGGGGGCTCAGCCTGGAGCAGAGAAGGCTCCGGGGAGACCTTAGTGCAGGCTGGCAGGACTGAAAGGGGGCTTGTAAGAAAGATGGGGACAGACTTTTTAGCAGGGCCTGTAGTGGCAAGACAAGGGGCAATGGTATAAAGAAATCGGGTAGATTTAAGCTGGATGTTTTTTATGATTGAGGTGGTGAGACACTGGACCAGGTTGCCCACAGAAGTTGTGGATGCCCTCTCCCTGAAAGTGTTCAAGGCCAAGTTGAACGGGGCTCTGAGCAACCTGCTGTAGCTGAAGATGTCCCTGCTTATGGCTGAGGGGTTGGACTAAATAATATTTGAAGGTCCCTTCCAACCCAAGCCACGCTATGAATCACATCCAGTGTTTCATTAATGATTTCATTAACGTTGTGTGCAGCGGGACATAAGAACCTCACTATTTAAACTCGGCATTCCCTGCCTATATATACTGCCTAATGTTTTCTATCTAAAATGTGTCAGTGCACTGAATTGTTTTAAGGTCATTTTTTGTAATTTTCTGTTCCTAAATTGTTCCTGAGCAGTAAAATAGACCTGCATTCCCAATTCCTAAATGAGCACACGCTGTTGAATACACTTACGGAGCAATAGCCTACAAAACAGCCTCCGTTGTGGTAAAGCTAATTTGTCCTTACGGGTTTTTGTTTTTGCTTGCACAAGATAGTTTTATTTTTCTGTCTGCCCTGGCTGATGTATAGCTCTGGACATGAATGTCTGTGGTGGTCTCTGTCTGATGTTGAGAACAAGCTCGCTTTGTATTTTCAGTTTTAACTTTCAGCAAGGGCTTTTAATTAAGATGTCATGCAGCTATAATGTAGAAGGCTGTCTAGTCTAATAACAACAGAGATAAATTAGAGGTAAAATCTTGCTGCATGCTTTGGAGACTAGTGTTTCTTAGTAGATCTTTTGAACCAGCTAGTAAATACTTGTTTCTTGGGTACCTAGCATAAGTGGAAACATACCCCTGACATTTTCTGAAACATGCTGTGTTCTAAAAACATAAAAACATGCTTTTTAAAATAAAAAAAAAAACAACAAACCCCAAACATTTTTCTCTTTTGCAGCCTGTGCAGGCTAGTAATTCTTCAAAATTAAGAGGCTGTTTGGGGAAAGCAGTAGTAAATGTTGATATGGCTTCTACGAGTTCTCGTTACAGACATGTTCTGCCAAGAGTTGGGGGTGAAATTTTTGTCTGCTAACAGGGATGCAAAATAAAAAGCAGTGATTTGTTTAGTTCCCTGCAGGGCAGCAGGTAACGGGGGGGATAATCCAGGCTGGCTGTAGCAGGGGAGTTTCCTTAAATGTTTTGCAGCTTGGTTCTGGCTCTGGATGAGGGGAGGATTGTTCTTCTCCAGCTGGATGGGTTGTGTTCCAGGGGTGGACGTGGTCCTGGGTCTCCTGCGCCAGTGCGGCATCCCAGGACTGCTGTTGTATGCTGAATGAAGCAGCTTTGGGTAATCTGGTACCTTGGCATTGTGCTTGACTCTTGATTAACTCTGGGTAATTTTAATTGGATTGTGGATTTCCGTTGTCACTCTTTGGCTTGGTGGAGGGCCAGCTGGGGCTGGCAGGGCTTGGTGTGCCCGGGGTTAACTTTGGCTTGGTTTTCCCAGGCGCTAAGGCTGGTGCTAACCCCAGCTCTGGAGCTGGTTCCTTACTGCTCCATCCTTCTGCCCCTGCCCTGCCTTTTGGCAGCGCGCAGCTAAAGGTGTGCTGCGGTACAGAGCACGGGTGGCGAGTGCCAACTTTTTGCTTGTAGCTGATGAGAAGGGTCTGCTGAGATAATGTCTGAAGAGCAGTGGTCAGCCGTGACCTAATAGCATTGACATGCAAACTGGCCTCCTTCAAGCTTTGAGAGGCGATCTGTCAGGCTCCCATGGTGAATAACTGGTGCTCCTTTTTTTTTGTTGGTGCCTATGTCTTGTCACCAGCTGCTGCTGATTTGTGTTGTGTTTCGTCATCAGAGTTGAGCTGTTGGTTTAGGTCATCTGTGACCTAACCTATAAAGACTGTGAAAAAAGCTGTGTTGTAGCCTGTAAACACAAGTGGCATGATCTCTTCTGCTGCAGTTTGGATGCAGGAAATATTATGGTCTAGGAGACAGTTATTTTCATGTGTTCTTATGCAAACCCTTGGCCATAAGCTTTTTCCTTTAGGGTTTAGACCTTACCTTCCCTGACTTTTGTAAATCTAGCCTGGCTGTATGAAAGTTTAGTATTTTCTTTGGTGCCATCAAGTGGCAAAATACAGTATTGTTGCTTGGTTGAGATGATTCTTGGGTCGAGCAGAGGATGCGATTAGGAAACAAGTTACTTTGCTCAAGGGTGCCGTGAGATTGCTTAGGATGTGCCTTGTGTGGGAAAAGTAGAACATGGTGATGTCAGGAATAATTTTATCTCGTCAAAGAGAGAGGTTATCGAGGATCTAATGGACTGCCTTCTGTTTCCCTCTCATTCCTACCCTTCCGATTAATCTCATGCACTACCTTATTGAATGAAGCACTTGTATTTACATGGCTTACATCATTTCCTCCTAAGCAGCCTCTGAACACTTAATTTAATTCTCACATTAAGCTTTGAAGAGCTGGTTGGATGTGTTGGAAAGCAGTAAGAAGAGCAAGTAGAGGGTGCTCAGTAGCACAGGCTGAACCCAGCATTTCTTTGAGAGCTGTGCTGAGGATGAAGGACATGATCAAGTATACCATATTCTACCCTACAAAGGACGTCCCAGATTCTGTACCTTTTGCTCTTTCTACACCATGAAGTTACCTGTATATATAAAAGCACTGCTGGAAACAGCCCATTTATTGCGCTTTCTCCTCTGTTCCCAAAACCTGCATCATGTATTGCTGTGCTGTGGGCAAGGGAGGGATGAAGGCAGGATTTGCATGGTACTAGGTAAATTTGGGTTTGCTGCTTCTAATAAAGAAAACTCATGATGTTTTCCCAGTTCTCTAATTTGAATCTGTGGGCTTGTTGCAAAGCATATTTTTTGGTTGACAGGAGGGTTATTAGCCAAATATGCAGTTTCAGTGAGGCCTTCTAGTTGATCCTTCCCTTATTTCTTCTTGCTCTAAGGAGCTGAAACGGATGCACAAATGTTCTGTTGCTGCAGATTACAACTTAGTAAGTAGAGGTTGTGTTTCAGGCCTTGATGGTATTTTATCAATTGCTGGAGTGAAACCTGGTAGCGTGAAGGGTGTCTTGCAAGTACCCGACTTTCCCTTGGCAGTGTGACGCTGGTGTTCGGATCAGGCATGGCTTGGGGACGGTTCCCATGCACCTGTACATCACCCTCTGCAGTGCAGACCTCCAGCCTGGCTGATCGCTAAGCATTGCTGGAAAACAAATATTACTTCTAGGTACAAACATGAGATTTTGTATGCCAAATCCTGAGGATGGTAGTTTTCCAGGAGAGGGTCGGCAAAAAGTTCATACTCTGAAAAATCCTTTTTTCTTAAGACTGAACTGTGAAAGTGGCTGAGCTGTTTTGACAGATGTAAAATGAGAAACTTCGAGAGGGGAAAGAGAACCACCTGGAAACAGATGCTCTATGTGTAAGGCTTCAGCCCACCAAAATACTATTTATATATAATGTGAAACCAGGTAAGAGTACAAAGCTGGTCCAGAAGTGTGTCCCGTCTCCCAGGGAGACCAGCAGCAGGTACTTCAAGAAGGTATAACTCTGTGTCCTGTTCCTTTTTATTTATATATATGCTCTCCCTCTTCAATTACTTAAGATATTCAGGATCTTCCTGAGCCGGAGCTATTCCATTTGAGTTGCTGTGTTTACCATCCTCAGGTTGTAAGCATTGGGCTGCTTAGCCCAGAACACTTCCCAAAGGGATGCTTGGCAGCTGTAGGATGAGCAGGACCATTAGGCTGTTTAGTTGTGCAATCCTTGTGATAAGGATTTACCTTATGTGTGTAGTGAGATTTTTGGCTCATGAGTGGGACTCTGTGTGTATGTTACTTGGAAGCCACGGTCCCCAAAACAGTGGTGGAAAAGCCAAGTAATGACCCCCTGGCCCTTCAGTCCCACCTGGCAGTCTGGTTTCCCTTCCTCCCATGCACAGAGAGAGGTTTAAAGGTATGAATGTCAGCACTTGACCTCGTCTGGTGATTTCAGAATAACCTAATTTGCCATAACCTGCTCACTGCTTGAACTGCATGCTAGTGTTGTGGTGCTGTGATGGATCAGGTTTGATATTCACCTTGCCTGCAAGTTTGCTTCTGCTAAACCCATGTACTTCGTGACCCCATCCCTGACAGCAGTTGTGGGCAAGTTGGCAGGTTTGGAGCAATATGGTGCTGTCTGGCCTAGGATGGGAAAGTGCAAAACATGTATGAAGAGGCAAGGTCTGATCCTTTGACTGTCTGCGCTTACCACACTGGCTGAGGAGGATTAGTTAAGACTCTTATCAATTGCTAATTAGGATTTTTGGACAAGTGACATTTTCCCTGATGCAGAAATGCCTGCTTTCTGTCAGAGCACTACTTGTTTTTTGAGCATAGGAGGCATTTAAAAGACAGCATGCCTTAGATGTCTTCAGGCAAAACCCGTTATTCTTTGCTTTATGTCGCTTGAGGCTGGGCTTGCGTGCTGGGCTGCGCTCTGTGCTAGCTTCCGCTGCAGGGTGGCTGCTGTGATACAGCCCAAGAGTGTTTGACCTCTTGAGGAGCCTGATAATGAAGTGCTGCGTGTCCTTTAGCCATGCTGAGGTTGGGGTTTGCTTCTTATGAGTGTAATTTGCCAGCAACGTGTTTTAAAGGCAGTGATGCAGCCAGCCGAAGGCATGCTGCTTTTTTCTTCCTGCTAGGCTTTGCACGTGTTGCAAAATGTCCAGCTAGAGGGGTAGGCTGGGTGGGCAGGGACCTGTAAACTCTTAAATGACCATGATTTGAAAATGTGAACCCATAATCTGACCATCTGCTTTATATAGCCCTGAATCGAACTGATCTAGTTTATACAGCAGGTGAAATAAAAGAATGTTTTGCCTCTGAGTGGAAAGGCTGAAGAGTGATGCAGAGCATGGGCGGCTTCTCTGCCGCCGAAGTCGGTCAGGTCCTTTGCCCAGGGCTGCGGCTTGCAACGTATTCCTGTGCTGCCATCTGGAGTGTGCAGAGCGCGCGTCCGGCCTCGCTCGCAGTCTGGACGCTGCACGCTTGCACGCTGCGCGCTCGCCTGCGCGCTTGCACGCCCGCCTGCTGCTACCTGTGTCCTGAAACTCTGCATGTCCTGCTGGCTGATGCCTTCTGGTGGTAGATGTTCCTGGGCTGGAGCAAAGGGTTCAAGATCTCAAGCACCCTTCTTGGGAAGGAAGTTTACTTCTGGTGGTTGGAAATATAGTTGGAAAGTGCAAAATAGATTGCATCTTTAATATCGTTGTGAAAAACACTACTACATTTCTTTTAAAGATTTCTGCAATACTTGCAGTCATGTATCCCAAACTGCTCCTTACCTTTAGGGAGCAGATCTGTTCTAACAGAATGTGCTCTAGATTCTTCAATAAATGCTGTTGCTGAGGCTTTGGGGATTATGGCACTGCAGATAATGTTTATTTCTTTCTCATAGAATAGGGGAAACTCCCAGGTACCAGATGCCAGGTCTCAGGGCAGAGGTGGGTACAGGATTTGGGTTGTTTGTATCTGTCTGTATGCTTGGCAAGCTTGTTTTCCCTTGTCTTCCAGCCTTCTTGTAGGTAGAAATAAATTTCCAATAATACTGATATATTTTATCAAATCTACTGCTCAAATCTACTGTTTCAACTGTCTGGATGTAAAAGCCTTGAATCTGCCAGCCCTGTCCCTTGCCTCCCCTTGAAGCTGATACTCCCACTGCAGCATTGCAAGCTCAGCCTGTGCCTTCAGGCAGACAGGCTTCGATAGAAATGGTCAGTGTTATCAACTGTTGACAGATTAATCACTTTCTTGGCTTAAAAAGTAGTTGCTTGGGTTTAATTGCAATACACAGTCCTCAAATGATGTGTGTTACATCTCAAAGTGTAGGTTTGGCGTTCTTCAGCAGCGTGTTCTGGATGGTTTTACCTGCGGATGGACAAGAAGGGAAAGGAGATTTTCTTGATAGTTCAAGAAACAGGTATTAGTGTGCTCCCTTCATCACATCAACCATGCCTCCAGATGGGGATCTCTAATGTTTGGCTTGGGTAGTGCTGCATTTTGCTTGGCTGCTGCTTTGGTTATCTGTTACTTTCTGAACTCCTCACAAATGTCCAAAAGACCTAAAATTGCAACTCTCTCACCTTTGCCCACAGAGTGAGGTCAGATAGGTTTTTTTTCCTCCCTCCTATAGCTTTCCTACTGCTGTTTTGGGACTGTCATTAGTGGGTTTTTCCTCCCTGGTGGGATTGCTTTCTTTCTGTACTGTATTTGCTACCCATTCTCCCTAGCTCAACGTTGGCAAACTCGTTGCTTTGGTTGCCTGTCAGGTTCTTGCAGGACCACCAAGGTGGCTCTGGTGCCATGGAAAAGCCTTGTCATCATCCAGATACTGATCTTTTGTATTTATTTATAAAATCATTTGCTCTCTTCCCTTCGCGCTCTCCCCTTCTCAGTGTGTCAAAGCACAAAGTGTAATATGAGCTGGAAGCTTGCTTTCAGGGTAAAACCCCCAAGGTCATGAAGTAGCCAAGTATATCCTCCAAAAAGCCTCACAGTGTATTTTGTGGGTGCATAGTGCTTATGAGTTGTGTGTCACATCCCAAGACAATTCATCCAGCCTGGGATCTGCTCATGCCCATCATCTTGTATTCCCTTCTCTCCCCTGCGTAGGGCCTTGCCATATAATGTAGTGTCCTGTGAGTGACTCCTGGGTTAGCAGAGCTAACAATAACCTCCCAAAGAAAATTGGGAAGCTTTCCAGTGACAAAAAAAAAAGAGAGAGAAAAAAAAAAAAAGCCAAGTTTAATTAGAGGAAAAACTGGGATAATTAAGTTCTTTAAATAGATTCAGGCAACTAAGAAAGAAATCAGTCAAGCTGGATGAAGTAAAGTCCGCGAGCACTGACTTGTAGGATGTAGAAGGCAGCAGTAAAGCTGAGTCAAGACCTTTTTATTTCTATTTGAAATGGCAGCAAATGGTGCCCAGTCCCCTGGTCTCTGGGGTCCCTGGGAAGCCCTCTCCAGCCCCCCGGCACCTGGCTGCTCCTTGCTGCAGGTATCCAACTCTTCTCCATCGCTAAGCTGCTGAACCAGGTATCTTAATAAAGCAGTGTGAAGGTCTACTATATCAAAGGCAGTAAATATGAAGAATAGTGGTTGTATTCTTCCTTAAAAATTCATCATGCCTGGGACCCGGGGATCCTGCCTGGGTGTTGGCAAGTGTCTTTGTCCTGGTTCTTAGCTTGCATGTGCAGAGCTGTGACAGCCGGTGCAATCCAGCCTGTAAAGGCAAAAGTTGTCTTCCCTCTGCTCCTCTCCAAGTGAACATGGTAACAACCCCTTTTAGCACTTATTTTCACTTAGACGTTAAAAAATGCGTTTGCCCAATGCGTGGCTTAGTATTTAAGAGGTTCCTATCAGCACAGGCACTATCTGGTATGTTGAAACTGTGCTTTCAAGGCTTTCCAAGGAGATGCTTGGAAATTCTTCTTTAAAAAAGAAAAAGATGAATTTAATAATTGTGGAGTGAAATCTTTTAGGTGGGAGCCTTGGTGTTTGGGTGCTCTCTGCAGTGTCTGCCTCTTCGGCACTGGGCATCCACAGCTGCCTGGCCCTCGATCAGATCCTGTTACTTCACCCACAAGTAGTGAACATAAGGGAAAAATAGTCTTACAGCCTCTTTCTACATGGGTCAAGTGCCACTTAAGGCTTGCTGTGCTTTGAAACTCCTTCATTCTTTGTGAATGAAAGTATATTTAAGCTGAAATTTGTGCTTAGCTCAATTTGAAGCCTAAACAAGCACATACTTCACTTCTCACTGTGATTTTGTAAAACAAATTTGGAACAAATGTTATTTTCTCTCCAAGCCAGTGGAGACAGCTTATTTTTGTGTGTGACAGAGCTCCCTTCTCTGGTAGCTATGCAGGATTGCTGCTGCTGTAGCTTTTTTAGCTTCTCACTGCTCATTTGCTAATAAATTAATTTTTCATTTATTTGCAATGATAGAACAAGTTTGATACATGCTGTCGGGTCATTGGCACTTTCAGAAACCACAGGATGAGCAAATGTCTTGCTACAAGACCAACCATTGCGTCTTGCTTAGATGTTTGCATGTAAATACTGAGTGATTTTCCTGATTTTTCCCGTGCTATCATGCTGTTATTGTAGTAATTAAAGTAATGAAGAATGGCATCATTGAACAACATGCTGTAAAGCAGCAGCGCTGGTTGATTTTTCTCCCCAAAACTCTTGGTTAGTTATAAGTTGTCTTCGTATATAATGGGCTGTTTCGTTGCCAATTAAGAAAAAGCCCAACCTTAAGTTCACTGAAATGAATTGTAATGAGTGCGGTTATTCGAAATGGGGAAATGTCGGCTTGACTTGAGCGGAGGAGGAGGAGGAGGGTGTGAATGTGACTCAGCTCCGCAGTGACAATTGCCATCAGATGGTGATGGGTGGTGGTGGATGAATGCGTTCGGCTCCTGAGCAACAATTGCAGTTGGGAGCACACAAGGGAATTTCCCCGCTGCTGAAGACAATTGCTGGCAACTGGCTCCTGCAAACGGGGGAAGAAGAAAGGATGAAACCCTTTGAACAACTCGGGCATAGTTGCTGGTTTTTTGTTTGTTGTGCTATTGCAGGGGTGTATGTGGCCTGGTATGTCTCTAGGATCACCCCTGTCACTTTTCCAGTGCAGTTCAGCCTTGCACAGGGGCACCTCCATCTTGACCTGCACAGATGGCAGCTGAGAACGGTCACTGTTTAATTAGTCAATCTGCAGGGACAGCTCGTGCTCCTTATAAAAGCACCATTTCTAGGAAATATGTACTAGGACAGCTTGGCTGTGTGTTATGGTGGGCTTTTCCCCATTCCAAAGCTGCTTTGTTGCTTGGAGGCTATTTAATTTGGAGGGTGGAAGTGGAACGAGGGATAATGGAGATGATGAGACTACAGAGGAGAAGGAGCTTTTTATGGGAGATGTTGGAGACTGAATGGTAGAAGCAGTCTGGGATAAGCTGCTTGTGTTTGCTATCACCCGCTGTTGAGGGGCTTGCACAGCTCAGGCGTGCAATACTTGCCACAGCTGATGGACGCAGCAGCTTGTGCTGCTCCAGCATCACGCTCCGATTCTTTGTGCTCAGCACTGGCATGTTTTCTGTCTTGCTTTGGAGGCTGGAATTGACCGCTGAGTATCTGTGCTTCTGGGGTGCGTAGACGGACAACTGACCTGGTTCACGCTCTGAAATTTTTGGTGACTTACTGTGGTGAAGTTAAAGCTTCCTTGGCTTCACCTTGCTCCTGAGGAAAGGCCTGGTGGCTGGAAGCCCTCTGATTTCTGGCGCAGCCATGGCTTGTTGTGTGGCCATCGTCGGCATTTCACTTAATTCTTCTGTGCCTGTGTTTGTCAGGGTGTAAAATATGCATAATGCTTCCCTTCAAAGGGAAATTGAGAAAGATTGGTGTTTGTAAGGTATTCTGGTAGCTTCTGATAAGAGGTAGCATTTAAGGGTATGCGGTTGGTTTAAGTTCTTGGTTTAATGTATACATGATTCAAGAAGTATTCTGCTGATCCCAAAATAAACATAAATGTTTTGAGATATTCTTTGTAATGTTATACTTCCAGGAATACTACCGAATGCATGCGTTGGATGTGCCTTTACAAGTGGGTACCAAAGCTTACAGGCTGCTGTCCTCGCTTTCAGCGCAGCGAGGTCTTGTGAAAGGGTGAGCTGAGCTTATTCAACCAGGAGGTGATACACTATTTCCAAATTGCTTTTGGTAACTCTGCTGTTCAGGTTTCAGTAGTCTGAGCAAACTTTCCTCTTGCTGATTCTGTGTCTGGCTTCAACTCTTACGAAACCTGCTGCAGTTGGAGTCTGGATCGCGCATCAGTGTGAAATACTTGGCTTCAGCCTCTCTGCATGCAGGGTTCAACTCGAGGCCTTCCAGATAATGAAGCTGGCCTTGCTTTAGCTGCCTTCATGCTGAAAAGCGTATTACGCATTGTTTGACAGTTGCTCTACTTTGGGAGAAGCTAAACCTCAATGCAGTTCAGCCATCGCAACACAGGGTGGCGGTGCCACTTAAAGGTCCGGTGACCCAACGGCTGGGATAACCTCGTTTTTTAGTTTGCTGTCGTCAGGGCTGTGTCCCTTTTGGTGGCTCTGAATTTCCTTGCTCTGTGTGTGTCTGCTTCTTCCCAAGCCCGCTCCTCTCTGCTCAGTAAGCCACAAGCCACCGAGCTGGCATTTGTGGAAGAGCTGGTAAGAATGCTTGAACGTTAGCAGTCATCTTGTACGCTAAGGAGCCCTCAGAATTCCTGGCAATGGTTAAATCACCTCCATGCCTGGCACATGCGGCCTCATCTTCTCAGTCTTTTAATCCCTGTTTTTGATTTTCATCTTTCCTTAAAGCTGCTTTCTAGGTCCTTCTGGCTGAACACTGGCTTGGTGAGGACTTCAGCTGGCTATGTATTGGTATGGCCATAACTTTGCACAGTGCTACCCTCTGAGGAGTGTGTGCCTGTGTGTGGCTTGTTTTAGCCAAGCTGTGCCCTAAGAGCAATCTTATTTCCCCAAGTGTCCCAGTCTCCCTCTAGTTTTCCTATTGTCTTGAGTTTGTCTCTGTAACCCAGAGCTGTCATGGCTCCTAAAACATGTTGTCCTAAAGCCCTTTTAGGGATCGCACAAGTTTGGGAGCAAAATGTTTCCTGGTATCTACTCTTAGTAGTCTGTATTCCCCTGTAATCAGGGAGAGCCTTTGGGCACTTATGGGCCATCTTTGTTGCTTGCTCAGCTTTGGTAAGGTCAGTTTTGGTGTTGGCAGAGGTCTCTTCCTTCCATTCTTGGCCTGGTGCTGCTGTTCTGTTTAGTGTCTGGTGCATTAAGCTTTTGTCAGCACATCTTGCATGGGATTTGTTCTGTTTGTGCTGTTTTTTGATAAATAGTAGCCTGTAAAAGAACTTAAGAGTGTGCTCCTGCATTACTGTTGCACCCCTTCCTATGCTGCTGAGCCTGTGGCCTTTTCAGAGGGTCTCCTCTGCAGCTTGGGTGTCAATTGACTTCCAGGTCTCTGCTTGGGACTAAGCAGTCCCCTCTGCTATAGAAGCATCCTGCATTCTGCAGCGCGCTCCCGAAGGCAAGCGTGGCAGGAGAACAGCTCTCCCAGGCTCAGAGGAGTTGGAGTCTTTTATCAGTCTGTGACCAGACAAGCAGGAGGAGCTGGAGAAGTGCCTACATGATCTCTCTCGGGCAAGGTTGAATCTATCTTGTTTTGAAAGGCAAGCCAGCCTGTGAAAATCAACACCGCAGAAGAATTGCTGACAAAACCACCTCCCGCTGCTTTTTTTGTCTGCTGGTGGTGGCCACTTGAAGTAATCCTTCTGGAAGCCTTTCTATAGGGTAGGTGGGGAGTCTGGGTAACTGACCTCCCTCTATAAAGCTCTATAGCAAATCAACAGGATGTCTGGTCCCCAGTAAAAATACATTATAGGAAGGTGTTTGTGCAGCATTTAGGAAGCTGGGGTTTTTTTAATTTTTATTTTTTCTGTTCTTTAACTGATTTATTACATGCTCATAGGCAAGTTACTTATGATTCTGTTACCCAGCTCCATGTAGCTCTTCCTTGTGTTGGAATTGCAAAGCTTTTGTACAATTAAGCTCAAAAAAGTGTGTGAAATACTGAAGGTGAAGACATGCTTTCAATCTTAAGCTTTCTGTTAGTGAAATGCTTATTGGTGGCATGATGGAAAATCACTTCCCAGCATCTGAATGTCTTCTGATGTTTTGTTGTACTGATCTGTTGTAGCTGAGGCATTAATAAATGAACTATATGCCAGAATAAGCAAAAGCACATCTCATCACTCCTTGTTGCTGTTCCTTCCAAGCTGTTACAGGCAGTAATGTTAGCTCCTTCCTCCTGAGCTGGAGGAGGGATGACCTGCCTAGACCTAGGGACCATAGCTGCCTGTGTGAAGAAACTTCAGGAAAGCTGAAGTTTGTGACAGTCCCAATGGTGTGACAGGTTTTGTGGTTGTCTCCCTGCCATCACAGGAGTTGGGCCAAGAGGGGTGAGAGATGATAGCACCAGTTCTCTTGCCATCCCATTACCCCCACTTAGGTGGTGCCTTTTTTTTTTGTCTTTGTTGCAAGATATTATGGTAGTGGAGATAATCTCCTTTAGCCTGTGTTCCCAAAGTGGTCCCTAAGCTAAAACTGGTCATGATGCCTCTGGGTTCCCTCTGTAAGGATACTTGGATTTGGCTGTCTTTGTAATGTATGGGACAGAGATGTGGGAGTCTTGACTGTACAGGTTTCATGAAGGCAGGTGGCCTGGCAGAGCAGAATAGACCATAGATGAACAAAAAGATTGTTTATGCCTCACTTGACACTGGAGAATCCACATGGACAGTATAAATGACCCATTCATAAGATGAGGTTGTTGATGCCTGCACCTTCTGAGACACTGAAATTCATTAACCATGGGAGAGGAGCCTGTGAGAAACAAGATCTTGGTTGGCTCAAGTGAGTGTGATTACTTGAGTTTTGCTTTAAGCAAAGACGAAAACAGTATGTTTATCTGCTGAACTCTTGGAACCTTCTGAAATTTGCCGTGTTTGGGAAGAAGAGGAAGATGAGGCTTAAGAACAGGACCCTGTTGTGAGAGGTGCTACAGACAGAAGGTATCTAGGTGCTGCTGGATTCTCACAGTATCCTGTTCCTAGAAGATGATTAGCTAATGGTCTAAAAACTAGTCATTCTTAAATGGCAAAATGGGGGAGGATGTTTGGCTTATGAGAACAATTAATTTCTGGTGTCTGCAATTATTAATAGTGGTGTCCTCTGCTGGGCACAACTAATGTGACTCCTGTAACTTGGGGTACTGCTGCCTGGGGGGCTTTGCTGGCATTTATGGAATAAAACATTCTATTTGGTTCACCTGATGTTTCTTCTGTCCCCTGGGAATGGTACTATCTAGACCTTTAGAGGTAGCTTTCTCTTTATGTTGTGTTAAACTATTTTATATAAGTTATAGAGGTATAGCCATTAAAATGCCAGACTGATTAGAAACACTTTCTATTTCAATGTAACTGAAGTAGTATTTTAGTCTAACAACTTTATTTCTCTTTGGCAGTATTTCTGCTTGGATAAGAACATTTGAAAGAATCTCTGTTAAATTGTGATCTGTTTCATCCTCAGCTTAACAACTTGCTGGGCCCCTTTGAATGCTGAAATGTTTTTCTTTGGGTTTTTTTTGGAGGTGGGGAAGGAAAGAAAAGCCTGGTGACTGATCTCTGTTAGCAGAAATACTCACAGAATCACCGAATACCTGAGGCTGAGTAGGAACTTTGGAGATCATCTAGTCCTACCCCTCAAGCAGGATTATTTACAGCAGGTCACTCAGGACTGTGTCCAGTCTGGTTTTGGATATCTCCAGGAATGGAGACCTGCAGCCTCTCCAGCCAACCTATTGCAGTGTTTGATCACCCTCATAGTAAAAAAAGTTTGGCTTTTTTTTTTTTCACCTTTTCTTTTTGTTCTTACATTTAATGGAGCTTTTCGTATGTTGCTTCTTATCTTGTCACTGGGCATCAAAGAGAAGAGTCAGGCTCTGTCGTCTTTACCCTCCCAATCCCCATCAGTTATTTATATACAGTGATAAAGAATTTCCCCCCTTCAGCCTTCTCCTCTGCATGCTGAGCAGTCCTTTCTCAGCCTTTCCTTGTATGAGAGCTGCTCCAATCCCTTAATCATGCTAGTGGCCTTTCACTGGTGTCTCTCCAGTAACTCCATATCTCTCTTGTACTGGGGAGCCCAGACAAGGACCCAGCTTTCCAGGTGTCTCCCCAGAGCTGAGTAGAGGGGAAGGATCGCTTCCCTCGGCCTGCTGGCTAATGCTTTTCCTAACACAGCCCAGGAGTCTGTTGGCTGCCTTTGCTGCAGGGGCACACTGGTGGCTCATGGTCAACTTGGTGCCCAGCAGGACACTCAGGTCCTTTTCTGCTGAGCTGCTTTCCAGATGGTCAGCCCCAGATGTAGTGGAGCGTGGGACTGGCTATTCCTCCCCAGGGGCAGGACATGGCATGTGTTGACCTCCTGTTGGGCCATTTCTCCAGCCTGTCCAGGTCCCTCTGAATAGTGGCACACCCCTCTGGTCTGTCAGTCGCTCTTTCCAGTTTGCTGCATCTGCAGACTTTCTGAGAGTGCACTGTCTCCACATCCATGTCATTAATGAAGAGGTTAAACAGTATTGGCCCCAGTGTTGACCCCTGGGATTCTATCACTACTCTAGATCATCTTCATCCTGTTGCAAAATATTTGAGCAGCAGTGTCTGCTCTTTTCTAGCTTGGGTTAGCTGTGGAGTTTTGTTGGGGTAAGGAGAAGACTCTATGTACCCCGTTACATGGCAAGATGTATTTAACGATGTACTGCACAGCGTATCTGTATGCTGCAGACTGTGAATTTTCACTCTTACGCCTATATTGAGCAAGACAATGTGTCTGGTTAGTGTATGTTGCACTGAGCGGTGGCCAGCTTGGAAGGCACTAGATGGAGACGTTGACGACTCCACTTCTTATGTTGGTTTCTACCAATGACTCTGGAAGCACGCAAACAAAAATATCCTTCCTGCTTTGAATTTATCTGGCTGAAGATTGCAGTGATTTTATGCTATGAAGATTTTCTGCCCTGAATTCAACAGCTCCTTGGGACTTTTTTTTAAA
Source organism: Phaethon aethereus (assembly GCF_964289735.1). Taxonomy (NCBI): domain Eukaryota; kingdom Metazoa; phylum Chordata; class Aves; order Phaethontiformes; family Phaethontidae; genus Phaethon; species Phaethon aethereus. The sequence goes on from NC_138578.1 coordinate 83,836,348, forward strand.
AAAAAAGGACTATACTCACATTTAGTAATTAATTGCCTCTCAGTCTCCCTCTGAATAAGCTAAGCGGGGAGATCTTTCAGTGTCCTGACACATCCAAGGCACTTTGTCCAGCCCGGGATCTTTTGTAGTCATTTTTCGACTGGGACTTGTGTGGACTCTGGGACTTGTGTATTCACTGCTCTGGTGTTGGTATTTCCTTCACATCTGAGTTACCAAATAAAGGTAAGCCACATTGTCGTGGTTTCAGATACTTTGGTTTCTTCCTCTAAAAATCAGTGCTTCACTAAAGGTCAGAGTGAGAATCAGAGACAGGGATCAGATGACTCCATTGAGCTTTCTGTCCCTCGTTATAAATAGCACATCTGATGTACGTCTACTCCGTTACTCTGAATGTGCCCTCTCCCCCCAGCCTCTGCCTGTCGTAAAGGATTAGACGTGCTGGAACACTATTGCAGGCGCAGCAGAAAGGAGATTAGAACATTTGTCGTGGCTTTACGTCCACATCCTCCGATTCTTGTGGGTTTCTGTCTGCCTCCTTATTTCGACACTTTTCCAAACAATAGTACATATGGTATAAACGTTCAGAAACTTCCTGCAAAGTAAGTGTGACTAGGGTGTATCATTAGATTTCTTCCTTTTTTAAACAGTGTTGTTTACAGGCATTGTAAAGATGATTCATCTCTGTCTTAATGTTAACCAGCTTGGATGGGATGAAATTTATCTCGCTTGGTTCTAGTGAGCATTCCTATCCTACACATGGTGCAAATCAACTGTCCTTCCAACTTGAAAGAGCTTGAGAGAGTAGGGCCTGCTGACGCATCGCTTTTGTTCTTGAGGGAATTGTTTCCATTGTGCTCACAAAAAGAGGAGGGAAGTTGAAAGCTCTGCTCATGGCCAGTTCTCTCCATACTTGCCTCGGTTGGGGGCATTTGTGTTTGTTGTAGCTGTTCCGGCTTGCCTGGCTTTGGGTTGCTCCTTACGTTTCCTGGCTCTTCTGGAGGCTGACTGCTAATTTGTTCAAGCTCTCCCTCTTAACGTCTTTTATCATCTGAAATTCGTTCTTTAATAGGGACATTATAACCAAGTTGTTCCATTATATTTTCAATTAGGGTAATTATTCTTCATTTCCTTCAGAATCTTGTCTGGCACAGAATAGCTATATTCTACCCTGGAGATGGCTATGGCTTTATGGTGGCTCTATTTTTCCAGTAATGTGTAGTCTAAAAGTGCTTTGTTGTCATAAGTGCATGCTTAAGGCTTTAGAGTATTTTATAACTAAAGACCTGATCTTGTACAAATGAAAGAAACGGGAATTTGTCTGTTGCCATTAGTGAAAGTTGAGTTGGGTTCTCTGAAATCTTTGTAAAAGCCTGGAAGGATTTAGTACCCGGGGTCAGAGGCACAGTTTCTTTCAGCTTCAGGGCTCAGTACAGGATTGGTTAAGATCAGGTGGTTTCCAAAGAGCTTCAGCTATTCTGTAGGTTGGACCTATAGAAAACAAGGCTTCAGGGGATCTCAGGAAGCCACCTACTCAATCCTCTCCCTATCTGAGGAGGTATTTGGTCTCTCCAGCAGCAAATGCATCTAAGCTGCTCCTGCTTGATGTCTTTCTAACTTATTCTTAGAAAAGATCAATTTAAAGATATTCCGTAACATGCCTCGATGATTCTTTTTGGATTTCTGCCACTCTTACAGTTAGAAGACTTTGTCTAATGTTTAAACTAATTCTCCTGGGCAATTTAAGCCCATTACTATTTTTCTTCTCTTCAATAGACACAAATATTTGCATGAGAATGAGAGTCTGAGCCTCCTCTGGTAGTCATACATCCCAAACGTTGTTGCCTTTTAATACAGCTTTCTTCCCTGAGGATTGCTATGTCTCATGTCCTCCAGAGGAGTTTGCCAGAGTAGGCATCTATAGTTGGAAAGAGGATGGGTTTTCAGTTATGGCACTGCAATTCAGAAGTGAGCAGCAGTTTGGGGCCGAGGTTGAGATTTGTTGGCAAGGAGGGGTTTACTCATCCGAAACTCGGCGTTAGAGTCCCAAGCCTCAGCCCTGGATCAGTTGGGAGAATAGCGGCTTAAGGCAGGGTTAGTGACTCTCTTTTACGAAGGTCTTTTTGTTGGTTTTGTTGGGGTCCAAAACTTTGTGCCTGTTGAGTAGATCCAGCTCAGCAGGGCTAGCTCAACTGTTACTGGTTTTTATAGCAAATGCATGCCATATATTGAGCTCACGAGCCCTAACAGATATGCTCTGAGCTTCTGCATCTGGTAGAACTGGTCCTGCCCTGTTGTTTTGCCTTTAAGTCGCTTCACTTCCCTCCTCAACTGAAACACAGTCTGTAAAATACATTTCTGACAAAGCTTTTGCGAAGCTTAATTGAAAAATCATTGCCACTTTGAGACTCTTGAGCATCACTATTAAGTCTTATTTTGCCTGCATGGGTTCTTGGGAATGTGGTGGCGAAATGAAACACGGGAGAACTACAAGAGTAAGGAAACATGCAGTAAATGTGTTCTTCCATTCCCAGTTTTATCTTTTGCGGAAGCCCTTTCATGTACATTCATCAAGTCAAATTGATTTCTGAGCGCTTCTCCTACAGAACCTTTCTGCTTTTTGGCATGTGTAGCTGTGGGTTCGTGACCTGAGTCTTCTCAAACTGAACAAAAGGACTTCTCAGTCTTAAACTGAGCTAACGCACGCAGGGAGTGACTTAACTGCAGCAACAGAGGTACCTACTGGCGATGCTGGGATGTATCTTGTCTGACCTCCATCTGGTCCTTTGTAGGTCCTATGTCAGGTTGTCTTGGGTATGAAGGCAGGTGTCTCAAAGGGTGCCAGGCATCTATATTTAGGCAAGTCAAGCCTATATGTTTTCTAATCTGAGACTTGCACATGAGTTTTAGAAAGCAATTATTAGACTGTAAATGAGAGCGAACTTTCTCTAGCTTGGGCTGTGCTGATGGGAGAAATTGGGTCACCAAGATGCTTGTCTCTGCCAGAAGTCCCTGTTGCATAAAGTTTCTTTCTGGAGCCACTTGCGTGATTACTCCTAATCTGGTTTGATTAAATCGATCAAAGTGAGAAAAACGTTTAAAAGTTGCCTCACTCTTTTTGGGGCACTGGTGGTGCAGGAGATGGTACGAGGGCTGAAGCAGGAAGGCAAAAGTTCCTAGTGGGACTGGAGCAGGAGCTGGCAGAAAGCTGTTTTCTGCTGGCAGAGCTGTGTGCGGAGCGCAAATCTGCCTGCTGCTGAAAGTCAGGAACTTCTCGACACAATGAATTGGCAGCAAAGAGCTGAATTGTGCCATCTCATTCAACTTTTGCCTGCGAGTGAGACCTTGAGTTGACCTTGATAATGAATCTGCAAGAGGAGAGGAGCTGGAAGCTGGCGCTGCTGAGCACCGCGCGCTGCCAGGCAGGGGTGTCCATGCCAAGTGCTGTTTTGTCGTACGCCGTGTGTGGAGGTGATGGAGGCAGGGAAGCTGCTGCTTTGGTCTTAAACCCAGGCACGCACAACGTGTAAGCCTGTGTGCCATGCTGGCTAGCGTGGCTACCCCAGGCCTCTTGCAAAGGCGCTGGTATGCACGCTTCGAGCATGGAAGTTATCAATCATGCTGCTGTCAATTTTAATGCGCTTTGTGTGGTTGTATAATGCAACGCTTTTAATATCATGCATGTCTTGAGGATTTGTTGTGCCTCTGTTGGATGTTATGACAACATTGCTTCACAGCAGAAAGGAGGGTCCAAGACTTAAAGCCAAGAATGCACCAAAAAAAAAAAAAAGAACTTGTTTAAACAATGCATAAGACAACAAAATGAACTTTGTTAGTAGGAAAAAAACTTTTATTGGACAATTAACACAGCAAGTATAGACATTAAAATTTTTCTGTGGTAATCTAATATGCTTTTATAGATGTAATGGCTAAAATATTAATTCCATAAAAACTATGAAAACAAATGAAAACAATATGCTGTTATCAGTAATACATGTGGATGCTTTGGGAGGGTGCCTTTCCTCTTCACTGTCAGGTGTTTGTTTTCTCTTTTTTGTGCTGCTGATAGGGTAAATAGCACAGCAAGAGAAGAGTGGTGTCCGCTAGAAAGTGCTTGTTTCCAAAACTGTCACCCTTGTGATGAAGACAGTCTTCATCTCGCAGTGCTTTGGGAGCGGGGAATGAGATGTGGCCAAACCGTGATCTTTCGTGTTCTGTCTGAAAAAGATGGGGCAGTGTCTGTGGTTTTTAACGTGATGTCATAGCTTTTACGTTGAATGGTGAGAGAGTATTAAACGCTTTTTAAGAAGGGGATAATTTGCACTGAAAGTATTGGTGCCTTGTATCTAGTTTAGGAACTACTTCTTTCCCTTTTTTCTCACTCCTGCAGTCTGTAGGTGCGTATAGAAATACAGAAGCTGATCCTTTCTGGAATTTGGTGTTTCAGGTAGACTTTTCAGTCCAGCAGTGGCTTCGTAAGGTGGTTTGTGCCTCTTGCCTTGCCCTGGTATTCTGGTCTTTACGTTTTTCATCACAACACTGATGTTGAGACTGGTAGAGTCTTTTGTTCTGCAAATGCAATGTCTGAGCTCAGGTGTGACTGGAGCTCCCGTGTGGTGTGATGCCGATAAAGGCTGTAATATAAAAGATACTTTCCAAGAAACAAGGGTTTTGCAGATTAGTAATATCCCCACTTTGCTTGGACACAATGCTTTTTCTTCTGCTTTCATGATACTATACCCACATACTGCCTGTTGCTTGCAGTGTAGGGGTAAGAGCTGAGGTTCTGTGAGTTTCTAATTGACCCTGCTTTAAAAAAAAGAGGGGGGAAAAAAAAAAACCCCAGAAGGCATTTTAACTGTTGCTGAACTGCTCTACCACCCCAGTGGTACTGCCCGAGAGCCTGAGGTCCCGCAGCCCTTTCCCCCCTGAGGCAACATCAAATCCTGTCTCTATCCCTGAACAAACATCTGTTCATCTTATTTTTAAACTCTGATGAACGGGGTTTCCAGTGTTCCAGTGTGCTTTCTTCCAGGGCTTTGACTATCTTCAGTTGCGTTTCATCACAAAAATCTATCTTGGTTCTTTGCAAATCGATCTGTTCTTGTCCTTCCCATAACAGCGCTGCAGAACTCCTCACCTTCCTCCCACTTTAGCATAGCAAAGGACTTCTGCCATGGCTCTGAGCTCCCTGTGTTCTCACCAGCCCTGTCTCTTCAAATCTAAACCCAATTCCTTTGGCTCTTCACAGACTAATGAAGTGCCATGGCAGGTGGCTGATGTGGAGTTTGCAGTCCCTCCTGCCTCCCCTCTGATCCCGTTGTACTTGTGCTGCTGACTTTGACCTTTCCTTGGACCACTACCATGCGCTCCCCTTTACTGACCTTCATCCTTCTTGACTTCTGGAAACAATTCCAGTTTCTTGATGTCTTTGGCTGCCGCTTTCCAGAAGGCTTGTGACTCCCTTCCCTTTGGTGTCACCAACATATTTCGAAAGTACAGCTTGCATTATATTTTCCAATTTGCTAATAAAACCGCTGAAGAAAACCAGGCTCAGAACAAATGCATGTGGAAGCCCTGTTGAAAAGCTCCTTCTGGTTGAGGCCAGTCATTGACAAGTAACATGGTTTTTAGGATGGTTTTGTGTAGCGTATGCGTGTGGTTTATGGTAATTTTCTATGCAGCGTTGCTCTTGGAGTGCTTGTGAGAATACCCACCGGGGCCATGCTAGGACCTTGCTGAAGTCAAGGTGTTCCCAGCGATGAAACCAGGGTTATCCTGCCAAATAATAAAGTACAGTGGTGCTCTTCAGAAAGTGCTTTGTTTTCTACTCCAGGACTTTGTGATAATGGGATGTTGCTGATATTTTGCTGAATTCTACAGTGATTGTAATGATTTCTATTGTAGACTGAAAATACGATGGTTAGGTAAGCTTGTGTGCAAGATAGCTGGGTCTAAGTCACGTGGGAATGCTTTCTAAACAATAATAATGAAAAATATTTATGATTAAACATTCTATACTTCCCAAAAAAGGAAAAACCAAGTTGCTTATTTCTCCGTATTTGTGACATAAATTTAAACCTATGTGGGTGATATGGCAAAACAGAGTGGGCATAAATTCTGTTTAATTAGAAGAATGAAAACAAGTAGCAAATCCTACACTTGCTTTTCCACTGAGATAATTTCAGGTGTCATACACCTGGGAGGTAAGGTGTCTTTGGAGTACAACTTGCTAATGCTGTGTCAGTGCGGGATAAACTTTGTGAAGCACAAGACTCAAAGCTGCAAACTCTGACTCTGACAGTTAGATATTAAACAGGTATTAGTATTGCAAACTTTCTTTGACCTTTTTTCCAGGAGCTGTTGCACCACTTTTGAAATTATTATTATTTTTTTGCATTGCTTAGTAGTTAATTTGTTTATTACAAAAGTTAGAATAAGATTAAACAAACTGCTAATGCTTTTATGTAGCTTAATGAGAAGAAAATGTTTCTGAGGGATTAAAACCACTACAGAAGTTTAAAGGGGAAAAAAAGAAAATAAAATTGAAGTCCATAACAGACTCAGGAATTTGTTCCACTTATTAATTGAAAACAAAAGCAAGTCACTTCTGTTCCACTGTCCCCAGAATGTCCTCCTTGCATTGTTCCAGATCTCTTTCATTTCGCCCCCAGAGATTTCCCTCCTCTGTACTTTCAGCTGAATTTATTTAGGTTACTTCTGAGTCGCCATCCTGCAGGCAGCTCTCATTGGGAATGAAGTTGCAGGGCCAGCCTCGCAGCTTGGCCTTCTCCGAGACAGCCGGAAGCCCAACAAGAGTTAACAAGAGTTAACCAGTTGAGCATGAGATGTAGGAAGGACCTGCAAAGCTCGTTCCTAAATCTTTTCTAGCATTAATTTATGCACATGCAATAAGTTTAAGCACCTCTGGCATTTTTTCAGCATGTATATGGTGTCTGGCAGAGGACCTGCCAGCCTGAGAACCGCATCTAAAGCATGGCTGGAGAGAACGTAGGTTGTGTGGTGCTTGGTGGCAGGACCCAAGACGTCCTGCCTCTGACCGCATTTTAAGGAGGTTTGTAGCTGAGCTTTTTGTCTCTTTCAGTCTTCTCTTGGGCTGTATTCCCCAAACCTCTGCTCTTTCCCCAGTTTTTGCTCTTGTGGATGATGAAGTGATGGAGAATGCAGTAGAGTATCCGGTGCAACGTGGGGGCCGAGTACCGGCAGAGTTGAGTGTGGCTCTGGGCTGCAGGGGGAGGATGAAGGTGTGAAAGGTTCACCATCAACACGTCGTGCTTCTGCATGAGCTGCTGCTCGCTTTCTGCTGCTTGGAAAATAGAAAAGGCACCTGAGCGTCGTCTGTGCCACAAGCCCGCGCCTGTGGCATCCCCGTTGTTAGTAGTTTGGCTACTCGATGTGGGTCATGTTTGGTTGCTCCTATTTTGGGGCATAAACTTTGCAATAATACATATGGGAACTCCTGATGCATTTTGCTGTTTTGGCTTTCCTGGAAAGATTTTTCCTGTTGACCTTTTGGAAAAAAAATATGAAGTGGATTTTTAATGAATGCAGAAATTGTGAAACTTAACAATACAATCCAAGAACTTTTAAAACTCATCTAAAATGGTTTTGTTTAGTGAGTGTACTTAAAAAATGTAAACCAGACAGATCTGTCACTGAGCGTAGTCTTCAGATGGAGAATTACAGCCTGCTCCGGAGTTGTAAGATAAGTGCATGCAGGACAGACCTCTCTTTCTCATACTTTTTTAATCAAAAGGCTTTTTGTGGGGGAGGCTTATTACTAAAGCTATTTGACTAGCAATTTTTTATAGCAAAGAAAGAAAAAAGCAGCCTCAAGGATCATTTTCTATAGCATTGTCACAATGCTTTGTTTTCTACAGCCAAGGGAATGAACAGCCCAAAGCAAATCTAATTCTTATTTTTGTTTTCATTACTTTGTTTTTGCGTTGTGTGCTGTCATGATTATTAGTGGGTATACATGTAAGATTTTTTTTGTCTTCCTAGAAATTTTTCTGTGCGTCACCTTCTGATGTCTTCTCAATTACCAGTCACTTCAGGGCAGTTAAGTGAAGATCCAGATCAGGCTATAATAAGCCTTTGAACTAACAAGAGATGTTGCTAGAAGCAGAGTGTATATGCAGAAGAAATGAGGTAGAGGGGAGATCCAGAACAAGGCAGTGGGTGTCCCGAACGTTTGGTAGGCAAGAAGTGGGAAGTATAATGCCCCAGATGTGGTAATCCCAAAAAGGAAGAAATACATAATGAAGGTGCTCAGTTGAGTGGATCAGGTGAGAACCAGAGCTGGTCTTGAAGAAAGCTGGCAATTGATAGGTCGATAACAGCGCACAAACGTCAAGGATATGCGATTGCAAGATGGTTTTCCAAGAGTGATGCTGTAGCTCGGGCAGTGGCAGAAACAGCTGAGGAAGGTGGATCTCTACCAGAGCCAGGGAACCAAAGATGGTAATTATAGAGTTTGGGACTTGAGGGATGTCTTGATGTGATTGCAGGGGATAGATTTGTCCTTCTTGGAATCAAACGGAGTCCCTACATTGTTTATTTTGAGGTGAGAGTCACTGAATAGTCACTGTAGTCTGCTTATGTGATGATGTTCAATACAGAGCAAGAGCTTGATGTCCCGTGACTTTGGAGTTGACATCCTGCAGCTTCGGAGTGCATTGTGGTTTGGTCTGGGACTTGCTTGGCTGTTGCTCGTTTGCTTGTGTTCTGGAGGGAGGATGGAAGTGAATGATGCTGGTTCTGCATTGGAGGGAGGGTTATGGATGAATAGGAGAGCTTCAAAGGGAACATACAGAGTTTGTTTAAATAGAGGCTTAGAGCTGACCCCTGAGATGCTGAGGTTTTGTTGCTGCCTGTCACCAAGTTTTTTTTTTTCACACTAGAGTTTGGATAAAAAAAAAAAGCGGGGGGTGGGATTTAGTCATCAGACCTTTATATCTTAGGTTAGCCATCTCCAAAGGCAACTTTACCAAGAGTTTGTAAGTAATTTTGAGATTTTTTTTCCCTGCTGATAGATGCCTCTGTAAATGCTGATGGTATTTTTCTTTGAATGCAAACACATTTATTTGGCACCCATAACTACTGTTGTTTTTTTTAATTTATACTTGTATGAAAACACAACTTGTCTAGCTTTATTTGCTTATTTTATGTAAGTTGCTGTCTTTGACTTAAGAGTGAGTTAGAGCAGAGGTGCCTTGTTTTCATGAGAGACCCTGCAGAGAGGCTGTGCAGCACTAGATGGCACTCTGTCTCCAACTTTCGTGTTTTACCAGCAAAACTCAGCTAAGATGTGAGGCAAAACCACTAGCATCCTGCTAGTGATGGCATTCATACAGTTTTAAGAAGTTCTATCTCTTTTTCATCATTAGCACCAACCAGCTTCTACCTTGGAATAAGGAAGGCAGTGTGGTCACATTTGAAGACTTCTACTCTTGGCAACTGTTATTTTATGTTGAGTTTTAAATAGGCTTGTAAACATTTGGCATTTTTCTTTTGCCATTGAGAATGGTTTACTGAAACTGTATAATTGCAGTTGCTAGGGCAGGTTTCAAATAATAATAATTAAATAGATTTCCTCCAGCTTTTAGTCCTGTCTTGGTATTGTTTTGTATTACTTTGAGACCTTTATGGACTACAGAAGTGGGATTCTCCGAAGTGACTTGTGGGCACAGATCACACCAAAGGATCACATCACGTTCTGCAGGCAGAAAGATTTAATGTGTCCAGCTGGATTCATCTAGTTCTGTTTTTCTGAGGTGTTGTCTGTGACTGTATTGATTAGTAATTTTTATTTTTTCATTCTTAGAGCTTGTTACAGCTCTGTCATTCCCCATCTTTTATCTCTAATTGCTGCATGGAGTGCAGTGTATAATTCATTTAGCTTTACTTTCTGACACAGTACAAGCTCAGACTCCATAAAGCTCACTGCATACTTAATTTTTTTAGACTGGGAGAGAATTCAGGTTTAGGAGTTAGCACTGCTCCTCAAAATACTAAAACTTCACAAAGACAAGTCTAAGGTTGGCATTTCCACACTCCGTAGAAAATACCTATGTTTACTATAAGAAACCCAAGAAAACAATCCCCTGAAAATCCCATACCATTTCAGGGTGTGACACAATCCCTCTGCTTTCTAGAATAACATTCACTTATTTTGCAGTCATGAGCTATTGCTTCCACACAGCGACTCTTTCTGCGGATGAGAGAGTCGCTTTCTAGGCTGCTTTACAAAACGGTTGGAAAAAATCATCATTACCAGACAGCATGCGTTGGTAACGGACAGAACAAAAAGTGTTTTAACGTGGCAATTCAAGCTTCTCTTCCCAGTTGGGTGGAATTTAGGAAAATATGAAGGATAGATTTTTTTTTTTTTTTCACTTGCACACTTGAATTTAACACTATTGCTTTTGTTTGGTTGTACCAAAGATTACCCATTACCATTACCCAAGTGTACACTGTGTTTTGGATTGGGTTGTCCCCATCAGTTTGGGTAGTCTTCAGCTGTGTCAGCCTTTAGGCATCAGGACTAACTGTGCTGGCAAAATTGGGGTGGGAAGGGAAATAATTTTGGCAGCTGTAGAGGTGATACTTTTCCATTGTAGCTTTTTACCCTTGAAACTCAAAGAACATCCTGAAAATTGTCCAGGAGGAGTGCTCGGTGTTACTATATACGATAGCAGATAGCGATCAGAGATGGCTGAGCTCAAAGCTGGAGCATGAAGGCTTTGCTTCAGATGATTCAGCGCTGTCTTGGCCATGTTGCAGTCTCTGAGGCACCATCAAGCTGGTGTTTGACAGGTGGAAAAAAAAAAAAGGCTGGAATAGGAAGATTTTCAAACCTGAGTTTGGTGCCTGGTATATGCAAATAAAAAGCAGAACTATGTCTCTATCATGAGAGGGTGTTTGTGTTTTTTTTAAAGCTCATATTTTGGATATTTCTTGTAAGTAGTGACAGTAACCGATATTGGAATCTTAACCAATACTGGCATCTGCTTTTTAGGTCTGTCTATGATGGAGAAGAACATGGTCGTTTCATGGAGAAACTGGAAGCACGAATCAGAAACCATGATCGTGAGATTGAGAAAATGTGCAACTTCCATTACCAGGGCTTTGTGGACTCCATCACGGAACTGCTGAAAGTTAGAGGAGAAGCTCAAAAACTAAAGGTAAGAGAAATCCATCTAGACATGGCCCTGGGTATCTGGCTCTAGGTGGCCCTGCTTGAGCAGGGGGCTTGGACCAGATGACCTCTGGCTGGATCTTCCAACCTCAACCATTTGGGATTCTGTGAAACCATGTGAATGTTTCCTTTTTTCCTTTTGTCTAGAGCATCTCTATCTAAAAGAATTAAAATAAAATAAAAGAAAAAAAAATCTCTTCAGAATTCTTCCTGTAGCAATAGGTTAGTCATTTGAAGTTCGCCAATTATTTGGGCAAACTGGAACAGTGTGATACGTTAAAAGCACAAGAAGGTTTAAAGCTAAGCCTGTTCTGCATTAGGAAACATATGCTTTTCCTGATATACCTTATACCAATTTCGTAAGCAAAAAATAAGCTCTACAGTCAGAAGTATGTCTACTATAGCTGCATCTAACATTGAATTCTCATTACAGGTAGCGTTGTGTCCGAGACAAATCAGCAAAGAGGCCTGATGCAGGTCTGACTCCAACAGTCTCGGGGTGTCTGCCCAGTGAGGGCAAGTGAAATGTTAATATTTAAAAAGCAAATGAATGTCAGAGCATCGTAAGGTGTTTGGGTGTAAGGAGGAACAGTAGTGAAAAATAACTACTAATTTCACTATGTACTGAAAGAGCGAGTAAACAAATAATACAGCTTGATTCTTTTTCAGCATCTCCAGGTTTGGTTGGTTTAATTGGAAGGTAAAATGGTTAGAGCTGGGAATGGGGAAAGTAAAATAGTTACAGCCAGGAATGGGCTTTCCAAGTACTGGGGCTTTTAAAGCTGTGCAGAAAGATGAGAGAAAGGTGGAAAGTACCTATTTCTTGAAAAACTGTGTTTAGTAGGATGTGGAAAAAGCCATTTGTAGGATCAGAATGTGGATAAGTGGTGGGAAGGAAACTAGGCAGGTTTCTGGTGAGAACAAGGACGTAGGGGTTGGAGATGTTTGTGCATGTAGGGGCCAGGTGGGCTTGTAGTTGAAGCTTGGCTGCCGTGCCTTAAAATACAAGTATTCCACAATTTGAGGTGCATAAAAAAACACAGCAATGACTTAATCGGTGTCAGAGAACCTTCCTCATTTTCCTATACAAGTTAGAACAGAGGCAGGGGAGACTGCTGTGCCATCCCTTGCTGCTGCAGCAAGGTGTGCCCTTGATGAAAACCAAAACCTCCCAGAACAGTCACTTAGTGAATGGGGCCGAGTGGTGTGGCACCCAAAAAGGCGTGGACTGTCTCCAGAGACCAGCACAGCAGGTCCTTCTGGCTGAGTGGAGTCTGACCTGTTGAGAAGGACCTTCCTGGGAGTCCAGGAGTGTGGGAGACCGTTCAGTGGGCATCAGAAAAGATGACGTTATAAAAAATAAGGGGGGTGTGTGGGGAAAAAAATCTCAGAGAGGCAAGTTTTCTGGAAAAGAAGGAAGAACTCTAATTTTGTTGTGCTGACTGCTGCTTTTCATACATTTGTTTATTCATTTAAAGCTACCTCTGGCATTTCCTAGCAGGCTTCTAGCTTTACACGCACAGGTCTCCATCCCACAAACAGCCACGTGCTCATGGCAACACCTTCATGGCGGGTGTCCTGACACCAGCAGCACCCATATTATTACAGTGATATTTTCCATGGCAAGGATTTATCCAGCAGTTGATTGCAGGATGAGGCCATTGGAAATACCATGAAAGAAGTCCTTTTTTTTTTTTTTTTTTTTTTAAGCTATTGTTTCTAGCCAAGAATTCCACATTGTTTGTTTGCAAAGGCTTGTTGCTGTTTCCCATTCTACAAACAGCTACTTTGTTGGTGGCACACTGTGAAGTCCATCTCTGTACCCTCAGGATCTCTCTTGATTTCCATTACTATGTGATCTATAAAACGGCACATGGGAAAAATATACACAGAAACTTATTTGAGAAATACTGAGCCCTCTTTGTAAGGGTTTCCCCAAGGAATCATCCGTGGGTCCAGTGGCGAGAGTGTGTTTTGTTCCAGCTATTCATTCTGTATTTGATCTTGGTCTTTTTCTCAACAGCGCTGGTCTTTTGAATGTACGTGCAACCAGCAATAAAATAGATGCCCTTCATATTGCTTCTCTAGGATGTATCTTCATGCATGTGCTTTTAGCTTTGGGATATTTTGTGTAATATCATGCTTGCAGAAATATCAGCATTCATTGTTTTAAGAGTGCACATGCTAAATACGAGCTGGATGTATTGTTTTCCCCCATTTGTGTGTAACACAGCTTCCCTCTGTACTGTAATGCTGTATTTCAGGTGGCCCCAGGTCAACTTAAAATAAGATCAGGACTGTATCCCTAAACTTTCTGTCCTGCTTTTGTGCCCTGTGAAGGGCTAGCACTGAATTGGGAACTTTATCTTCTCGACCAGCAGAGGAGCTCCTCTGCAATGAATTTCTGCACTAGGCAACGTTGTTTTTCCAAGAGATGCTGGGTTACTGATTAACAATCTATAGATGGATAAAAAAGTAAGTTAATTGAAAATACATGGGATACGTTTTCAAAAAGGCATCTTAATTGGATGATATTTAAACCATAATATTTTTTAAACAAAAACTTTTTTTTGCATTTGCTTATTCTTTTTTTTAACTATATAGCTTCACTGTGGCAATTCTCTTTACTTTTAATTTCTTACATAGTTTCCAAGGAAAATCTTGTTGCTTTGGGATTTTTTTTTAATTACATCTTCGATGTTTTCATATCTTTTATTGCACATTCTTCCTCATTAGGAAGTGAGCAGTGTGGTGTTGACCTGTTCTCGAACCTATAAATGCACGGTACTGCTGAGTCTTGGAAGCCACCAGTCTTGGAAGCTACCAGTCCATCTCATAAAGGTTCTAGTGGAAATGAAAAGGTCAAAGATACATTATATGTCAGGATGGTTCAACTTTGAAAACACGACGTGAGGTGTGAAGGGGAAAGGATCGTAGAGTCGCAGGGCTGGTGACAACCTCAGGAAGTCACCTAGTCCTTTTTTTTTTGTTTTTTTTTCCTCTTAAGCAAGTTCTTCAACGGTGTTGTTCCTGATGGCTTGTTATCTAACCTCTTCTAATGTCAGACCTCCCCCAGGTTCCATGGTTGAAAAGTTGTAGTTTTTTTTTTCTACGTCTGCTACTACTTGACCTGTCGGGCACAAAAGAGAAAGTATTCCTTCTTGGTTTTGCAGCAGTCTTCTACAGGTTGGAGGTTGTAGGAATGTTCTTTGGTCTTGTCCTCTGTAAGATAGGCAGCCCCAATCCACCCTAGAGGGTTGTGCTTTCTAGGCATCTCACTGTGTTTACTTTTCTACTCTGAAGCCCTTCCAAGTGGTGGGGTTTGTGTGTGTGTGGTGGGTTTGGTTTTTTTTTTTTGTCATAAGTGTGGTTTCTAAGCTGGAGCAGGCAATCAGTCACCAGTGAAATGGTGTAGAAGGGTTATTTTAGGTGTGTTGAAGGATTTTGTTGATGCAAAGTTGTGTGATGCTTGCTTTCTTGGTAACAACATAGCACTGGCTGTTCTTCAGTTTGATGTGCTGTGATCACCGGGTTCATTTTCAAAGAACTACTGTTGAGTCATTGTCCTGTTTTCTGTGACTGGTTATCTCTGCCCAAGTTTAGCACTTAACACCTTCCACTGTTGAACGACAGTTAATAAAAAGCCTTTTCTGTGAAAAGACATCTGCAGTTCTGATCCTCTCTGCCAGCATACGCGGTACTGCTGTGCGCAGTTGTCAGTTCCATGAAGTTATGAGTCCGAGAGAGAAAATGAATGGGAAGAAATTCTTACTGCTTAGCGCATTCCGATTAAGGCAGAACTAATAAAACTGAGGCAACTGGCTTAGAGTGAAGGGCAGCTTGCCTTCACCCGTGCGTAACCAAGTGGAGGATCTCGCCGCCCAGGATGTGGCAATGACCTAGAAGTGCAATGGCCGAACAGCCGATTCCCATCAGGGTTAGATAAATGGAGGGAGAACGGTGGTGGATAATGAACGCAGTCTTTGGGTGCACCCTCCAGGCTGGGAAGTTCATAAATTGCTGACTTGAAGGATTGCTCCACAGTCACCTCCCTGTCTTGGGGGGTTAGAAATCGGCAGTCGGTGGGTGTCAGAGGGATGGAGTCGGCACTGTGGCGTGGGGTCACAGTGGTGCCCTTTGGGTCCATTCCCAGGATTCCTCTCCAGCGCCCTTTGCTCTTCTCTCTCATCACTCTGACACTCTCTAAATGATAGCAGAGTGATGTTTAAAAACCCCAACCCAAAGCCCTGCTCCGTACCACATGTTCCGTATATAGATGAATGAACTAACAACTTGAGCATCCCGTAAGCCCCTTGTGTGATCCCGTCGTCTCATTCTTCACATGTGCCCACCTGTTGTCTGTCCCCCCTTGCTGTGCGTCTGTCTTGGATTAGAAAATCTCCTCGTCTGAAAAACTTCAGCGTGTCTGCAGAGAGTCTATATAAATAATCATCTATTTTTTTTTCAATGGATGGATGTAGACCTTAAGAACAAAACAAAACACAACCCACCGCCCCCTGAAAACTCTCAGTGTGCAAGGGCAGAATATATTCTTACTTTTTGCTTTAGCTGGGATTGATATGTAATTTTAATAGAAGACTAGTACAGCCTTGGCATTATTTTAGGAGCAGTTTTAAATTACCCTACATGAATTCCTTTTTCCTGGTGGGATTTTCAGGATATAAGCAAATAAAATAATCTTTGGAAGAGATGCTGTGCTCCTGCTCGTAAAATCTCAATACATCATAAAGGAAATGAGCAGTTTTTGCACAGGGCAAGCAGCCAGGAGAAGTGAAGCTACTGCAGAAGGGGGAGCAATGTGATGCAGATGCTGTAGAGAAATTGTGTGTGGGGAGATCATGGGATGATGACTCTTCTTACATCATGGTAAGCTAAAAGCCAGCATGGCCAACGTTAAAACAAAAGGAAGCCTGTAAGGCTGGATGGCACTGCTCGCTGAAGCAACACCGACTTCTCGGTGCGAGACCTCCTGTTGAAATTTGGGCCAGTCTGGGAAATCATTGTTGCCCGGTGTCTTTCAATAGTCAGCAGGAAACAAGTTGGATCCTGAATCAATTTTATATATATTAATACAACGTTCCCTTCCTATCTGAACTGGTTGCCTCATGGTGCTCTCAAAAGGGGAAGAGATGGCTCTTTTCTTCTGAATTCACCTTGAACTTCTCTTGCTTTGCTCTGCTATTGCTGTTGGTCCGTGCACCATCCACGTTCTGTTGGACAGTTGGAGACCATCAAACAACATTCCTTCGGTAGTGATGAGTTCATTAAAAATTCAGCTTCTTTCTGCAATTGTTGAAAAGTGTCAGGGAACAAAGATCTTAAGTGGGTTTGTGTGATGGTCTTATGCTCCTGAATATACTTTGAGAGCTCTGTGTCACAGCTTATGCTGTTGTCCAAGCTCTGTTACTGATTTCGCCTATAGAATGAACAGAACTCCTGAAAACACACAGGAACTAGTTCATAAAATTTGATGATGCCGGCTGAAATCCAGCAGCAGCTTCCACTGTACAGTAAGCCTGAATACAACTAGAGACCCCCGAGACATCTTACAGAGACAAGCCTGGAAATGAGTATTTACAACTTCAGAAGCTGTGAAAAGAGTATTCTATGGGAAAAAAAAAAAAGGTAGTTTTATGGCATGTTAGTCTCAGACTGATGTGAGGCACCTGAACTCTGAGCAGTCCTTCTCTACTGGTATTTACCTTTATAATTGGCTGCTTTTGCTAAAGACCTGAAGCTGGGCATGTTAGCTTGAAAGTTTGTGTAATTTTTTTTAGCTATCCCAGCTGGTCTGTAGAAGATGCTATCTCTATTTACAAACCTTCTCCTGTCTGAACTTGAACGAGTATTCAGGAGAGTTCCCAAAGTCATCTTTCTGCTTGTTGTCTAAATAGTGTGTAAGCTGCTTATTTTCTACCCTAACGAGTCTAAAATTCAGCTTTGTTCTCATGTGTGTTTTTACTGAGTCAAACTGATGCCTAGAGCCGTAAAGGGCTGAACTGCTGTGATCTTGCTAGTCCAGGGAACCTACAGGTTTGTAAAGTGGGAAATTTTTGAACTGTGAGCCCCAACTTATATGATAATACAGAAAGGTGGTTTAGCAAAGAAAATACATACCTTTTATATGAGCTATAGACCAGGTATGTAAAAAAACCCTTTTATACCAGCCAGGAGGAGGGATACAGTGGGAGATGCATCTGAGGGTGCATATTTGAACTTTATAGGTAAAGCGCACATTGAAGAGTTCTTTTCTTGCTGTGATATTAAGGAGTTAAAAAACTCCAGTGGGAATCTATTTGATGTTGGGGAGGGAAATTTAATTCCATGAGGTTTACGTCCTACCTCTACCACTCATGTAAAATAGCTTTTAAGATGAGAACCCATGTAAGTATCTGCGACAAAATTTGATCTGTTAAGACTGCCGATTTTTGCGGCCGCCATACAACAGTATTAACTCCTGTTGCCTTTTACCTTTCTCTAGTAACAGCGAAGAAAATCCTATTGTGGCACCCTTGGTACTTGCTGCGTGGCTGTTGGTGTCCCGTGCGCCGGAATGGCAATGGCCTTTAAATCAGCTAATAACCTGTTTTACCCCATGCAAGGGGAGACTGTGTGAAAAGAAGTGGTGTTCATGTATAATTCCTTTTTTGTGAAAAACATTGTCCTGATTTACATGTAGATGTGCTTTGTCTTTTTCCCTCCCAATATCTCTGCAGAATCAAGTGACGGACACCAACCGAAAGCTGCAGAACGAAGGAAAAGAAGTGAGTGATACATTCATACATTCATTCACTCTTCTTTCTTTTTTTTCTTTTCCATTATTTGGCTGTGCTCGCTAGTGGCAAATTACACTGAGCGTCAATAACTGCTCAGCATTAACTGATAATACCATGGCATTGAAGCATACGTTGATTCTCTTTCCAGTATTTTGCTTTTCTGCATGAAAGGTGACTTGTGTGAGAGTGTTGGGAAGTGATTTTTCTTTTTTTAGTGCTTGTGGATTGAAAGTTAATGGAAGGCAAAGCCTGGGAAGCAGGAGGGACTTGAAGCAACGATAACGAAGTTGTGGGCTTGCTCCTGCAGTCCTGAGAGGTGTGAATGGGATCGTTGATAACAATATCACATCCAAAGTCGTGTGGCCAGCAGGGTGAGGGAGGGGATTCTGCCCCTCTGCCCCGCTCTGGGGAGACCCCCCTGCAGGGCTGCGTCCAGCTCTGGAGCCCTCGGCACAGGAGAGACACGGACCTGCTGGAGCGGGGCCAGAGGAGGCCACAGCAATGCTCCGAGGGCTGGAACGGCTCTGCTGGGAGGACAGGCTGGGAGAGCTGGGGGGGTTCAGCCTGGAGCAGAGAAGGCTCCGGGGAGACCTTCCTGCAGCTGCCAGGGCTGAGAGGGGCTGAGGAGAAAGATGGGGACAGGCTTTTTAGCAGGGTCTGTAGCAACAGGACAAGGGGTGATGGTTTTAAATTACAAGAGGGCAGATTCTGACTAGGTATAAGGAAGAAATGTTTCCCAGTGAGGGTGCTGAAACCCTGGCCCAGGTTGCCCAGAGAGGTGGGAGATGCCCCATCCCTGGAAACATCCCAGGTCAGGCTGGACGGGGCTCTGAGCACCCTGCTCGAGTTGAAGACGTCACTGCTCATGGCAGAGGGTTGGAGTAGATGACCTTTAGAGGTCCCTTCCCACCCAAACCATTCTGTGATTCTATCAAGGCATGCAGAAGAGGAAGTAATTGAGGATGTCTTGGATGTGATGTGCCTCTAACCACGTTCGTTCTTCTGCCCCTTCATCATAAGGGAATATTAACAGACTGGGGGGACTGCAGAGCTGGGTATGCCTGAAGGCACTTGATGCTTCAAGTTTTTCACATGCCTAAGATGGGGATGTGTGAGAACTCCCAGGGATGGTCCACATTGCTCTACTCATATTCCATATAAATCTACTTTTTTGCAGCTTTTCTCTTTTCCTTCTGAAGTGCCCTCCCAGACACCCACACTTCATTTTGCTCAGAGTATACGCAGGCATTACTATTTCAGTAAGCTTTTGAAAAACAAACGAGAAAATCCCCATGTTGGACTGCATCATACCAATTATTCTAATAAAGATTAAAGATAAAAATGCCCTTTGGGGAGGAGGTGATGCAGCTTTTCTCCTAAATCAAATAAACATACCTCTATGCTCCCTTGAAAGGAGGATTCACCTCCAAGAGTAGAAGCACCTGGGATTTCAAAAGGACTTTGCAAACTTGGTGTGGGACTGTGCAGATAAGTTGGTACTCCAGAGGACAAATCCATGACCTGCCTCTTTGCAAGAGTGAAACTGAAGAGTTTTCTTTTGTATGCCATGGTCGATCCTTGTTTTGACCTTGTCCAGATGCACAGGTTTTTCTGTTGGAGACTGAGCATTTAAAAATCCTTGTTAGCTTGTGATGGTAAGAATCCCCCTGGGAGCGAGCGGCCACATCCTGTCTTTGAGAAGAACTAAAAAAGAGAAGTTTGGAGAGGGACTAGGGAAGAGATGAATAAAATGGGAAGGGGAAATAATTTTTGGAATTTGCAGGACGTGCTACGAGGCTGGTATTTTGATGGCTTTGGTTTTGCTGCTTGCTTAGTTGAAATTAGGCTAGGGAATGCTTCTGCTACTCGATTAAACAACTTGAAGCTGCCTGTCCTCCCTACTTCAGCAACGCTCTGCAGTGCTCGGTGAGCTCTCCGGTTATCAGAGTAGGCTTTGTAGTCAACCTACTATTTGGATGGTCGTGATAAGTGCAAAGCAGTTTATATCCTCTCTACTCCGTCTGTTTACTGTTCTTAGTGAAACTTTTTTTTTTTCCCTTTCCAAAGCTGATAATAGCAATGGAAGAGCTGAAGCAATGCCGATTACAACAGAGAAATATTTCAGCGACGGTTGATAAGCTAACGCTGTGTCTTCCTGGTGAGGAATCTGAAATTGCTCTTTATTTGTATAGCTGTTTAGTTTAATTTGCATCTCTTTGCTTTGTGCTTGTGTCTCAATGCTTGTGTGTTTTCCTTCTCTTTCCAGTCCTGGAGATGTACAGCAAACTGCGAGAGCAAATGAAATCTAAAAGGTAAATTTTGTGTAGACTGATGTTTGTGTTGGAGGAGATGAAAAGCACCAGTCTGGTGCCGGATAAATTAAAGAGGTTTTCAAAACTTAGGACTTCAAAATCAGCCTTTCCAAGTTAACTTATCTGATTTCTGGCTGGTATCTTCACAGTCCTGCTCAGCCTCCTGCAGTACAGCCTAGAAGTGGGATTGCAGCAGGCTCTAAGTTTGTGTTAGGCTTTTTAATAAAGGTGGATGTTCACTTTTTGCCATGGGCGCTCACTGTTGTGATGCATGCAGTCAATGCCTGACTCGGTACTTCTAGAATTATTAACTAAATTCTATGAATGTCATAATATAAAAATTGATATAACCTGAGAGAATCTGATGAATGTGAATGGAAGCCAAACACGTGAGAAATGTTGCGCAGGACGGTAGAAGTCGGTGAGAAGGCATATGGCTTATTTTGCAGTAGAAATAATTGTGCAGAAGAATGAGCTGAACTACAAGGACTTTGTGGCTCAGAAATCATGAGCTGTAAATCTAAGATTTTTCCCACCTCGCATCTGTTGCGATGCTGAAGGATTAAACCACGGTCCGGGATATTTGCGTGGCTGGGATCCTGGGGGATGGTTTGTTTAAGCAGCATGGGGCTTTGGAGGCGCCTTGTAGCCCTGGGGGTGGCAAATTGGGCAAAGAGCAGCTGCTGGAAGGAGGTCAGCTGAAAACACAGCAGGCTGCAGCTGAATGCCATGCAGGGAGAGCAGTCGGATCCGATGCCTGGTTTACGCCTGCCATCCATCATAGAAACAATACAGAAGAAACCAGATGTTTCGAACAAGGCGATAACTAATTGGATGGGCGTATTTTTACACTTCCCCTCCTGCCTCTTCTGATTTCTGTGGTCCTTGGACCCAGGAGCCTTGGGTAAACAGATAAGCATTACTCCTGAAAGTTGTGTTGGCCAGAGGAGTTGCGGGGAGCTTATTTAACTGTTCACAAAGCTCGCTCTCATTCTCAGGATGGCTCTGTACAGAACAGGGCAGCATATAGTTTGTGTAACTGTTTTAAGTCTGTTTATAGGAACAGCGAGGGGCTTATCCGTTGACAGATGTGGGGCGGGGAGCTGGAGCTGATCACAGTGCTGTAAACTTCTGAAGGGAATCCACATGCCGCTTCATTCCCTCGCTCTGGATAATGTTGCCAGGGTCTGCTTCTAAGAATTGCATCTTCCCCCTCTGCTTTGGATTGGTTCATTTTGAAACAAATAGAAGTTGAAAGCCACATTTAAAGAAAATCTGAACCCTTGGCTTCCCCCCCCCTTTTTTTTTTTGTCTGGATTTGATGGCTTCATTCACCAAATGCAGCACAACATATTAAATATTTTTGTGTCTGCACCCGGTCTCACTTATATATCATTTCATGATAGCCAGCAAGGGGGTTACTCGCCTGAGTCTTGAGTTTTGAGTACACAATCTCAGAGGAGTAGTAGGTTTTGCATTCAGGGTGAATAAATTCAACCCTCCCAAGGTAGACAAAATGAGTTATGTGCTGTTTGCTGCGTGATGTTTATAAACCGAAGGCAGGCATTTGCCAAATACAGAATCTGTATGAAGCCGTTAACTGGAGCTGGAGATGGGGAACCCATGGTCCAAACCCAGAGGAGTGACTGTGCAACCAGCAGACAGAAGAGATGGAGAGAAACGTTTCATCTGCTATTGTCCAGAATTTAAGGAAGGGAGAGAAAGAGCTTTTCTCCAACGGCTGGGACACATGTAGCTGCTTGTTGGAAAGTGATGGGAAACACTTGGAGATCCCTGTTCCGCAGGCCTCCGGAGGGATCTGCCTTTTTTTACCCCTGGGTCAGTTGTCATATCCATGTGGTCTCCAGGCAGTAAGAAATGAGAATGCTTCATCCTGCTTGTAGCAGAGAAGCCTCTGTAGAACTGTACCCACTTGAGCAGGGCCTGGGTATTTCTAGGGGAAAAAAACCCAACAAAACATCTCTGAATCTATATTGTATCAAAATGCTGCTTCCCCCCCTTGGCAAGTGCTCTCGTTTTACCGGTGCAGCGATCCCCAGGGTACAGAGGTGGGCAAGAACGTGGCCGCTCTGCGTGGCTGGTAATGGCTGTTTGTGTAAGGGTCGGGCCAACCCCAGACATCTATAGGGATCTGGGCCGAGGCGGCAGTGCTTCAGCAGCACGAGTCGCTGGGCTCTGCACGTCTCAAGAGCAGTGTTGAGCTTTCCTCTCCTCCCACGTGTTTTGGACTCTGTTTTCGGCAGGCAGCCGGGGACCCCATCAGTGACCGTGCACTGTCCCCCCGGCCATGTTTTTGCTCCTTCTGGTTCAACAAACAATGCCCTAAAATATAACAAACCCTTCACTGTATGTTTGTTCCTCTGCTTTAATTTCTGGCTTTCTGTGCACTCCTAAGTTTCTCTCCATAGAGGTTTGCATTTTATTGCAAATAGTTTTTCATACCTCGCTGTAGTGTAAGCACCGGCTGGGTTATGGGGTTAATCCGTTTGACTTCTGGTGTGGGGAACAGGACAGGCCACTTCTGGTTAAAATAACTCCCCTGTGGACCTGCCTGGAGTTCAGGCAAGAATTGTTTTGAATGGGGATATAAGGGTCAGTTTTGTTGCAGTGGCACTAATATGTTTTTTGTGGACTAAACACTTCTCCCCCAAAATTCAAGGTGTAAGTGGCAGGTGCTTGTGGCCAGGATTAAACATGGGTATACTCCGCTAAAGTTGCCTTAATTTACCCTAGGGGTGACTGTGACCTGGTGTTAGTCTTAAATATGTTTTTATAGACCCTGCTAATGCTTCCTAGATGGTTCCCTCATAATTTTTTTTTTATTAACCTTTGACCAGATCTGTGGTGGGACCAGGAGGAGGAGGACGGTCTCTTATTTTACGTCGCCGTGCAGGAGGGCCCCTGAATTCCAGTGAATAGGCAAATCCTATGGACTCCCACTCCCTGAAGGGAAAAGAGGGAGAGTGTTTGAGAAAAAATGATTTGCTTAGAATAGTTTCCCATTTAGCATCTTCTGTCAGGCTATGAAGGTTGCTTTTATTCAGAAGGGTAGGATAAAATTTACGGTACCTTCCCTAAGGCCATTGGGCATGACCAAGATATAAAGGCATGCATTGTGCATAGGGGAAGAAACATTGGGATTCTTGCATTCTTAAATTTGTAAGGTATATTCCTTTTGGAGTGGGGAAATAAATTATTTTCAACATTGCAAAGGTCACATACCCCAGTGGTACAGCAGTAGTTGCTGAAGGGGCACGGGCTTTGTAGAAAATGTATCTGTTGGACTCCTAATCTGGGGTTTGTATTCAGATTGTTTTCACCTCTGTCTAAACAAAAAGTACTTTTGAGTGGAAAGTGTTTTTAATGATGCTTAGCAGCATTTTGAACAGCTGGGAGGAAGGTGGGATCTGACTCCTTGGTATGCATGGGAAAGAAGTCGGAGAGCTCTCATGTCCAGGATCTTTACAACAGAATAACAAGTGTCCGTGCTAGTAGCAGGTATTTGGTACTAACCTGTGTTAGACACTGGTTTATCAGTCTGTGGTATGTTATGGTATGGCCCCGTCTCCATGCTTCTGTCTTATGGCACCGCACTGTTAAGGGTTGCCGAATCTGGCAGCTGCGCAGAGATGAGTCTGGGGCAGCCCTGAGGCCCAGGTCCAAGCAGGAGCGAGGCTGAGTATGTGCTCCCAGCAGGCACACATATAACACCCTATACAACACGCACACTTGTATACGTACAGCTGGCTGCACAGATCAACAGGCAGAAACACTCCACACTCGCCAACAGCCTCATCCTGTCCCCCTCTCTGGCTGGTTGGGATGAAGGTGATGTGCTCACACGTGCACCCAGACTGGACTCCTTCACCCAGGAAAAGGCTTAGAGATGCAATCCCCAAATGCTCTTTCCCTGTATCCCATAATGTGCCCCATACCTGGCACAGACCTTTTGGTCTATGAGGTGCTCTGGAGACCCGCTCACCTTGATGGGTGTCACCTCCATCCACGGGGCTGATGGTTCTCCTCGGGAGACCAGTTCAGGGTCTTTCTGGGGTTCCCCCATGAGCCATCGTGCCTTTGTGTTCCTCTGTGTGCGTGGGACTGAGCTTTTTCCTCATGTAACCTAATGGTATTACACGTGGTTGCCAACTTTTTCTTCACTGTGTAATATGGTGCCTCAAATGGCTTTACTGTGAGTGAGAGCTGCCACTGGGCTCAGCTGATGCTGGTCACTTGTGACCCAGCAGCTGGTCCTTGTCTGCACATCAGAGCTCTGAGGAGGAAGCTGCTACTCACCTTTGTGTTCCTCTGCTTCTCTTGTTTCAAAAGGAAAATGATGCTTTTATGGTTACCTGGATGCTAAGGTCTATGTTCCTTTGAACAGAGCTGAGATTCTTGGCTATATTGAATCATTTACAGTTAACACACACTTTGGAGGAGAAGTGGGATGGAAATAGCTGTTCTTCTTTCCTCATCTGCCTTGCTTGCTTTCCCCAGGCACTACCCTGCGCTGAAGACCCTGGAGCACCTTGAGCACACGTACCTGCCCCAGGTGAGCCACTACCGCTTCTGCAAGATCATGGTGGATAATATTCCAAAGCTACGTGAAGAGATCAAAGAAGTTTCCATGTCAGACCTCAAGGATTTCCTGGAGAGTATCCGTAAGCACTCTGACAAGATTGGAGAGACGGCAATGAAACAGGTAGGACTTATGTGCGCACGTGTGGTGGAGGCTTTTTGGGAAGAGGAGGATGGTTCGCAGTCATGTTAAACAAAGTTCTACTCTTTCCGCTCCCAAGGCAGTAAACTTAGTTTTAAATATTGAAGTAATTTTGTTACTAGGCGAAACAATGATTCTTCATTCTGTGTTTACTACTATTTTTGCATCTTAAACTAATTTTCAAATACTGGGTAAAATTTCATTGTCGCTTGCTTGCATTTGCCTAGCAGTTGATGTCTGTAAAAGGTAAACCTGATTAATTGAACATCCCAATGCATGTATTGAAACAGAATTGCCTTTTCCTACTCTTCTTTAACATTCTAGTTTTGAATTTCAATACAGTTTTTCTTAGCACAGCCGGGGAACATTGCTGACCATGGCTCTTAAAAAGAACTTTGCTACTTTGAGAAATTCAAATCCACTAGTAATGAAATGTTACCTCTCGTGAGCAGTAAACTATTTCTTCTGATAGTGGTTGATGGATTGAACTTCTTGATTTATAGGGAGGACTCTTGCTATAATTTTTCACAAGATGATGAAATTGTGCTGTTATGTTTATGGTTAGAGGTACAGGCAAGGTCAACTTTCTGTCTTATGAATACCATCTTTTCCGTAAAACCGTCTAGCTTGAGGAATTCTATTAATTGATTTAATTTACAGTATATCTGCTGCCTTACTGTCTTCTCAGCCTCTTGCTGGTGTTTTTGGGAAAACAAACCAAGCCTTATATTGTGTAATAGAGCTATGGAGAGATGCCATGCCACATCTCAGAGTTCAGCAAACTTTTTTGAAAGTTGTTGCATTGAATCACACCAGTTTTTCTGAATTTGCAGAAAACACACTGTGACCTGGACATCCTGTTGTGGAGCCAGGTGTGTGTGGTGGCGATGTCGGGAAGGCTCCAGGTGTTACTGTGCTGAATTTACCTGATACAGCTGTTTCTAGAATAGTAATTGTTTACCAAAAATACTCTTTATTTTTGTTCATTATGGCACCCAGTCTTTTTAAAAGCTTCATCCTTGGTTCCTGTGGCTCTGTGGCCGGAAAGGAATAGGAGTTTCATTTGTCTTTTGGTGTCCAATTAATGCAGTGAATGTGCTAATTTAAATAAATAACTTGTTTATATCCTCTTGAGAGTATTTACCAATTATAGAGACATAAGAGGACGCAGATATTGTGTCCTCTTCTTGTCTTTTCCAGTTTTGTCATCATGATGCTGGGAGGTGTATTTAAACCTCCTCACACCATGGCTGATTGCTTTGATGGGGGAAGAGATGTTCATGTCCAGCCATGTGTCTTTGGCTGCTTAGGCAGACCAATTTTGGGAAGCTCCCCATCATTTCAAATGACTTCCTTTGCTGTCTTCTGAGATTTTTTTTTTTTTTGTAGCTTTGTGCTTTTTGTTCCTTCCAAATCCATGGTGCACTTAAGCATTTCTTCCTGTTTGAGTCATAGAATCCTTTAGGTTGGAAAAGACCCTTGAGATCATCGAGTCCAGCTGTTAACCCAGCACTGCCAAGTCCCCCACTAAACCATGTCCCTAAGCACCACGTTTACACGTCTTTTAAATACCTCCAGGGATGGGGACTCCACCACTGCCCTGGGCAGCCTGTTCCAGTGCTTGACAGACCCTTCAAGTGAAGAAGTTTTCATGTCCCTCCCTCCTGTCGCTTCTTGCTGCTCCTGGGAAGAGCTCATGCCTTGCCTGGAGCTATCTTAATTCTCCATCTTTTGCTGTAAAGAAATTTGGCTTTTTATAGCAAAGCTAAAATTGGGAGAGGCACTGGGAGGTTGGTGGGGACTGGCTGCTTCTGCCCTACCCGGATACAAGAACTGGGGCCCAGCGAGTGAAATCGGCAGGAGCCAGGCTTGAAATCAGGGGGAGAAAAAGGTGGTTCTTCATTCTGTCGGTGATAGACCTGTGGAGCGCCTCGTGCACAATTTTTCATGGCTTCAAGGAGAAACTGGGGAAGTGCTCAGTTGCCTGGGTTGCTAACTGAACAGACTGTTTTGGCTCAAGAAGAGCCTGATCTGACAACAGTGAGAAGCTGGGAGAAGACCTGGGCGGGGGGACAACTATATATTTACTCATCTTCATGTTCTCATCTTCCTTTGGTGGCGTTTGGTGTTTGATTTTTGCAATACTGGATTATCTAAGCTCCGTGTGTGAGCCAGCAAGCAGCCACGCATCTGAACTAAACCTCCGAGGAGTGTTTTCTTTTTTCCCGTAACAACTCTCACTTCTTTTTCCTCTCTATTAGTTAGATTCTTTCTCTACTCTTCACCTTTTGTCCCTCGGTGTTTATTTCAACTGCTAATGTTTTGAGCTTCCCTTAAGTTCGTTATTTGTTCTTCAGCTACAGATAGGCTCTCAACCAGCGCTACGGCCCCTGCTTTGACCTGAGGCAAGCACTCTGTTCCTTCTCCTTCCAGTATTTTTCTACCTTACATGCTTGCAGTTGTTCTTCATCGTTCATCACCTTCTGCTCAGTTCCAGCCATTTTGCACTGTAAGGATTTCTAAATTGAGGTCTTGGTTATGGCAAATTTTTCTTTTGCCTGTTGATGTTATGGGTACATCAGAACTTCAGCATTTGAATGTATCCAACAGAGAAATACTCAAGTGGAAACGATTTTTCCCTTCCATGTAGACATTAATTGGGCGGTTGCAACGGAGGGTCAAAACAAGACGCACCAAGAGGGTAATGTTTAGATGTTTTTAGTTTGCCTACAGATGATACAGTGAAGTATACGTCTTCACTCTTCCTCAAATCCCAGTTTTCTGCTGTTTTATGAGAGCAAGGTGCAGATTAGCAGAGATTCCTTCACCCTTTGTGGGAACAGAGTTACCTACGAGGTTGGACTCGGTGGGTTTCCAGCAGGAGGCACGTACTGTTCCCGCACAGCGGCTTGGGGAGGAAGGTCAACTTGCCACTTCCATTTGCAAAAGCCAAATTGGAAGCGCTGCTGGGATTTAAGCAACATGCCAGCTTTATTCCTGCGAAAAATATCACGGGCTGCTTCACCAACAAGAAGTGATGAGCAGCTGAAGCTCTCGGAGCCTCCCGTTGCGTGGGGTCACTTCACGTCGTTTTGCCGAAAACGAAGGGCAGGGTTTCCACTGCTGGAATTACCAGTATCGCTTCTTGCATTGCTGGGTCTTTTTCCTCGGTCTGTTGGCCATGATTGATAGCTGCCCTGGAACGGAACAGAGCTGGCAGGAGGCCTGGGAGAGTCGGGGAACTGCGATTGGCAGCTAAATACATTCGGTTTAAATTAGCATCATATAAATTCTTTTAAAATTGTTTGATTTCACCAGCGGGAATGGAAGAGGACTTGATACAATGGGGAAAGGAAATAATGTTTTTGTAACATTACAAATCTGAGGCCGATGATGACAAGAGCTGAAAATTTCATTTTGTGATAATCAGAAGGATCTGTCTTGGAGCGCTCGGAGCTGTTGCTGCGTTTCTGGCTGGCAGTCAAGGATGCGGGGAGCTCGCCGGCCCGTCTCTTGGCGAGGAAGCCCGTGGTGGGGTGAAGTCAAGTGAGACGTTCCCGGGGTCAACCGTACGCGGGAACGGGAGGGATCTCACAGCATGCGGAGAGACCTTATAGTCTCCCTGTACAAATGATGAGCTCTCATTGACTCCTTTCCTTGTGTTTTTTTTTAAAATCTGAATTGTATTACCTACGGTTCTGGGGGAATTTGCTGCGTTCCAAATATTGTTCTTAATTACACGGTGCTTGAGCAGATGAAAGTAGCTCTGTGCATTTGAACTCCTTTTGGACTTTGGCCCTGTGAACCTGCGTGTGTGTTTTGTTTTTGTTGGTGCGTTTTTCTAAAAAGATCTGAGTTCTGAGCTTGCCAGGAATGAATTACATCTTATTAACACTTGCTGATATCCGGTATGTGGTTTTATTATCTAGTTTAATGTCTGAAATATGCATGGCATGTGGAGGAGGTCACTTAGGATGGTGCTGCGTGCAGAACGTCCAGGGTAAGCAGAGTGAATGCTGCTATGCAGGGGGCCAAGAATAACCCATCCAAAAGCCATTATTGGATCAAGCTTGTCAGGACAGCCAAAATGTTCAGCATGCCTTTCACGTAGATGGAGGCAAACCATCTTTTTTTTTTTTTTTTTTTAGCATCACTTGGTTGTACTGTCAAAGCTGGTGTTGTGGTGATCTAGTATGAGTTTGAATGGGTTGGTGTTTTGGTTGCGTTTTTTCATAGGTGATGTTCAGTCTTTGTGCCAACAGGTGTTGAGGTCTGTGTCGTTTCTGAACAGTGTAATGTGAGGTTTGTGTAAGTATATTTTCCCACAGTGGCAGAAAATACCAACTTGGAAGTGTGAGCATATATGTACACTTAAAAATTGAGGCAAAACATTGCACAAGGATGTGCACAACTAAAATGCTGATCTGATTTTGGTAGGAATGCAGTTCTGACCATCAGCTGGAGCAGATGAAGCACTTCAGAGCATGGATTAACAGCGGCTCCGTAGACAACTATGCCTCTGAAATCAGTGACTCGGATCTAGGGCTTGGATGACTTCTCTCGCATCACACGCTATCCCTTGCAGGTCAGAGCTGAGCGAGAGCCGCTCATGTACAGCGGGCAGAGCTTTCTTTAATGTGGCCTCTTGTGCCTGCAAATAGCTCGGACAAAGACACTTGAGTAGCACATGGGTACGTGCAGCTGCCGCCCTACCGATAACGCTTTTCTCCAGTATAGAAATGTTCAGTAACACAGGATCAGAACGCAGCTGGCCTTAGAAAGAAAAAAATCTTCTGGTTGTGAAGTGGAGGAGGAGATTTATTTCCCCCCCTCTAATTACTTGGGCTGGAGATGACAGCTGCTAATAGACATTCCCTGTGACCGCTGGGATGCTGTGCTGCATGATTTCGGGGCCATGCTAAGGCTGTTGAGCACCCAGCTGTGTGCTTCAATATTTTAGGTATGTCTGGATTTAAATTTAATTCTGACCTTGAGTTCCCTGGATTTATGATGATTGGTTTGGGGATGCAAGTTTCTTTGCACAGTTTGCTCTATGCTACTGGTTTGTTCTTACAACTGTAACTGAATCTCAAATGTGCATTTTTACTAGGAATACAGAGAAATAGCTACGTGTTGGTGATGTGTCCTGAGTGCCTGTTGGTTGTTTTTAATACTTTTAAAAATAATTTTGAATACATTGGTATTACAATAAAAATGCTACCATGTGATTTTTTTTTTTTTTTTTTAAAGGTGAAATTGAAAGCTTGCATTTTTTAAAAAGCTGGCTTATGTGCAGGCTGCCCTGTCTGCTTCTCTGCATGATGGCCATGGAAAAAACCGGGTGCACTCTGCTTGCCAGCGTGTGGAGCCTGTTTCCTTGGCTCACCACAAGTGCGGTTTCAAGCACTTCCCTTGTTTTTTGGATCCCAGGATGGTGTTTTGCAACAGCAACTATCGTCCTGCCCAGCAATGCTGGCTTTGTGCCTCTGCCCCTCTCTGTGAGGTTCGTCCTGTTGACCTCTTTCAGGCTTTCTCTAAAAAGATGATGGTAGTGATGTGATTACGTGGGCAATGGAGAGTTAGAGGGTCCCTGATTCCTGGCCGTGGAGGACAGCGGGCAGGTACGCCGCCGCTTCAGGCTGATGGCACGTGCCCCAGAAGCACGTGAGAAATGCGGGGATGCCTTAGGGAGCTTGCAGCATCGAGATGGGCAAAGGGGAGGGAATGGGTGGTGTGGAAACCAGCAGAGAGCTTGGTCTGCAAAGGTCGCATGTCATGGCAAACACAGCTCAGTCGTGCGGTATTGCTCTAGTGGTGGTGCCTGTCCAGAAATGCAGGGTGAAGGTGGTTCCTGTGCCCTGCGGGGGGGTCTCCTGCCGTGGGCAGCCCCCTGGGAGGGAGCGCGTCCCTCGGAGGCCGCGCTGGCTCTGGCACCCGCCCCGCACACGCAGGAGTCTTCCGTCGCAGGTGGCTTTAACTGAGCTGTGAAAACACGAGGGCATTTTGTCAGGCAGTTTATTTGAAATGATGGTGATAAGTAGAGACGTGGCATGTGGCGATTTCGGTGTTATTGGGAAATCCTGTCCCCTCCCTGTGCTTCATCTTAAATGCAAACACATGCACACCACCCCAAGCCGCATGAGCGAGCGGTTCCCTGCGCAGCGGGGGACAGAAGGACATTTTCTCAGTCTCCAGATACTGCCCGGTGGCCTTTTGATGGCCCGGAAAAAATGTTTAAAAATGCAGTTTGTGTAGTGTTCTTAATTATCCTCAACCCTGACATTTTTTAACTTTATGTCATCTTCTGCAACGCATATGGAAATTGTTTTTGCTTTGTATGCGTGTTTTAGAGTAAATTAGATTTTACTGCCTTTCTCTGGATGCACTGTGCAGGGAATGTCCTTCTGCTGGGAGTCAGTGCTCCAGCAGCAGTCGATACTCTCCAAAGCTCATGGGAGCTCCGTGTAAGACTTTGTCTCCCCTGCCACGTGGGCTGGATCTGCTGGTGCCAGGTCTGGCACTAGGTGTAGTGTCTGGAAGATCCCTGCATGCGCTTGCTCTGTGGGGGTCATATTGTAACAACGTGCCCCAGGACTTCCAAAAGCACCCTTAGATCTGAACTTCCCGCTGGTTTAAGCGGTGTCTCTTATTCCAAAGGTTTTCTTTAACAAGCACAAAAAGTAAAAATAATGTTGTTTATTAAAAGCAAGGAAATTTTGTAGGCTTGGATGCAGGCAGGAGAGGCTTTTGAAAGGTCAGTCTGGTGGCTGGGTATGCGGTGACTATTTACACAACAGAGTGGGGATAAGGGGATGGTGTTTTCCCCTTCTGGGCAGGTTTGTAAAGCAGAAACTTATTTTCTAGTAAAATTCAGTAACGAGACCTTCTTAATCTTTGATACTGCTGCTTGTCTACTTGTTATATTAAAGTATTATGAAAGGAAATACATCTTCTGGGGCTGTTTAGATTAGAAGTCTGATGGCCAGCTACCGTCTCAGCTTGCAGGTCTTGGGGAAGAGGCTCACAAACCAGGCTGGGTGAAGTGGGATGCAATGGCACAGTGGAGAAATTATTAATATTCTCTGGTTATTGAAGAGAGGTGTCGCTGTTAGACCTGCGTGAGCTCTGAGATGCCTTCAGGTGCCTTGGTAAAAATGTTAATTGTCAGAAGCTTATGATGTGTTTACAGCCGTCCTCTTCCCCGCTACCAGGAGATGGATAAATAGTAGTGACTCCTGGTGGTTACTTACCCTCAGCAATCTTTGCTTAACCTCATTGAAAACTTGCTTGAGAAAACTGGTAAAAATACTTTTGTTTTGCACTGGATTAAAACTACAGACTTTAATACTCTTCAATAACTCGCTACTTTTTCATTAAGGCTTGACACTGAAAGCTGTTTTCTTAACAGCGTGTTGAACACCATCTCGATGGTGACTGGACTAATCACTTGACGCTTACCGTTTAATTTGGAAGCTTCTTGAGACAAATCCTTGTTGAAGTGTCTGCATTTGTTAACTCAATCCACCCGCTCTTTTCTTGACTCGGTGGCAGTCCTGATGGGTTTTGAAGATGAGATGTGAGATTTCCCAATGCCGTTTAGCCAGAGCCAGTGTGGTGACTTTGTGCATGGGTCTGTCACCGTCTGTCGTTCCCTGCTTTGGACGTTCAGGCTAGAGCTCACCTGCAGGAACCCAACGAGGTCTCTCATGGCTGTAGGATGCTCTGCTGCTTGCAGCAGGGATGAAAATAGGGGAAAGAAGGTGATGTGAATGATTTTGAGAACTGGAAACATTTTTTGAAATGGCTCCTGAAGTGCATTGTCAAGCCAGGAGCTTGAGGTTAAATGTGATCCCTCGGCTTCCCGGCGGGTGTGGGAACGGAGAGGCTGTGGCAGCTGGACAAGTTCAGGTTTAGCATCTTGGGTCGGGGTAGACGGGGCAGCCGCCTGATGGGAAAAGCAGATGAAGGCATCGCCGAGGACGGCTGTAGGGGTGGACTGGAGGCCAGCAGCGTGTATGGGCCACGCTGGGGAGGTGGTGGTAGGGGTATGTGCAGATGTAAGCATGTTTCTGTTCCCCAGTGCACGTTGTTTGAGGTCTTTATGCTTCCTTGTGCTTTAACTCTCCTTCTTCCCACATCACATAATTTGAGTGCAAATGTGCTTATTATCATAAAAGAACTTTTTATTCTAACGTTTCCTGGCTTTCTGGGGAAGGTTTCTCTGTTTATTTAAGAGGAACTCTGTGCCTTTAAGTCTGCATTTAAAATTTATACTCCATAGGAACTTTATTAATAAATGGGTATTCCTCTGAATTCTTTTTATGACCTCAAAAATGAAACTGCTAAATCACGGGCCTTTTTTATTTCAGCATATGTATGACTAATGGCCACGGGGACTGCGGTATCCCCAGTAGCATAACCAGCATGTTCTGTGGACATGGCTGCATCATAAAATCAGAAGTTTAACTACAGGGCAACCATATGCTGGACCAGCTTTTTGTGTGGTTGCTTTTTAGACCTTTTTAAACACTTGAAATCTGGAGATGTTTCTTGAAACAAATGCTTTATCTTCCAACTGTCACGATAGACTGTCTAATTCACAAGACTTTAAAAAGGCTAGGAAGTGCAGTGCCAAGTGGAGGCATAAGCACCCCTCGCTCCTTCTTTTGAGCCATTAGCAATTGCTGTTACGCTTATTGTATTGTAGCTGGGAAAAGAGGTGCCGTTAAACTTCTCTTACTCACCCTGGACTGCAGACGTTCGGCGCTGTAATGTTCACTAGTCTTGCTTCTACTGGTTTTAATTATGTAGCCTGTTAAGTTGTTTAAAGGAAGGCGCTGCCTGGTGCACCGGTCTCCCGCGGACGTGCCAGCTTTGGAGGTGAGTCGGCGCGGATAGACCTCAGACTAATAAACCGGGTTGTGTGCCTGCTTTGGCATACCACGTGTGGGAAAGGATGTGGAGAAGCACGGGGGTCTGGACAGGACGGCCGTGTCGGGAGAGGTGATGGAAATCAGGCTTGCTCAAAAAGTGCTGGGAATTGCTCCCATCAGGATGCTGCTGCCCGGGATGATAAATTCTTCAGTTTTCATTTGGATGTCTCAGGCTTATTGTAATATAGCTGCTAATAAACCTTTTAAATTAACTGATTTTTCCTTATTTTTCCTCTTAAAAATTCCTTGAGTGGTTTTGGTAATGGATTCTTGTGCCATAGTGTGGTTTGATCTCTCTGTACTTTCTCCAGCTGGTGAATGCTCTTGCCCTGTGGCTGGCTGTGTATACATGGAAGAGATGCCAAGAAGGTTTTGGGAGCCTGTGTGCTCCTGGTGTAACACAGTTGTGTAAGAGTCTTCACATACCTTCACCTGAGGATGCAAAACAGCTTGTGGATGTGGCAAGTCGTTAATGCCACAGTGAAAATGGTGCCGGCACTTTGTTCAAGGTAGCAGCCTGTCATGCTGGGACCCGATCTTCAATGCTTGCGAGTGCTGCAGCCCTTTTGGTTCCAGCACCGGTTGTTGAACAGAGCCACTGCCCATTTAGTTTGGATTTTGGCTTTTTATCCGGGTGAGCAAGATTTCATGTTTATTATTTGCACGGAGGATAAGGCCTCTTGCAGCAAGTTGCCAGTTGCACAGAGCACCCCTGTAGGGGAATGCCATTGCTGCATAATTTCTAAGGAGCTTTTGAAACATCAGCCATTGCTTTTCAGCTGTGACTGATTCACCAGCAGCGGGGAAGGGAATGGATCGTATGAAATGATGTCAGGGCACCGAAGAGTTCTGGTCTCTGGGTTGCTAATGAGATGAAAATGGGTTAGTATTAGTAGGGCTGTATTTTTTTTTTTTTTTCCTTACAGAAGAGGTACAATGGTTTAGTTTTCAGGGAGAGGACTTGAGGGCTGTGCCGTGCAGCATGCCCTTTGCATGACACTCCTGTACAAATTGCAAACGGGTGTATGCAGAAATTACTGAGTGAAATCCTTCAGCAACCCAAGACTTCCCTTCTCTTTTTTTTTTTTTCTTTTCTTTTTTTTTTTTTTTGAAAAACACCAAGTTCTGCTGACAGGCTCAGGTCATTTAAGCCTCTTGACATATTCTTCTAATTCACATATATAGAAAATTTAGAACAGCTCTCATTTGTGGGTAAAAATGCACTTAAGTTACTCCAGGACAGCTCAGCTTTGTTTCTCTTCCCCATCTACTTCTTGAGTTGGACAGGTTCCTGTGGGTGGACAGGGAGGGGATATCTCAGACACACCGTTGTGTTTGCTTGACTTTAGGAGTCTCTGTCCACTGCGATCTGAACACGGTTCATCACTGCAACAGGAGAGTCTGATCATGGCACTGTTTAAGTATTGCAAAGGCTTGTTTTTAATGAGAAATCCAAATCTCTCTTGGAATACGAAGAGGAATACTCTCTGCAGCAGGAAAAGTTGAACTATAGAACTGATAGGGTGCTTTGATCCTGCAGGACCACAGTATTTGTCATTTCTGCTGGATCATCTCAAAGGATGAAGGTGGAAGTATCACACATGGTTGCCTTGGTCTCTGCAGGTTGGATCCCACAAGACGGGGATCTAACTCCAGAGGAGAAATGATACCCTAAAAATAAAGAGGACTTTTGATTGCTTCACTGTCATTTGTAATTTTTCTTTTTCTTAAGGACCCAATAGTATTTTGATGTTTGTGTAGTAATTCCAGATGTTCCAGTGAAGGAAATAAATATTGCCTGTATTTTTCAGGGGAACCTGTGACTTGAGGCATGTGTGTCACGGCTGTCACTTCAGGACTTGGCTTCTGGGACGCTCTTGGTGCTCAGAGTAGCTTTTTACAGGTGGTAGTGCTGAATCCCTAACGAAGATTTATCTGTTTTATTTAAGATTTATAATAAGATTTATCAGCTTATTTTGGGTGGAAACTGTGGTGGTTAAATCATTCCCTGCAGTGCAAGGAGAGTAAAACTAAAGACCCAATAGCATGGGTCTGCGTCAGACCCTCGAGAGTGGAACGAAGAGGGGGACAATATGGTTTTCTTTCTCCTTGACGGTTTGAAGGTTATTTTAAACCAGGAATATATATTCCCCAGATACCCGTTTTTGTTTTTTTAAACAAAATGGAGAAACTAGCACTGGTAGTATGCTTGGATACTATGAAGGTGCTTCAAGAAGAATCATGGTTTCATTGTCACAGACTGCGGAAAATGACAATTTAAAGGCCATAAAGTTGCATGAGAACTGCAGCAAAAATTCTGCTCGCCCTTGCTTATCAGCTGATGTGCGAAGGGAAACCTCTGCGCAAATGACTAAAAGCCCTTTCTCCCTTCACCAGCTGCGGTGTGCACAGGGCAGTGGCACTCTTAAAGATGTCATTGCAGTACAGCAGCAGGGGAGGATCTATTTTGATGCCATTAGTATGTTTGAGGAGGCTCGCTGTCTTCCAGCAATGGAAGGTGCAACACACAGTAGATAAAAAGTTTCTGCTGGAAATAACCATTTTTGCATGGTTTCCCTACTGTGCAAATAAGATAGATGGAAATAAATCAAGCTCATAAAGTACAGCTTGTGATGATCTTCAGATGGGAACTGAACTCGATCCGGGCATCGCGTGACAGACTTCAGATGAACCTGGGTGGTTTGTGTCACTGGGATGGTGGGAGACCATGAGTAACTGGGAGACTGTGGCTTATCAGCCATCTGATTTAATATCTTGTGCCAGCTTCATCTCCGTTGAGGGCAGTGTTTAGTGAGTCTTTATCATGTGGTGTTGGTTTTGTGTCTGTTTTTTCTTGTAAAATTATGATTGTCTGACACGTGGGTGGCACGTACTGAAGCAGGCTCTTGGCCAAGCACCCGGACACCGTGCCGAGGGTCCATGCATGAGGCTGGGGATAGTCGTATTGGGGCGGGGGTGGGGATGGGGCCTCCCCCTTACCTTAAAATAAATGATGAAAACTGCAGCGTGTGGTGCTATAACAGGGGTGCAGCAGCCTGCTTTTGTGCCTTCTCCTGGTCCTTGGTGAGTTGAATTTTTATCTTGCATGCAGCTAGACATATGCTGAGTGTAATTTGCACATGGGTCAAGGAAGAGGGGGGAGAAAACCCACCCTAAATTGGTCCTTTTTGTGGACTTTGAAGCCTGAAATGTCAGAGGAAAGCAGCTATTCTATGCAGCTGAGTACCCCTCTTTCTGGAAGCAGAGCTTTGTATGTATCTCCCTCGCATGCTTTCAGCTCGTGCCTGGGCTAGCAGGGTGTGTAGGAGACCTGCTTTCTAGGAGAGGGTAGAAAATGGGCTAAAAGCTTGCAGAAGTAGCTGAGGGATGTGGCTGCTCAGTGGTACCTGCTTCTCCAGCGGCAGCTCACTTCAGCAGCGGAATGGCTGCTCCTTGTCGGATCAGCTGCCCGTGGTCCTTCTCAGTGCTGCGTGGGACCCTTGGCTGGGGTTGGGAGCAGCAGCGTCAGCGTAAGTGTGGCTGCTCTGCTTTGCAGGTCCAATGGCTTCTAGTCTTGATCCCAGAAACACGATACAGATTGCATCTCTGAATTAATTCACCCTTAAGAGGTCTAGCCGCAGTTTCTCTAAATACAGGCGTACGTTTTTGTAACTATTGCGGAGTGACTTTTCCATCACTCCCTGTTGCATCTGATGGTTGTCTGAGCTTGCTGTGGATTCTGGCTTTGAGCTTTTCCCACTCGCTTGTAACTTCTGCCATCAGTGAGAATTTGTAGTAGGAAACCCACAGCAGCAGCAGTTTAGCTTGAAAGACCGATGAATAAATTCCTTGGCTTAGCAATTACTTTAATATGGAGAAAGCAGCTCCTTGCCTCCCTCTGTGCCTTACAGGGCTGCTATTTGACATCCCAGCCTCTGCAGGAAGCTGTAGGGAGTTGTAAGGCTTTGTCTGCAAGGTTCAGCTCCTCCAGTGCCACCATCTTTGCTTGGATCAGGGAGACCAACGCAACTCAGTGCTTGTCTGAAGTGTCTCCCTTTGCTTTACGCAGCATGGGAATAAGCAAGTGGGAGCATCGCGCCATCCCCCTGAAAAAGCTGAGCCAGAGCCTGTGTTTGAGGCCAGCTGCTGCCGCCACCACTGTTGTCGGGGCATGGGGGGTTGTGGTCCTACCTCTGAGCAGGGACCTGCTGATCGACTGGTGGATGCTGTGGGGAAGAAGCTACAGAAGGGGAGCAACGAGCAGGTTGTCCATGTGTGGACACCAGTGGTAATGGGGTCTTCTCCATAATTACTGTTTGAGGGCAGGATTTTGCGTAGTTCCTGGTAGGGACTGTTTGGAAGCTGCTACTGTGGAGAGCCAAAACTGCTGTGTCCCTCTGTCCTTGTCTTCCAGTTCTGTCAAAATCCTCATCGACGCTAACAATTCTGGTACTTCCTAATCCTTATGACCTTCTTAGCGCTTTGCCTCTGGCAGCTGGGCGAGATAGGTGCGTGCCATCCATCACTTGGTGAGCAGAAGCACTGATGTGGGGAGGCTTGTGGGGCAGCAGGGGAAGCCAGCGACGTCTGGGATTCGAGATAAGGAGCTCCTGGCTCTGGCGGGGCTGGAAGGATGCTGCCGGTTACGAGGTGCAAACAACCTTAGCCCTCTCTGCCTTCCAGGGGGGCCTGGTGGATGCTGATGCTCCTTTTCATTGCTAACCTTTTTTTTTTTTTTTTTCCCCTGCCCCTCTTAACACTGTTTGTAGTTCTGCTAAGCCATAAAACAAGCACCCTGGGAGTTCTCCTTATAAGCAGACAGCAGTATAAACAAACACCCCATACCGTTCTCCTGGCGCTCCAGCCTTGAGGAGTCTTGTTTTCAGCTCTGACCCCACAACCTTTCCTCTGGTTGGCAGCGTGCTGGCGTTGACAGTTCGAATGGTTCAGCCAGAGTTGAAAGATAATTGCTGGAGGAGCAGCGGCCGGGATGGTATGTGTTATTCAGCAGGACCCCCTTGAGGCGAAGCTTTGAATCTGGTGCACATTTCAAAGCATGTGTTAAACTTTATGTGATACTGATTAAAACGGAGGGCTTCGGGGTGAATTGGCAGGGCCCCGCAATTGCATCTGCCAAATGACATGCAAAGAAATGTCTCGCTACAGTATAGGGCTTGAGTACTTGTCTCAGCAGAATCAGGCTCTGAAAGGGGGAAAGCCTTGCTGGGCCGGTCTTCCTATATGGTGCGCACACACGAGTGCTTATAGGTCCTGTGTGAGCCTTCTGCTCATATGGTATTTTCATTTAAAGCCTTTTTATTTTCAAACCCATATGGAAATAATACTGCCTGTTCCCCCCACCCCCTTCTGCCCCGTCATGTCCTTCAACTTCGGGTTTCCATGGAGCAGATGTAAAAAAGCGAGAGAATAAATGAAGGCAGGTACTGTCAAACCCTGGCTCGGCCCGAGCGAGCGGGATGTACGTGTCGGCTGAGGGATGCAGCGATGTTGGGTGCTCGATCACTGTGGACAGCAGGCGATGGAAGGAGCTCCGACACCACCACGGTTGCTCTCTGGTTCCATATCTTCAGTGAGGATGTGGCTTGGTATATTCTCTGATACAGTGTTTTATCCATGCCTTTCAGTGATGCTTTAGCTCCAGAAGCTTCATCTGAGATGCACAAAAAGGCTAATTTTATTTATTTTATGGGGTGTTCACTTGGACCAAGCTCACCTGTGCCTTAGGTTGCAGAATTGGAGAGGAAATGTGGGCCCTGATGTGTTCCCATTCCTACGCGTCCTCTTTGTGTGCACAGCACACCCTGGATAACTCTTGTCGTGTCAAGAGTGTTGCAAAACTCAGTAATTAGTAAAAAAAATTAGATATGGGTGGGGGGAAGCAGTCTTGAGATAAGCCTAGTGGGTTGCAAGACTTTTCCCCAGCTCTGCAAGCTGCAAGTGTGCAGCCCTGTGCTTTAGCAGAAGCAGTAGCAGAAGGCAAAGAGCCTTCCTGTGCCTCAGGCAAAATTTGGGAAGGGTTTAAGAAGCAATTAAAGGAGGGGGGGGAAAAAAAAAGATACTGGGAAAACGAAAAGGAAAAGCTGTGAAATGTGGCGTGCCAGAACGTGTTTCTTGTGCGCGTGCATCTGCGATGCAGCGGGTGGGTGATGGGGTGGGCGGTGAGCAGAAAAATGCCTGTAGGTTTTGGGGCAGCATCCGCTGCTGTATGCGAAGAAGTAGGACAAAGATGTGCCTGGAGATGTTCTTGCTTAAAACCTTTCCCTAAATCTGGGAGGCCAAGGGAGTTGGCTTCCGTTAGCCTTACGGTGCTTTTGCGTGCAGGTAAAACTGGTCGACTTGCTTTCCAAGCTGCTTTTCCGCTTGTACGCTGATTTACATACATCCTATGCCAGCTTTCTCCTTTGTTTGCCCATGAAAAATAAACAGAGCCTTCCTTCTTAGAGTATCTTCTGCTCCAGGGTTTTTGTTTTTTTGTTTTAAGCTTCCAATAGCTTTTTTGGAGCAGTTCGGAAGTTGTTCTCCTTTGGCGTTAGACATCAGCATTTCCAGTCAGTGATAGAAACACTTTCCAGTAAGAACAAACGCCGAGTGTTTGGGGTTTGCTGGGGATTGTCAGCGTTTCCAGCGCCCAGTCCTTGGGTATTTCTGGTGATTGCAGCTTTGGACATCTTAATTATTTGTTGTGACTTTGAGCAACTGTGTCATCCTCCTTCAGGAGAACATTACCAAGAGATTTTAGAAAGGCCCAAATTACGTAAATAAGGGAGATCTATAGTGAAAAACAGTTTTTAGCGCGTGAGCTGTTTTGGAGTTGTGTGATTGGGTGTGTGAACAGCAGCTGATGTGGCACATTTAGTGGAACCATATTTATTCTTCAAATAACTTGTCCCTCCTTGTTAAGTTTCCCCCTGCCAGCCAATACAATCTTTTGCGTTGGCCGATGTGTCAGTCAATGTTCACGCCTTCTGGTTTCTTCTTGTTTTCAGTACTGTTTTTCCTTCTTTCCGACATAATCCTGATTAGTTTTTTGCTATCCTTCTTTGCTGCTTTGCCTACTTCTAGCCTCTTTTGTTTCTTCCTGGCCATGCTTCATTAAAACTTGCAAAATTCATTACTGTCCTCTTCACTAGTGAGAACTTGATGAACTTGTTGATGGTGGAAGGTGACGGCATGGAAAGAGTTGTGTGAATTTTCAATCTCTGTATTTTAATCAACACTTTATTCTTCAATGTCTGTGACTGGAGAGGGCTGAGACCCACCTGTGAAGCTACTGAAGTCTGCCCAACCTCACGGGTCTGCTTATCTTCTGGCAGCAAGGGCTGTTTTGTCTCCAGGTATTTTGTGGTTGACTACAGCTGAGAAGGTGGCCAGATCAAATCTCTGTGCACCCAGTGGTAACTTAATTTAA
The DNA here is from genome assembly GCF_964289735.1 of Phaethon aethereus. NCBI lineage: Eukaryota > Metazoa > Chordata > Aves > Phaethontiformes > Phaethontidae > Phaethon > Phaethon aethereus. The sequence goes on from NC_138578.1 coordinate 83,877,778, forward strand.
TGTTACCTTGTCCTCAGCACTCCCCTTCCATCTTACAGCATGCAGATGTTGTATAGAGAAAGAAAATAACAACAACAACAAAATTATTGAGTTTTGGTCCAACCTAGATTGCGATCAATGGGGCATGAGGACTCTTCTTGTTTTGCACGCTGGGCAGCGTGCATGACGTCTCCTCCCTGCCCTGCCGGGGTTCGGCATAATCGTGTATGGTCGCACAGGAATTTTGCAGATTGTCTCCGGATTACTGCTCAGCGTGTTTGGGTTTGTAGAAGTCACCCACGACCCGTTCGCGGGGTCAGGGACTAGGCATGCGGACATGTTATTGCATGGCAGCTGGTTCAGGAAAACTGATGACCTTGCATTAGCTCACTGATGTGCCTGAGCCTCGTGATCCATAAGCCAGATCCCTATCTCGGAGGTGCTGGAGGTGAACTGTGTAGCCATTTTATTTCATACCTCTGTCTCTGAAACGTCGGGCGCTTGGGATATTGAGGCATATTTAACTGCTCCTAGTAAATCTGCGACCGCCTGAGCCGAGAGCCCTGCGCAGGAGCTCTGTGGAGCATCCTGCCGCTGCTGTTCCCCATCAGCCTCTCCTGTGAACTTACCAGAAGTCCATTGGCAGAGTAAAAGCTATAGATGCTTTTTGTTACTTGAAGTATTTTCCTTATAAAATGCTGGCAAGTGTAGTGACATAAGTGGATCGTTGAAATATTAATGAACAGATTTGTAGGGAAAGGGAATTCATGTCCTCTGGATCAAAGAAATTTGTTGTATATTAATTTGATGTATTTACAAGTTCAGATGCTTTCTAAATGTCTTCTTCTGCTGTTTCTGTTAGCAGTGAATGTGAATGTTTTTAATAACCTTTTATTTGTAACAAAGCTGGCAGAAATATTTTCTGTTTTACTTCAGAGTTGGTGGCATTGCCTTGAAGCAGTCTCTGGCCTTGGAGGTTGAGTTAACCCCTTAGTATCCGATAGGATTGCACCCAGGCCAGACGTGTAATATCTAGAAGCGCTTGGCACAGACTACAAGAAATCTGGTTTAGTTCTTGAGCCCAATATTTGACATGCAATTAAAAGGCTATGAGCTTTGCTAACTCTTATAAATTTCTTTTGCAAGTGTGGCTGTTAAAGTCCAGTTTTATTAGCCACCTGTGCATGCTTTATTTTTTAAATAGGGATGTTGGCCCTGTAAATCTGACTTTTTAAAATTTAATGTATCAGATGTTATTGAAGTATCTTTACAGCGCTGTGCTGTTGTTGCAGCTGCAGCTTTGATAGCTTATATTTGCAGCTACCGCAGTTCTAATTTTGTATGTGAGCTTGTGTGGGAGGCAGGTATGTATACGAGCAGAAATACACTTTATGATATTCCCAGTGAAGCATCTGCAGGCGGAACTGGACAGGCCATGGTGTTAAGGGCAAGAAGCTGTTCCCCAAGCTTCAGAAACTGTACTCAAATTTAGAGGGTTGAAGCAGCGTTTAACCCTTCAAATGATCTGTTTTCAGATGTCTCGTTGCCTGGAACAAAACCAAACCAAGCCTCCATGATGCCGCAGTCCCATTTATTGCAATGCAACTTCCAGACAAGGTGATCTTCAGAGAACATAAGATCATTTGGATTGGAAGGGGCCTCCAGGGAGGTCTCTAGTCCAGCCTCCTGCTCAAAATGGGTCAGACTTTGAGGTCAGACTGGGTTTCTCAGGGTTCTATCTTGAAAACCTTCAATGATGGAGACTGCAGAATCTCTGAGCAACCTGGTTTTTTTGTTATATCCAGTAAAAACTACTCTTTTTTGTTTATACTTGTTTTAAGTACTGCTCCCACCATGCACCACTGTGAAAAGCTGGGCTCCATCTTCTTGATGACCTTCTTGTAGGGACTGAAGGTGACTATCAGGTTGCCCTGAAGCCTTCTCCAGGCTGCCCAAGCCCGGCTCTCCCAGGGCACATGCTCCAACTCCTGACCATGTTAATGGTCTCCACCTGATGCATCTGCTCAATGCTATCTTTGTCCCAGGGGAGGCCCAACTGGGCACACTGTTCCAGATGTGGTCTGATGAGTGCTGAGGTCCTTGGGTTGTCGTATCATGTAGCTACTTTCCCAGGCTCTGACCCCCTAGCCAAAGGATGCTCAGATTTTTGTTATGCTTTTAGTTAGTATTTTCTTTGGTTTTGGTGGGATCTCTTTGGGACTGCAACTAGCTTTGTTGCCCTTCTGGCAAGGAGATGGCCCTAACAACCTGTAGGCTGAGTATTGTTTGGGTGCTCGGGGAGTATGTGAATGTAGCTGTAGAAGACTCCCCATGGAGCTTTGTGTGTGAACCTTATGCAGGACAGATGCCCTGCTTCATGCTGCTGGGGCGAAGCTTGTATGAAGCACCAGGATCTCCTGGGCCTGTCATGGTCAAGGATGAAGGACTCATCATGAGAAACTTTGGGCATTAGCTTGGCGGCAGTGCTGGAAGTTACACTTGCCCGTCCCATGGGCTTTGTGTGCTGGGCCTCAGATGGGGAGATCCTTGGATGATATCATTGTCCTGGAATGCAAACTTATCCCATCCAGCGAGACTTGGATCAGCTCTCCCGCGAGCACAAACAATAAAAATTGGTCTCCTGCAGAGGGATGATGGGATTTATTGTGGGTGCACATCGTCCAGGTCTGGCTCTCGCTCGCCTGTTTTATAGAAACTTCTAAAATGTGCTACCAGGTGTCCTGAGGCTTTCAGTCTTAATTCTGAAACTTTGTGTGGGACTATGGCCAGGGACTGGACACCATGCTGGAGGCAATCTCATAAGCATCGTCTCTATTACATGAAGCCCAGCTAACTCCATTCTGCATGGGCTTCAGCTGGTGTCCACGTATTACGTGGCACTTGACACTGGTCTGCAAAGATTTGCCCTGACCTTAGAGTCTCTTTGAGGTATAATTTTATGCTGTGCTTTTTAATTTTTTTTTTTTACATAAATAAAGGCACAGCTAACTTGCTGTTGTAATTGACTCAATTTTTTTGGGTCTTTCTTTTAACAGCTTGGTGGTTCTTGGCTGATAGTGCTTATGGGGTTTTAATATCTAAGGTATGATATACACTAAATGGCCTTTTCTTGGGTGCTTTTCCTTAGAGCTACAGATTTCAGGTGCCATGTCCTCTTCTCTTCCCACACCAGTAATAAAACCTGCTTGTGTGATGTGGTTTTTAAATACTAATAATTTCCTCTAGGCTGAGGCCTTCTGTACCGCGCATCAGCTGGGCTGGGGAAAATTAGCTTTTCTGCCTTATAAACCCCTGTGAACAGTTGTTGCTGATAGAAATGTTGACAGACCCCCTTGCTTGGCGGCCTGCGTGGTGCCACTGGAATGAAATGTCAATTGTCTGTGCATGGGTGGGACAGCTTGTATACAGCTGAGCCTTGCAGTCTTTATCACAAACAAATAAGTCTTTGGAAACATTCAGTGATTTTTCTTCCCCTCCCAGTATTTATTTGCTTTTCTCTCATTTAAGCCAAATTCTTGTCATTTACTGCTTCCTGGACCCAATGATTTCTGATTGACTTAAAAAATAATAAAAAAATGCCCTGTGTAGATTAAGCTGCTGAAATGCCTTCAAGGCGTTGTTTATAGGTCTATGTTCGTTCTTTGCTGAGAGAAAGTGAGTACTTTAATGTCTTCCATATTTCACAAATCTCTCCGGCTTGGATGCAAAGTGCTGTGGCATTTGAAGATGCTTTTTGCTGCTCTTGGGGAGAGACTGACGGAAATGTTGGCAGACGCGGCTGTGATTTTGCCTCTTAAGGTAAGTTTAATGTGTCTGAAAGGTTCAGGATCAACACTGTTGGAAGCTGAAGACCTAAGAGCTGCAGAATGTGCTGGGGATGAGTTATGCTCTGGATGGAATTTTTTTAGAGGAATGGGGGGGTGAGAAAGAACAAGTTTTGCAGTCTGGGCAGGCTCCAAGGAGACCAGCTATTTCTGAAGCCTTAGAAACATGCTCTGTTCCACTTTGCCTTATAAAGCTCTGCTGCCGCGTGCAGGTCACTGGTGCTCCAGCTATAACCTTCTACCATCTCCATGGGCAAGTAGGAAACACGTGCTATGACAGAGCTGCCAGGAACATCTTGTCAGTCCTCTCGTTTGCCCTGTGATTGGAGACTTCTTGATCACCTCATCCTTGTATCCCTACAAGTCCTCTCTTTTGCTGATGCTTGTGGTGTGATTGATGTTTCTGATCCCTTCTGTTTTAATTTCCAAGTGAATGTTGCTTGAAGGTGAGTTGTTAACCTTCTCCACAGAGCCTCAGAAGTGAAACCCGATGGTTTATCAAGTTCTTATTAGAAGACCACTCCTATTATTTATTTAGCCACCCTTCTACAGCCAACTGAAATGCTCTTTTGGAACAGAGGGCTGCTTAGCTGGTGCCCTTTGTCGTTTCTCCTTCACCGTTCCCCTTGTGAGAGGCACTCATGTGACGCCAACCCTTGAGGGACACATCAGCATGCTCTGTGGTGGTACTGCACGGACCTGGCAGGTTGCTTGTGTACTGTCTGTTTTTTTTCTAACCACTTGGAATATTTGGGCTTTGATCATGGTCGTATGTTGGGAAACAAATGAGATACTGCTAATATTGACCTCCTAATAGCTTCTTTCCTCGTTCTTCCATTTATTGTATGTTATATTAGTGTAATGTAGTGGCTGTAGGCTGTTCTTGCAGATGGGAAGGTGAATCCAGCATTGCTTCCTTTTTACATCTCTCTGGTTCTCTTTTTAATGACTTGGGTTGGCAGGGAGGTGAGATTTGGATATGAGAAAGCACGGTAAGTGGCAGATGAGTTGCAGGTGTTTCACAGCAGAGATTTGCTGTATAGTGGAGCAGCTGCTCATGCTACATTGGCTCTAGAATAGTTTAATGTCTGATTTTTTTAACGTTGGCAGTTCATGTTTTTGTTTCCTATCTGACCTAATGGTTCTTTATATGCTGGGGGACAGGGAAGAGTTGGAAGAGAAGTGGCAGGTGATAAATTTTATGTTTTTAATCATAACTTAGATATAAGCACTCTGGTTTGCTGTTCCAGGTTTCTTTGCTTTAGGAAACCTGAAGAAGGATTCTTTATAGGTTAAATATGTCTAGTGTATGTTGGTTGCACTTTGCATGTGATTCCTCTTTACAAGCGGAGTACATGGTTGTGTAGTGCCACTTGAAACTAGTGGCCACTAGTTTCTCTCCAGACCTTCCTGTGTCATCAGAGAGAAGCAGAAGATAATTCCGTGGACAGAAACAAATGCAACTTTGGTCAAGTTGCTCAATGGCTAGTAAATATGCAGCGATTTTTTCAGTTATTTTGAATTCTGCAGATACTCAAAGAGTGGATAGCCTCTTGGTGAACTGTTGTCTTCCACGCTTTGTTGCTGTCTTACCATGGACAAGTGGTTGACATCCAGGAATTCAGAAGGATGTAGTGGTCTGATGTGCAGATGAAGGGCTGATGTGGTTTCCATGTTCGTAACGTCTCTGAAGCTAATGCTGGTGCTCTAGTGATGGAGACTATATAAGGATTTAAGTAAGAGTCTACTGACAGTACTTATCTGTCAGAATTATGTAGCTGTAATGTAGCTCCAAAATAATGAAGGCAGTCCATAAATTATATCTGTCACAATATTTGTATGTGAGTACATATTAACTCCTGGTGGAAAAACTTGCTTTAATGCAGTTATTATGTAAAAGTTGATCTGAGGATTCTTGTTCAGGTTCTTTCTCCATAGTGTGTTTCTTTGCAAGGCATGGTTGTGTTATGTGCAACACATGTGTTGCCACTAAAAGTATAGAAATGATCCAAATGAGAAGTATTCAATTTTATAACAGTCTTTAGACTTGAGTCTAAATGCTATAATTTTTTTCAGGTTTCAGGGAACTTCCATTCCACTAAAAAAAAAAAAAAAAGGTTTTATTTTTAACCAGTGGCCACTTTATGGTATAAAAGAATGAAAATCTGGGGGAAGGCGATGTGTGGGGGTATGTCTGGGACTGAGGCCGAATTGTATGAAATGTTATAATAGCAGCTTTGGGAGAGGAGTGTGTGATAATCGCTCTTTTGGAGTTTCAGATTTCTGGGTAATTTTGTGTAAATTTGACAGTTGTATGTACAAGTTCAGCCTTGTAACCTCCAGTACCTGAGCAGGGGATGGGGGAGTAGGGACGGGAGAAGTAAAGAGTTCCACAGCGAATTTTCCATCTTGGCATCGGACTGGATCCTAAAGAAAATCCCCTTGAACTGAAGAAATCCCTTTTTGACTAATTGGTCTTGAGCAGGAATGAAGGGTGCTCTGGGATGGCGTGGCTCAAGGTTGCACTACCCACCGAGGGGTCATCTCAGATTATTAACGCTCCTCGTCAAGAAGCTTGGGATGTTCGTTGGTCCTAATAACCCAGTAACGCTTCCCTTTTTTGCATTCTAGAAATCACCAGCCTGAAATCCTCTCATTAAGAAATTCCACCTGAACAAATCTGACTTACATACAGAAATACAGAAGTTACCAAAGCGAGAGCAGAGGGACCCCATCTGAGCTCGTGGTCTTGGCGTCAGTGGTGGGGCCTGGGGTTGTTCTCACGGGAGTTGCTTTGACCTTGTTCTTGTGCTGAAAAAGAGTGATTTGACAGAGGAGTTTTGCGCAAAACCGGCGTCTTCAGCACAGCAAGTAAACAACGTTCCCACCACAGATGAGGACGTGCTGCTCTGATAGAGTATTAACGAGGATCCAGAGAGAGCGCTGCTGTAAAAGCACATAGGGTGGGTTTTTCTTTGGAGTGATAATTAGATCTGCTAATCATACCCAATTCTTCAGACTTTCAGAGTCGGTTTCGTGCAGGTAGCCAGATGCTGATTGCTCTTGACTTCTGATCCCATAAAACCTTGATCAAACAGCTGGAAACAGTTGAAAGAAAGTCCATGTTCTTTTGTTTAACGAGACAAAGCCTATTGTGTGCTAGAGCAGTGCATGAAAGATGGTTTCTGCTGTACTGTACCGAGGGACAAAGGGCTGAGCACTTCATTTGAAAAATTACTTTTCAAGACAAAAGAACAAACCATTGAAACAAATGTGATGTGCAAGTTGAAATTGTTCTCTGGTATGCAGGGGCTGCAGCGTGCGATGTTTTGCTGACATCTGCCTCCAACGGGGAGTGCTTGGATAGGTATTGAAAGCGCATTTCTCTAACGAAAGCACTTTGTAGTGTTCGAGCTGTCATGTTAGTGCCTGCTTGAAAGGTATGCTCCAGGTTCACAGGTGCCAGAGTATCCTTTCTGAAGGATCAGAGTGAGTTGTAATATGCTAAAAATTAGCAGCATGTTTCTCTCTCCTCTGAGTCAGGGAGCAGAGCAAAAAAAAAAAAAAAAAGCATGCCTGCATCTCTGCCCTTTACTTGTTCTCTATCAGCTTGCACAAAGCTGCTTTGCTTGCAGGAACAGCGTGCTTGTCCCATTTTGCCCCACACGTGTCTGCAGGATTTATGTCCTCTTGCATGCTGAACAGTTTGCTACTCCTTCACATCCCTCCCAAAGCTCTTGTTTTTCCATGAGTCCTTTCTAAATTGATCTTCTAGTTGTCAGTGTCCTTCCCTTGTCCTGTAGATCATCCAGACCTATGTGCGGGCATGGAGAGAGGATTATGGAGATGTCTGGCCATCTTCTGGGTCACTTGGTGGGAGCCGCTTTCCACCTGGAAGCTGGGGAGCTCCATTGCCATGATGCCATTTCTCAATGATGAGGTGTATTTTGGCTGGGGCATAACACTGTGCACTCACAACTGTGCACCTTCCGGAGTGGGCAGAGTGAATACGAGCGTCTGGAGCCGTCCGTGTAACCTTCTTCTGAGTCTGCGTGTAGTACTGAGGTACTGAGTCTTGGGCATGTAGACTCAGGTTTAGTGTGGCATCATATTTGATGACCTACCCTGAGAAATACCTTTTGATTCCTTCTTGGCTATGGGAATCCCATACTTTGTAGGCTTGATGGTTGTCACAACCATATGATTCTTTAATTCAAAGTGTATTTGAGCCTTTAGAGTGTGAAAAATACAATTTCACCCAAAATTTTCATTTGTAGTGAGATTTGACTGTAGGAGAAAGGGCTGTAATGAAATTGTGCCGTTGGGACTTTGCTATGGAAGGACTTGCATAAAAGCAGAGCATGAGACTGCCACTGTGTATTATTAATTTGGTGTGTGCACACTCTTATTTTTGAAGGGCAGAGTTACACTTCCAGCGTTTTTGTTCTCTTGCTCTGACTCTACTAGTCCCAGTGTTTGACAGGCTGATCTGAGGCTTTAGCTGTTGGAAACCACTTCAATGGGTCCTGTGAGCTATAAAGATTATCTAAGTAGGGGCCCAAAGAACTCTCAAACTTGAGCAATCAATCCCTTATGTACTGTTTCACTGGAGATTGAGGACTAAAGGCTTTCCTTGACTGACTTCTTAGCCTGAATGAAACTTTTTTTTTTTTAAACCATTTCTTAAACTACTGTTCCTTTTAAGTTAAGGGCGTAGCGAAGTGGGCTGGGAATGGAAATCCTTGGGACCTGAAGTTGGAGGCAAACATGGGCTTTGTATAAGAGGCATAACGTATCTGGTGAACTTGACTGCCTTGCTGGTAGCTCTAGGTTTTACACCCATCTAATGGTCATTTTTTATTGTGGTTTCTCTTCCCCTCCTTGTGTTTCTGAGACGCCTGCTCACTTCTTTGTTGTTTTCCAAGACTTGTCAAGAAGCTTTGCTGTAACCTTGGCTCCCATCATTTTGGATATTGCAAAATGAGGGAGCAGCCACGGCAGATGGGGCCAGAGGTCTCTTAATTGCAGCTTCCACCGGTCATAAGCTTCCCATTAAGATAAGCTGAAGGAACTGTTGATATTTATATTACCATAACGCATCTTATCGGCCAGCTTGTTTGGAGCTGTTAACTGCAGAGACAGCGTGGAGTGCCAAGGGGAGGGGAGGTCTTGCTTGCTGTTAAACACTTGCTGTGTGCATGAGCAAGGAAAGCATGAAAGTGAGGAAAGCACGAAAGCCGGGAGTGCAGCTGCTGGGGCAAGCGGTCTTCTGCTGAGTGCAAAATACAGATTTTGCAATAAAAGGGCTTTTGTGCCTCCAGTCACTTTTATGGTTGTTGCATGGGATTCGGCCATGCTTGGATTCTTGGAAGGCTTAATTACAAGGGATTAATGGTGATGGGTACCAAGGTGAGCCTTTAGAAGTGCTGTGGCTGAAGCAAAAGGCCACAGAAGAAGTTTGTGGTGTTAGGTGCTGGAGAACCTGTGGGCATCTCGGCGAATCCACTGCTGCGGCAGCTGGGGCTCGTCCTCCTCAGACACTAAAATCCGTAAGCCGCGAGACTAAAATCCCTTAGAAACAGTCTCACCAGCTCTGATCATCACCAAATCCCTTGTTTGTTTTGTTTTCATCCTTATTAATTTCATTAGAGACCGGTGCTTAATTTCTGAAGTGGGCTGTTTAATAGCCCTTCCAGGTTTCCCTTGCTTTGGCACGTCTCGTGTCCCTCCTCTGTGATCTCTGCTGGTGTAACTCAGCCTTTCCAGTTTTTTGAAAAGCGTGGAGGCCTGCTGCTTTCCCGTTTCGATGGTGAAGATGAAAAAAAGCTTTATAGGATCATTTTTATATAATAAGTCTCAAATTGGGGTTACTGATCAGTGAGGGGCAGCATTTTGTAATGCCTGGATAAATCTGTTCCAGGACCCTGAGCAGACATGTGTTTACATTAGTGTGTTAATTTCTTATATTTGGGGAGTTCTGATCCATGGAAAAACAAACTGATGAAAGTTTTTTTTTTTTTTTTAATTCTTTTTTTTCCTCTTTCTCTCTCTCCATAAATTAGAAACATTCACTTTTGAAAAAAAATTTTTTTTTTGCAAAGTTAAAGGCAAAATTATGGCATTTATTATCTTGAATTTCCATGACTAGTTAATTTTGACTGTGTGTGGGTGGCTAAATAATCCTTCTGTTTCCGAAATCTTCCCGAGGAATTCTTTGTTACTGCAGCGAGACAGACGCCCACTGTGGAAAGTTGAAATGGTCAACCTAAATCCTCTCCTGCTGCTGGGCGCCGGGTCGGCTGCAAGGATGGCAGATCATAAGCATTTACTTAACGGATTTTTCATTTCCAGTGTGTTAATCCTCATCAGGGCTACTCATCTGCTCACATTTCCAACTTTCCTGTGGAGGCAGGGAGAGATGTGTGCTGGGGACACTGTTTCTGCAGGGTTGAGGCTTCTGCTTTACGCAGAAGTCTTTGCGACTATAGAGAGCGCCTTCTCTGCAGGTGCTGGTGGAGGAGCCTGCAGAGACACCTCCTGCCAACTCATGCAAAGCTCTTTTGAATCGCTTTTGGCTGTCTACAACCAAAATTACTTGCATTTTCCAGATCCATCTCTCTCTCTCGGTAATTTTGTTTTAGCTTTTTATTCCGAAGCCTTTTAGAGCCCTAAGGAAGCGTCAGGGCTTACTTTGCTCTTTGCCAATCTGTGGTCCTCTCTGGAGCAGACCAGGTAGCGGCTCGGTAGCAGGACAAGCCCGTAGCTGCAACGCCATCAGAAGGCAGAGTCCTGCTGCTTTCCTCCCCCAGAGCAAAGGTTTGAGGGAGGCAAGAGGTGAAGAAGTGTGAACTTCACCCCTGGATATCTGTAACAGCGACCATAAAGTCGTGATGGTTGAAACCAGGCTGGAGGCTGGAGGATGGCATCCATGGCCACCCAGGCAGCATCCCGATAGCGCGATCTGGATGGGGGCTCGAAGCACGCTGCAACCCAACTCGGAGGCAGCTTCGAGCCATTGAATTTTTTAATCCATAAGTTAAGGGGTGGGGGCAAATGACATCCTCCGTTTGGGATTTCGTTCTGGCTAAAACAATAGCGCCCGGGAAGGCTAGCTCTTCTGCCTTCCGCGCGGTCCTTTTGAAAGCTGAGGCTTTTAGGAGTTTAACATTATGAATACCTTGGGCTCAGTGGCATATGCAGAACAAATGTGAATCAAACACAAAAATAATTCCTTCAAGAATTTTATTTATTGATGTGGTAGCGCAATACTACACTGTTTACAATAGAGAGTTAAGTGGGATTTTGGGTTTGCTGGGAAGTTGACAGCTTGCGGTCCCGAGCAAAATTTCTGCCTTTTGTGGGATGAAAGAATAAAAGCTATGTTCTTGAAATGGTTATTTATAAATGATTTGAAAGTTTGTTCCCTTTCCAGGCGAGGGAGAGCCTGCCAGGATTGCGGTTACTGCAATGGTGAAATTTGGGATGTGAAAAAAATCACAGAAGTCTGTTTGCATTAGAATAACAAGATAAAGAACCTCGTGGAGGCTTGCGGGGGACTCAAATGAAATGCAGTTGTGAACAGATTTCTCTCGTTCCCTTTCTCACGGGTAAGACATTGGGGCTGTCGAACTGAGTCTCTGAGCCGGGGAATCACTGGAAGAACAGAGGCGATGGGAGATGTGGAGCTCGGCCATGATTTTGGGAAGGGCATAGGAGATGTTGGCAGGGAGCCAGAGCAGGGCAAACCTGTGGAAATGGCCAGTCTCTGTCCCTTTTTGCTGCCATCAGTTTTTTTTTGCGGGGACTGCAGTCTCAGTTCCGTGCCAGCCTGTGTGGTTTTCTCTCCCATCCCCTCCTCGGTCACCCGCAGTGTTTGCCTGCTGCCTTCCAGCCCGCTTGGCCGTGCTTGGAGGTGGTACGTGTGAACGTGCAGCACTGGGCACTCAGGGGCCAGGGATTAAATCTGTGCCCAAAAGGAGATAATAAACAAGTAACGGATTTATTTATTTATTTATTTTCCATTCTGCATCAGAGGCTTTTGGCATGGTGTAGATTTGGTGGAGAAACAGGGCTGCTGGGCAGTGGCTGCTGCCTTCTCCGTAAGACCAGGCGCAGGGAATAATGCACACTGTAGGAAATCAGACGATGCTGCTGTCAGATCCAGAAGAGGTCCTTGGTGCCTGATGTGTCCCCTTTCTCTCAGCCACGATAGACCTGATCCTGCTCTGGGTTGGGTGACGTTAACCCCACTTTCTGCTCGTGATGTGATGGAAATTAATAAAAGCCTAAGTTATCTATGAGGGTATTGGCAAGGGGTGACCTGTGATGACATGGACATGTTTGGAGGTCTTTTCACGGAGTAAACACTGTGGAAAGGGATCGAGTGAGTTATGGAGCAGTTCACTGGCAATAAGTGGTTTTACAGAGGCAACATTTTGATTTTTGTCCAGCTATTGAAGGAGTAGGTGGCCTCCTCCAGATGTTCGTGCTGCAAGAGACAAATCTAAAGGTGAATTCCTTTTTGTGTTTAGTACATACCATGTGCTAATTCTTCAAGGTGCTGTGGTTTGTGTTTGTAATGCTGACTGCAGAGCGCTGGATCCTGCAGAATGGGAATGCACTTGCTCTGTGGCAGAGATCCTTGCCCGAGATAGCACAGAGAGCAGCGAGATCCCATATCCCCGGGCAGAGTTTTGACCAGTTTGTGGAAAAGAGAGGTTGTCCAAGTGTTTGGACTTGGCAAGAGAGGCCATGGTGTTGGATCACTGCCCTCGGTACTTTTTTCCTCTAAAGGGTTGATAATTATGCCCTCTTAGAGGGTGGCATGATTATTTTTCTCATAGGTGCCTCTCAAAAGGCTCAGTTGGGTTTCAACAGCAACTTCTCCAAGTATGTAAAGGTTTTTGTAGCTTTTATTTTAAAAACGAAAGCATATCTGCTCCTCAGTAGTCTGGTGCACATCAGCCATCGATGGCATGTGGCCCCAGGAGATGACCTGGGATGCTGGCACGGAGGTGCAGCCTTCCACCCGTGGCCCGGTACTGGAGTCTCATCAGCTCAGGGGGGTGAAGGAGCCCACGTCTCCATCCCCAGATGTTGCAGTGTGGGTCGTGTCATCCTTCCAGGAAGGTTCCTCCTCGCTCTGCTCATGTCCGCATTCGGAGTGGACCGAGCTGGGTTTGATTCTGGTGCTGATCAGGGTTTAGGAGGCCACCAAAACTAACTGAAAAAGCAAGCTGCCAGCTCCGGCCCAGCCGAGCTGTTTATTTGCTGTTGCTTTGCTTTAGACTGTGTGTTGTTCCACACCACCCCGATCTATTTTGTGCCAAGTCTTGACACTTCTATGAAATGGGAAAACTCTACGTGACCAGAGGAGGGAAGGGGTTGGGGTCCTGCGTGTGCCACTGCCCTCTCCTGGGGAGTGCTTTGCTGCTCAGCAGCACACTGGACTTGCTCGAATCTTGCTCAAATTGCTGCTGAATATTGGAATATTTGACCAGAAGCCTGTTACTGTGGTGTTTCCTATCTCTGAACTGCCTTGATCTCGGTGGGGAGTGTGACCTGTGCCAAGAGGACTTCCCGGTGGCAGGCGCAACTGGAGTGGCGCTGGCATCTCCTCCCCTGCTCTGCTTTTCCCAGCTGTGGGACTGCCTGGTCCGGCGTGATGTCCCCCAGCCTGCTCCCTCCAGGCTCGCTGGCTGCACGTCTGCAGGTTTGCTGGGATCAGGAGGCTCCTCTCCGCTGCTCCTTCCTCTTGGTGGGTGCAGAGTGGCTGTGCCGGTAGCAGTGCAGGCAGGGACGGAGGGCAGTGCGTGCCGGGGCTGGCAGCGCCGTACAGGTTAGCCGGGCCCTGCAAACAGAGTACAGGGTTCGGTGCCTACTTGTGCTTCGACGTGATGGCATCCGGCAACCTTGTGATTATTTGGATGCTCATGCCGCGCTCTTGTCTGAACCGACACCGCTTGTCACTAGAGTCCCTTCTTGCTCGGAGCAGGAGGAGCTCCTCGTGTCCTCGCTGCCTCCGAGGGGCACGCCGAACGAGCTGCGAGGCGGGCAGCGCGACTTCTAAGTGGCATGGGTTTGTTTTAAGTTGTGCAAGAATGCAGTGGTGTCAGATGCCAACTATTTGTTTACTTCTTTTAAGATCTAACATAATGAGTTTGTTTACAAGGCTTCAGATAGACCAGAAGGAACCCATTTGATTATTTGGAGAACATAATCTCTCAAACCATTGCTTATACAACAGAATGACCTGGGTAGCTTTTGCACCCTGGTTTTTATTAAAAACCCTGAACCTTAGTCTTCCAGTCCCAAAGAATAATTGTATTGTCTCATCATTTGTTGTTGATTCTCTGTTAAATTCTTGCGGATCGTTTTAAGTGTATAATTTGTGGCAGTACTCTGTGTTGTGGTGGACCAAGTAAGGCATTAATAACAGTATATGTGTAGTCACTAAGGAGGTGAACAACCTGCAAAATGGGTTGGCAGTCTGGGCAAGGCTCGGAGAAAAGAGCTTTGTGCAGGTTCAAGGGCAAGAGCAGCTGTGAACAGAGGTCGTTGTGTTTTCTTTTAAATGCTGAAGTGCATAACCGAATTAAAAAACCTGTTCCCTGTAATTTTGTCTGTCGTTATATTGTTGGATAATGTGAGTATGAAAATAAGCCTAGCTACTGTTTGTATAGGAATATATATTGCATTTCTTATTTAAGAAATAAGGACACTAGGGATGTGCCGCTTGCAGTAAGCGCTTCTTTAGCTCCCACAATTTCTCATCTCTATGTGAGCGTGGCTCCCACAGAAACTGCAAAAATCCTTATAAAAACTCGGTATGGAATAAACCTTGTGAGTAGTGGAAAGGTTTGGAGCCCTGATCTTCTCCCGTCTCCTAAATCATCTGCGTGCAGCTGGGTTCCCCAGTCATCCACACCTATTTGAAGTACTTTTAAGGTCTCACTTCCGTCAAGAAAAACTGAGTCTATCTGAAGTGTTTCATCTGTTGTGCTTTTATTATTATATTTAAAAAAAAAATTATTCCATTTGTAAAGAATCTGAAGTCTCAGTCTTCAGGTTAATGAAGAACTGTCTTTGAGTTTTGGGAATGGAAGAATTATTTTAACTCCTACTGTGTTAACATATGTGCCCATCCTGCACTAGGACTGGACTTTGTAGGCTGCCTTGGTCATCAATTCTCAATATACCCCGGGCGAAACATTGCCAGTATTATTAGATCCATGGGACAAGATGATACCTGCCCTTTGGTGTCTTTTAGAATCTTGCTCTATACCTCTTGCTGGCCTTCTGGAGCCAAGCGAGGCTACTTGTATGGCCTCTACTACATCTGCTGGCTTGGAAGGCTTGGGCACGTGGAGACAATACCTCTTCTCCTTCCTCCTGGCCAGGGGTTGCCACTGTATTCCTTGGGAGTGTCTGAGAACAGAGTTGTGCGTGTGTCTTCACTGGGGATCTACTCTTCACTGATCCTACCTTGTACAGGTGGATTGGAGTAGGTTGTCCAGACCTCAATGATCCCATGATCTGTGGCTTGCAGGAGAGCGTTACGTGCAGTTTGTCCCTCTGCTGTTGGGCAATGGGTGCAGTTAGACCGTGCGGTACATGGTGGACAGGGCTGGACTGCAGAGGACATTGTACGGGGGACCCAATGGTGTTGTGATAGGGTTGGCAGCTGCTTGGTGTATTGCATTCACGTAGACTTGGGTTCCTACCACAGTGTCACTGCATAGTGAGGTGCTGCTTTCTGAAGAGAGCGCATCAAGACTCCACCTCCAAACCTTGCTGACCCTGGGTCCAGAAGGTTAGGAGTCTTGAGCTGATCGGTGTTTTGAAGTACGGGTATTGTGAGACACCGAAACGCTCTTGCCTGTGGTTGGTCTGCACTCTGTTTATCCCCTTCCCATGGCTTTTAAAAATCTCGTCATCCCACTAAATTGTCTGACCCTTTACTTCTCCTTTGTTCTCTTCTTGTTTCAGTCCTCATGGGAGGAAGCTGGAAAGCCAATCTTTTGACTTTTTATCATGTTACTTCACTGATTATTGTTTATTTCTCTTATTTTTTGTTTGTTAATGTTCGCCTATTGTAGCTGCCTCTTAAATACAGAAAGCTTCTTTAAGCCTTTAAATTCCTAATTGGTGGAAGGGTTGAGCTGCTATAAACTATTCCGGGGGAGCTGGCTGGTGTCCCGACGGTAGTGCTTGACTTTAAAGGAGTGGAAATTACGGAGAGAGACTTCCCTGGTATTTATGAAATGAGAGCACTGTTTTTTTGGTTTTTGCTTAGGTGACGGGAGACTTGAGACAAGTGTTCGCCACTGGCTCCTGTACTGAACTTGTAAGATTTTAAACCAGAAACTATTCACAGAGCCTGGGAAAAAAAATGTCATCTTATTTATAGCAGTCTGTGCCTATTTGGCAGGGGTGAGAGGTGGCTGGTGGGGTGTGTGAAGGAGCCTGTTTGAAGAGCACCTTTGAAGATACTTCCATCAGGAACCAGCTGCTGACCTGAAGGAGCAGGACAGCCCTTCTCCTGGGGAGCTTGATTTAGTTTCAGACGAAGCAACACATGGTGGGAAATGATGAGATGGACAGGGAGGCGGCAGCAATGTTGAACTGGATTAGACACCGCTCAGCTGCTCCGTGTCTCCGCGTTCTTTTTTAGGAGCTGATGTCTGTTTCTGTTTTTAATAATCGCTCCTATTGCATAACTTTAAATGTTTTCCTGTTTTGATGTCTATTAAAATTATAAATTGCAGAAAGCGACCTGGTGCAGCAGCTTGTGCACAGAGCACAAACCTGGTAGTTCCAATGTTCAGTTACATAACTATACATATTTATAGGTAAAATTGTTCAATCATTCTGGGCTTCTGTGTTCCCAGCAGGATTTGCCAAGGACAAGCAAGGAGAGGGGGCAGACAGGGGAATGAAGAGTTTGTATTTAGGAAGGGAAAGGTCAAGAAAAGACTGTAGAAAGGAGGCCAGAACAGAAGAAACCACAGCGGAGCAAAGTAAAATAAGAGAGCAGGAAGGCTGCCGTATGTTTTTAGGAAGCTGTTGCCAAACCCCAGTGTCTGTATCTCTCTTGGCTACCAACAAAGGTATCTGTGTTATAAATGAAAAACATCAACGCTGTCATTATATTTGTCTTGGAAAAATGGTCCAAGAAAGTTTGTTACTGTACCTTGTGTCTTGCACCCTACTGTTTCTGATGACTTCTAGTAGCTCAGACCTTTTACCTCCAGCTTGGAAAGCAACTTTATCTCCTGCTTTCCTGGGAATTTTAATCCATCTTATCCCTCTTTTTAGCCTGTCTTTGCACCACTTTCTTCTTATATCTTATACCTTTAAAAATTCTTACTGCAGTCTTGAAGCAAGAATTGAATTTCTTGGTGTCTAAATTATAACTTATAACCTTCTTGGAGTGGGACCAGGCAGTTGTTAATAGTTGCTGCCGACATGTCTGTAGTACTTGCTGCAGAAATATCTGTAGCATTTGCTGTTATTACCTTTCATGATCAGACTTTGCATTGGAGCAGACGCGGGACGCTCGTGCCGTTTTCCCGCTGGCTCTGCAGTAGGGCTGTACCCTTCGACAGAGGAAAATGGCTTCCTAACACCTTCAGCTGCATCTAGAGGACCACAGTCTCTGAGCACGTCTGTAGAGGATCACCTCAGCTCAGGAGCTGCAGAAGTGGTGCAGAACCTCTTTAAATTTTGGAATGCAGGCTTGAAAATGTACTTGTATGAGCGGAGCACCACTGAAGACGGTGAGACAGCGAAGACCGTCTTGGAGGATGAGACCTAGCAACCTGGCTTGGCGGTACAGAAGGAATATCCTACTGCTCTTTGGTTCGTAACCTGCAATATTCATGGCCTTGTAATCTTGCTGAGGGAGATTTGTGGCTTGAGCATTTATTGGGAACCTGGTGTGTGGGTGATGACAGCTGCAGGGGATTATATTGGAGGGACTTTAGAATTTTAAAACAGCTTTGACAAAAATGTGTGGCCAGAGAAAAGGCCCTCGTGTCCTCTTGCAGCCTCGTTGCTCAGCATTTATCCTTTTTAGTATTCCAAAAGGATAAAAAAAGAAGCTGTTCATTTAATTTCCTTCCTTTGAAGAGCCAAAAACAACAGTGTAAAACCAGACACATGTCAGGGAAGAAGTCTTTTCAACCCCTCGCCCCCCTCTAGGAAAGACGTGATTGTTGACATTTTCCTTTGGGTTTCTGCTGTTAACCTAGCTAATCCTAAACAAGAGCAAAATTAGCAAATTAACCTCAGGACATGTTATACACATGTGTCTTGCCATTGGGGAAATATAAGGCATTCTCTGCAGAAGTGCTATTTTTAAGAGCAGCACGCGGAGTGACACAGCTGGGGAAAAGTTGCTCTTTGCTGGCTGTGGCAGGCAAGCTGGCAGTGATAAGCTGTCAGGAGGCACATGGAAAGTTTGCCTTCAAGTGGTCCCAAATGCTTTTTTTCATGATTGCTTTTGTTTTTCCTGTCCTCACCTGACCTGTGTTGACCCTCCTTTGTGATCCATCAGCTTCTTTTTGGGAATTAGAGCCGTTGCGCGTGTCCTTCTGCACATCGTTGGCCGCCTCCTGGAGCCATGCAAGTGGAGCAGCAGAGGACAGGATGGATGAGCAGGACATGGAAGTGCAACCACGTGGGATTCCTGGCTTGCTTTGGGCATCACTGCTGGAAAGAAGTGGTGTTACCTTCCCCTTCCCTTTGTTCCCCTTGTGTTGTGCAGTTGTGGGTAAACGAAGTGAATTTGGCTGAAAAACAGACATGGGGAGGAGGAAGGTGTTTATAAGTTAGGTGCTGTCTTTGGTCAGGTTCATCATGCGAGCTTGCCCAGCTTTGGTGGGAGCGGAGAGGTCCCCACTGCACCGGTTTGGTTCTGGTTCTTCTGATTTAAGTTGACTTTCAAGCTACAGCCTTGAGCAACCACCCATCTGCCTGGGGTTTGTGGTCAAGTCTGGGAATGTCCTTCTAGAAACCTGTTCCTCCTTAAGAGCATTTCTACCCTTGGATCGTCTTCTGTTGGTGCTGCCAGGTGATGTTTGGTTTTAAAACCAAGCCTGTCTTTGGAAATATTAAGGCTTTTCGGAACAAACGGATGCTGATGGGCAACGTGACAGGAGGTTTGGAGGAAGGGAAGAAGTCTGCAATGGAAGTGCTGCGTACATCTAGGGGCATTACACAGGTGCTTGAACAACTTGATATATGAGTTGCTTGGTTTTTCTTCTCTGTTTTGAGAGCTTAAAAATTGTAAGGGAGGAGAAAAAACAGCATATGACTATAGAAGCGCAAACAGAAGTAACTGGGCGGGAATAATTTCTGCAATTACTGATCTTACAGAATGATGATAAGGCTCTGTTTTAATGCAAAACACTTTCTGGGATGTCGCAGAGAAAATGAAACCACGTGAGAGTCTTCTCTCACCTAGGTGTGACTAGGAGTGTAGGACTCTATTAGCAACACCCGCTTCTACAGTGCTTAAGCCAAATTCTGCGCTTAGTCTCCCAGTGAAATTAATTATATTTAGTCATGCAAATTTGAAGGCAAGAGTTGAGTCTGCACTTAAGTTACAATTTCAATTTCACTGTCACCAGGAGGCTTTTATAAGAAGTCTAACATTTCTTACCGTGAGCAATGGTATGGACCTTAAGCCGTGGTAAGGAGCGTGGTGCAGATGGTCTTTGAGAAGGCTACTTTTGTCTGGTGCTTTAACGATTTTATTTAAAGCTTTCTAGTTTTCTGATTCCTCGTTAGATGTTAGACCTGTGAACTGCTGCATCCATACCCCTGTGTCTTCAGAAGCGACAGCACTAGCTTGCAGAAGTTTGAGAACCCTAGTATGAGAGCAGAGATTTAAAAAAAAAAAAAAGTTAATCTCAGGTCAATTTAACCTTCGCAGAATTTGCTTTTATAGAATAAATATCTGTAAATCCCCTCTGATTTCTGAAAAGGAGTCGCTATTGTCCAAAAATCAAATGAATGTCTGAATCATACAGGATAAACTGGGACTAGTTCAGCTGAGCAAATAATGCTTCTCTATAAAACGGAGTGCAATAACATGCAGAGGATTGGAAAAACATGTCAGTGACCAAGAAAAATACTATTGCATCCATATTAATTTTTCATTTTCAGTTAGAAGAGAAACCATAAGTCACTATTAAACTGTATTTCAAAACTTTATATTCTTTTTAATGCCTCGATACAGCAAACTGTGACTATTTAGGAAAGTGCTTCAGCATGCTTAAGTCACCTTTAGGGGAAATTAAGCACATGCTTAAAGTTGAGTTCGCTCCTAAGCGCATTGCTGATTCTGAGTTCCAACATCCCAAATTACTGAGGCTCGCTGGAAAATAGCTTAAATTTGGCATTGAAATTTTGTTTTAGAAAACAGTAAGAGCAAAAGAAATATTTCCACTGTGTTCTTAAAATATGGAAGAATATTGTTTTATAGGGAGCTTTTATTGCATTGTCTGCAGCCTGAGAAAATCCAGAACAGCAAAATCACAAATAAGCACTATTGATGTAGCTTGCTAGCAGTTGGATTTTTATAATTCTTCGTGTCAGTCTGAGCGTAATATATAGAGTGCACACAGTGTGATTTTAAAAACAAGGTCCCTCGCAGCTTTAAATAATTATTTGAAATAAAAAAATTTAAATTAAACCGGCTTTCTTCCATCTCACTTATTCAGTCCGTGCGCTCGCTTGCTGGCCCTGGGCGGGCAGCGGGGATTAGTGGTGCAGGGCGCGTTACGGAGAACGAAGCTCTCGCTTTGCTCCTCTTGCCCAGGATGAAAGTATTCAAGTTCCCCCAGTGGGTTTTTCTCACTTTAAAAAAACAAAAAAACCCCAAAAAACAAAAAAACCCCAAAAAACCAAAAAAAGAAACAACTCTGTAATAGGGATGTGTTTACAGGAACCCTGCGTGGGAGACTTCGGGGCTCTAATTCGGGCTGTCAGAAGATGCGAAGCGTCAGCGGTTGCAGCGGGGTTGGGAGCAGCCAGAGCCTGGAGGTCTCTGGTCGAAAATTGAAACGTTAGAGAACTGCTGAGAAGCTTTGAGGGGAAGGGAAGGAGGAGAGGGTTTGGTATTTGGGGAGGGAAGTGTTTGCTGGGATGGGATTGATGGTTTTTATTGTGCTGAGCTCCGTAGGTCTGCGAGCAGGAGCCTGCTGGCAGCGTGGGGGGCAGAGGCAGATCCTCGGGATGCCGGCAGCGGGCGAATCTCCTGCTGCCCGAGATTCCCTCTGGGTTTTTCCTGCCTTGCCGGTGGCTGACAGCCCGAGTCCCCGTGCTGCCGAGGTGCGTCTGGAGGGGAAGTTCAACCTGTTGATTCCCGTCTGGTTCAGCAGCGGGGGACCGGACTGCTGACGGGGCCGGCGGCGAGACCTGGGGTCATCGGTCTCGCTCCTGCCTTTCCGAGGGGCTCGTCGAGGGGGTTTCTATCAAGACAGCATGCTGGGTCATCCGGGGGGGATGGCCCCATCTGGTCCGCACAGCTCTTAAGCAGTGAGAATCTTATTTTTTTGGAGCGGTGTCAGGGCTTAGTGTTGCTTCTGCATTTGACCGGGAGTGGTGGAGGAAAATCTGCAGGGGAAATGGATAAAATCAGGGCTGCTCCCCGGTCCTCCGCATCGAGTGTGGCACGCGGGATCAGTCCCAGCGCAGCTGGAGCACGTGCACGCAGGCGCTTCTCAGGGCTGCGCCTCGGGAGAAAGCGTCTCTCCAGATAGCACTTAAAGGAGCGTTTTTTTTGTATTTATGGTGCCACACACAGACCAGCAAAGAGCCTTTTCCAGGCGGTGCTGAGGGCTTGGTTGTCTGCAGCTGTCTTAGAAAAAGTGTCGTTGTCTCTTAATCTTTGTTCTGTGGAAACTCACAAGCTGAGATACAGAGTTCATCGTACCAAACCCAAATGTCAGGGTTTTGCTCACTGTTCCCACAGTCCCTGCTGCCTCTGGCTATGAAGTGATGAGCGAGACAGTAGCCTTGCCATGAAAGAGCAGCAAGGTGTTCAGCAGATTTTTGGCTCTCTGCTTATTTCTAGGCTCCTTGGCTGCCTTTTTTAGTCAAAAGATTTGTGGGTTTTGTTTTGCCTTTTTTTTTTTTCCTTCCCAAGCTGTTAGGCCATTCCAGGCATTTGTCTAAACTCAATCTGACGTCGCTCCTGCCAGCAAATGGTACTGTGTTGCCCATCACTCAGGAACTTGGTATTTAGCAGTGACGGACACGTCTCTCTTGCTCTTTACCGAGACAAGCGTGTAGGCAACTGCGTCCTCTCCTTCCCTTCTGTGTGACAGCCGCCAAGTAGCAGTAGACAGGCTCCTCGCCCTGTAAGATGAAGTATCCTCTGAAATCTCAAGCATCTCTGCTTTGCTAACAGGAGCGAGAGATACAGCGGGTGAGCTCCCTAACTAAAAAAATGCCCTGACCTAGGAGCTCTCTCCCTAAAACATTTTTCTCATGGAGTGGAGGGAAGCGTGGGCAGGTAGGCTTTCTTCCTGAAGACTTCAGGAGAGCTTTGGACAGCCTGAGTTTCTCTGCAAACCTCCCAGTGATAGACAGACAATCTAAAAAAGTCTGGGGGTCGTTGGCAAGTTGAAGAGATGGCTCGGAGCTCGGGGAGACCCAACATCTGCAGCGGGGAGCCTGCACGGGTGCAAGGCGCCGAGCAGAGGGCTGCAATTGCACTCTGCTGCATCTCTGATTTCCCAACTCTTCGCCTGTTGGTTTTTAAGGTGTCTGCAAACAGCCCTGGACAAAACGAAGGCAGTGAGCTCTGTGAGCATATTCATTTGTGTGTGCAGGGGAAAGGGCTTTGCAGCTTTGCAGCTTGTGCTGTCTGCAGGGTTCTGGAGCCGTAGCTCGTTCTCACGTGAAGCAGCTTCTGGGAATGCAGAGATATGAAAGCTGCCGTCCAACATCTACATCAGATTGCAATAAATTTTTATTCCTCCTCCTATTTCTCACTTCTGAAGTTGGGAACAAAAACAACTTTGTATAAATTATGTTCCTAAAGGAGACTTAACTTCCTACTTTGCTATTTATAGATGGCTCTTTCTTCATGCATATGGATAGCAGCTTTATTTTCTCATCTTCAGTAGCTTCTGTTTGATCTTCTGGGTGCTTCTTGTGCATCTTCAAGGAACATGGCTGAATAATTTATCCATTCAAGACTCTGAACAGAAAGTTTAAAATTATCTCTGGAGTTCCTTAGGTTCACGTGTGTATGAGGCTTCAGAAGTTCAGGGTCTGTGTGGAAGACTGGGGCTACCTGGTTTTGTCATTCTCTTCAAAGGATATTAAAAACCAGAAAGCTGATCATGGAAGGGTAAGAATAATCCCAGTAATATTGGAGCCAGTTGGGAATGTTGGCTTTTGACCTTAAACTGTGCTTTTCTGTGCTACAGTTTGAAACCAGCTTAGATATTCCTGTTATCCTTGGCGTGTTTCACCCTTGTATGCATCGATACAGCTTGAGATTTTGTCAGACCTTGTTTTTTCAGCTAACCAAATTTGGTTTGCATCTTCACAGCTGTCGTGTCGCAGGCTGAGTGATGTCACTGCCAAATGCCAGCTCAGAAGAGCAGCAGAGTCAAATAGGGCTCAGCTTGGTCCGGAAGAAGATGCCACGGGGAGAGAACGTAGTATTTGTTGGCTTTGAACATAAATTTTGGGTAACTCTTGTCCTGCTTGTGACTAATTCTGTGGCATTTTGGTATTAGCGTACAAGAAGGAGTCAGGCTTTCTGGAGGGAAACTCCTCCACCCCTTATTTATTTGCCCTTTGCTGCTTCTGTCCCAGGGTAGAGCAGGTGTGACCTTGCCATAGACTGAGTGTATTTGCAGCACACTTGAGGTGAGATGAATTTGAAACTAATGTTGCAGAAGAAATAACCTCTCCCTGGGGCCAGGGGCAGGAATTGGCTTTGTTGGCCATTTGATCTTTTTGCTGACATCTAGAAGTGTGGAATAGCTTGGATCCCTTCCTAGAGTGTAGCTATGAGTCTAGCCAAAGGGTCGAGCCTGCAATACCCCATTAGTGTGTTCGAGAAGGTTTCTGAAATGTTTCCCTACCCAACAACTGTTATTATCACCTCTCAGGCATTAAAACTTCCTCATGCTTCTTGGTTTTACCCAGTCTGAACTCTTGCAGGAGGGATTGGTTTGCTTCCCGTGTTAGGGGAGGTCTCTTGATGATTTCCACATCAATGCAGAGGTGGTTTTATGATTGGAAGCTTTTCTAGATTATTATATTTTTTTTTAAAGAAGACAGATACTTCTGTCAGCAGTTGTAGCGTCAGCTTCCAGAGTGTATTTGGGAAATAGTCTTTCCTTTGTTAAAATATCATCAGAATCTGGTCCTTGGGAGTGCTGACAGGCTCAGAGCAAGGAAGTCGCATCTTTGATGCCATCCAGCACAGCCCTGCATGTTCATCTGTTGGACATGTGTGCACAAATTGATATCAAATTGCCACAAGTAGGGTTGAGATCTTTTTTAGCAGAAGCCTTATCTATATCTTAATGCCGAGGGGAAAATGTTTGCCCTGGAGTACCTTGCTTTGGGCTCCTGCATTTAAGGAAAGATTCTGTGCTGAACACAGTGAAAAAGCTTGAAATTTTATTTCTTCAGATAAGGCCCCTGATGGAGAAGGCTGTTCTTGTGTAGATCAGAAATGACCCTGAGAGGTTTGATTTCTTTCATTAAGAGAATTCCCCAGTTGTGTGGTGCCGTAGGTTGTTACGGCTTTTCTTTTGTGTGTCTAATATGAGCACTGTGCTTGGAAGAAGTAGATTTACTATAATTCAAAGGGAGCTGTGTTGGTTCTTTCCCCGTCAACCATGTATGGGTTTGATTTGGTCTTCAGGCAGCCGACAGGATGAGGTGGTGATGCTCTGACTTCATTAACAAAAGCTACGATTTCGGAGATGGGAGCTGTGCTTTGCCGAGGAGCCCCTGTGTGTGGAGATATGGGGATCTTTGGGGGGTTGAAGTGTGTCCTTTTAATGTGGTTCTCTGTGAGCTCATTTGCTTCTGTAATTTTTTTCAGTATTCATAGTTCCTTCAAGATAGACTACGTCTCTGAGAAGGGGGATAAAAAGTTGAACAGTTTGATCTAAAATTGAAACATTTTGCAGAGCCTAATTAAACAAAGTCATGATTATTATGTAAAAGCCTGTCCCAGGCCTTCAAACAACTTCTTAAATACCAGCTTTGCTTGAAAGCCGTGCCTAATCACCCCTTGAAAGAAGCAGGGAATGATGGGTGTTGAAAGGCAATGGCTCAAGCTTGGCGAGGGAACCCATCGACCACAAGTGCTGAAATTTGCACGGAACACGAGGAGGGCTTTGATCAAAACACAGCCCAAATTTCCACAGCTTGGGACTCGACCAAGAGCGCTAAGCTAGCAACAGTGAAAGAAGGTTTTGGAGAGACTTCAGAGGTTACAACGGCAGTGTCGCAGCCTGTAATCTCAATAGAAAACTGGCTCAATGTAATTAACAACATAGCAATGTAATCCATGTCAGGACAATCCCTTCCCTCTCCTCCTGAGAACCTCTGGGCTCTTTGGGTCTTTTAGTTTCTTCCAAACCGGGTCATATGCTGAACGCAGAAGAAGACGCTGAGATGCAGCCAGGGGAACATGGAAAGGATTTTGGCATGAGCTTTCCAGATGGAAGATCTTGATGAACCCCTTGTTTTTTCTATAAAGGACAGTGTGGAAATAGAGCTGCAGAACTTAAAGAAAAATAAATGTCATTTTTTAGTGTCCTGCACTTTTTTGAGGCAGGCTTGGGATAGTGCTCAAGATTTGCTACAGTTTGGTGAGGGCTGAAAAAGCAAGTAATGAAGTATTTTGTAGCCACACCAATGGTTGGTTTGGTTAGTTGGTAGAAGCGGGTATTGTAAATATGATGATCCAGTCTTGATGATAATTTGTCAGGCTCTTTAGCTGAGGTAGTGTGGCTTTTTGAGGAATGATGACACTCACCCTTGTTAGGTAATCTACAGCAAGATTTCTGAACTGTCAGCAAGTCTTTCTGGACTCTCAGGCTCTTTGATCTGCTGTTGCCTTTAATATTAATTCATATAATGTTTAAGTGGACTGTAAGTAGGATTAGCAGCAGCAGGTGAACATTAGAAAAATGAGGGGTGGCTAAAGGAATACCAGTTTATTCCTGAGGCTGGGCCAGGGCACGTGAAGGTGGGGAAGCAGCTGGGTTTGGGCCACCCCATGGGGAGATATGGCTGCTGTACTGAAGCTGAAGTTGAAGGTAGGAGGAGGACAGCCACAGGCTGAGCATCTTCTAGGCTTGACTGCAGCAGTTAGCTGCAAATGGGGACAGTCCTTCTGGACTGCCTTGAGCAGAGCTTTGGGTGAATTTTCTCCTGGTGGCTCTGTGCCTTAGCATCCTCAGCTGAGAAACATTTATCATAGAATGATCATAGAATCATAGAATGGTTTGGGTTGGAAGGGACCTTTAATTTGCATGCCAGCAAAATTTGCTGACTTAGGTGTAAGTGAAGCGGGTGTGTGGGGTAGTGTCTCCAGCACCAAATGCTTTGCTTGAGTAGGTGGTGGGGTAGTTCTCCCCCCCTTAATGGTTTAACTGTTTTGCGGGTGTAAAAAAGTCATATTTATAATTTGCCTTCACATTTCTGAAACAGATATTCACATTTTTAGTCTAAAATGTTAATGTTTAGTGTTTCACAGACAGACTTGGGTCTAGCGGTCATGCTGTGCCCACTGATTCAAGAGAAGTATATACTGTGCAATCAGTAAATTATCCACGTGAGCTTTCTATGCAGCTGCAGAGAGGGACATTTAATTAATACTGAAGCAATTATCTTGACAAGTCAGTCAAACTCGGAACAATAACATTTTCCCAGTTACTGTGTGGTAGCCAGATGGTAATGCAGACTGTTATTAAGGGCTTGGCTTGCCACTCTTGAGGTTACTGGCAGGTAATCAGTATGTTTTTCCCATTTGGAGGTTTGGATTTCAGTGTTCTGGGAATTAGGCCCATAGGGATGTCCAGTGGATGTTTCAGTGTGAATGGAAGGGGTTTTTTTTATTCCTGCTAGGAAATATTTCTTGCTGTTGCCAGATACCAGGATGCAAATAGAAATATATGTGCTATGGGGTCTGTTTGGCGACAGATGGAAGGCTAAACCAGGCAGGAAGCTCTCCAGAACTTCATGTAGACTCTTAAAATTTGGTAAAACGTTCTGTGTTGGTAACCTCATTGCTGTCTTCCAGTACTGCTGCTGCTTTTGGTCACCTCCCCCTGTGCACAAGCCTACCAGGCTGGTAGTCGTTGACAGTGGTGATCTACGCTGGGTTCAGTAGGTGGGTTTGGTGTGCCAAGGCTCTGTGCTGTCCAAAAACAGAAATAATGAGTTGCAAATGGTGAATGAGGTCTTGTCCTGCCGACATCCCTCATCCTGTGTGTACGTTGCAGCTCACATATTATTATTTTTTTTTCTGCTCTGGTGTGTTGACTCTTGGTGAGGCGTTGCTCACATGGACCTAGTGAAAAATTGCTGCGTGGGTCTGCGGTGTTGGACCCGTGAAGGCAGAAACTGCTGCTGGAGCAAACCTGCAGGGGCTGTTGTGAATGGCAGAGGTGAAAGAAGCTACTCCAGCAGCAGTCAGATGTAGCCTGGGGGTTGTGGACGTGAGCGCGGTGGAAAGAGTGAGAATTAGTCGGCTTTGTATCAGCAAGAGCTAGATGCAGAATCTGATGGATGGAGAAGTGGCGAAAGAATCGAATCTGATCCCTGGCATGGCCAGGTGGTCCAACCAACCATGGTCCAAAGTTCAGGATCTCTTTATGGGAGAAGGACCGGAGAGGGGTTGCGGGACAGAGGAAGAGGCTGTGTTCCCCGTGCTGCTGGTTGTGGGGGACCTTTGTTTAATGCTCGGTGTAACCAGTGGAGCTGAGCAGAAGCAGATGCGCTTCTTTCGTGTCAAACTTCTTGGCTGTTTGCATAAGTTGAACTACCATTCCTATGTAGTAAAAAAAAAAAAAAAAGAAGAAGAAAAAAAAAAAAAATCCAGACAGGACCCTGATGCATAAAGCGCTAATTATCTGTAGAGACTATGGTTTCTTCTCCAAAGAGCATGCTGCACAGGGGGTTGAGGAGCAGGAGGGAGCTGCCACGTGCTCAGACGAGTGACGACTGCCAGCATCCCGCGGCAGCTTGGTGGTGGCACAAGTCCCTCCACGTGTCCTGCCTGTACTCGGTGCTTTCAGCAGACTTTACAGCTTGCTCCGTTTCCTGACTTTCCTGCTTGATGATGTTGACACCATAAGGAAAACGTGCTTATTTTTCTTTCCTATCCACTGTGTTACATCCTCATCCATCACCCGAGTTAACGCTGCAGCCCCGGGGTCTGTGTTTGACCCGGCTGTGTGCAAAGCCTATCGGCACCAACCGGAGCATGGAAAGAGTTGGAGGGGCTGTGAACCCCTCTCTGATCTACCTGTGAGCTCCACAGTGAACTTCTCAAGAGACAGACTCCTGATGGAGGTAGGCTCATCAGTGTGTCCCACATGGTGGATCTGGTTTAAATAAATGCAGTGGAAAATACCCAGTGTTTGCTTCAGCGTGTGAAATAAGAGCAAAATGCTTTTTTTTTGTTTTTCCCCCTTTGCCTTTTGTTCCTTTCCTCCTCGTCTTCCTCTGTTCCCCCTTCCCTGAACTCAGGTTTTAATGCAGGACTTCAATACCTCAATTCTGACTCTTGTTTAAGAGGCATCCTTTAATATTTTTGAAGTGTTTTTCCATTTGTTAGAATAACCCTGAAGTTTTAGAAAGGGGTGTGTGTGTAGATATTTGGAATACTCTGGACTTTACCATGCACAAATTAGTGCTGACTAGGATAGAAGTGCTTGACAGAAGCACTGCAAAGCCTGCTGTCGGGAGCAGCCGGTCTAAAGCAGCCTTTTGAGGGCAGGGAAAGAGCTTCTGTTGGGAGGATTCAACCTCCAGCACATGTATCTTGGTGAGATTTTGAGATCGGGATCACAGTTGCTGAGTGCGTGGATGAAATCACAGCCACTACTTGGGAAAGTTTTGTTAATCCATTAAAAGCTGCATGTAAATAAAATGTCCAATTTATGTCTCTCGCTGACCTGTGGCGAGTGACAAAACTAGGCAGACGAAGAGGTCTGGATTCGTAGTTGAGTCTTGGAGCAACTCCGTCTTTGGTCTACAGCCTTGAGGTAAATCAGTTGATATAAAAGTTAAAGTGATGCCATCTGTAAGGATGTGTATGCATCTCTAGGGAGTCAATGATATGTGATGTTTCTATTTAAGCCTTTAAAGTGTAAACTGACAGCTTGGGTGTCCTCAGCTAAGGCTGTACAGGATTTTTTTAATGACTCGGTATCTTCAAAAGACCTGTTGTGGTCTGTCAGACAATACTCAGTGCTCAGAAGCAATTCTTCCTTGCTGCAAGTGCTCTGGACATCTCCTTTGCTGAGACTCCTGTATTTTTCAGTCATTAAATCTAATTTTCAGCACCTGAGATCCTCTTAATCCTTGGTAGGATAAGGTAGGGTGTGAGGCCACCTTCTAGACAAATTCCCTACCTGTAGAAGTCGTCACTGCCTGGCATGATCCAGTAGGTAAGTTTAGGAATCTGAAACTACATGATCACTTTGCAAGTTTGTTACGGTTCTGAGCAGGTTGGTCACAATGCCAGATCCTGTCTTGGTTATTACCAAACGTTTTTCTCCCCTTGTGTTCCTTGCACATACTCTAGGATGGCTGGACAACTACCAGATGAGACCTGTTCTGGTATCTGAAGACCATAATCTTTGTGGATGTCTTAGAAGGTTCAGGGACTAGATGGTAGGAAACCAGATGAAATGGTCATGAGTTATTTTTTGGTTGAGTTCCAGAAATGGCATATGGCAGAGCAGCCTCTGGTGTACTTGTGACAGAAGTGGAGGCAGCTCCATTGGCTACCAGTCAGTTATTTTGTTCTGCATTTGATGTACGTTTTGTGGTTAGCTTTTTTTGTCTGTCTTCCTTCTCTTCCCCTTTAATTCGTGGCTACAGTCATAGGGTTTGGGGAAGGAAGTACAATAAAACTAGATTGGCAACATAGAGGACCATTCTGGGTTGCCTGTGAGAGCTGGGCTGAGTGGTTGCCAGTCATCCATCTCTTTTTGGTTGATTCTCTTCAGAGAAAATCTGTGCCTCAAAATTCCCCAGACAGAAATGAGTGAAATGTGTGATTATAGCCTCTTGACTTCCGTAGCACACTGCAAGGGTAGGGTGCCATAAGTTAAATGATTTTTACGCAGTCATTTTCTCTAGCGGTAATCTGGATGTTTGCTTGTTAGAAGGGTCAGAGCAATCATTGCACTTGCATTTCACTCCTCTGCTTCATTCATTTCACATACCTGTACGTATGTACTTGGAAATGAAGGGCGACCTTATTTTTGGCTACTGGGTTTGTGAAGCCACAAGCAGTTTTACCTCCTTGTCTGGCTGTTGTTTCATCAATGCCATTTTCTACTCATACATGTTTAAAAAGATGTGAAATCCCACCTTAATGACCTAAAATTAACACAACTGAAATAAAAGAAGGATGTTTGCTGTCTGGGGTTTTAATATTGTACGCTTATTATTTGAATAGCTTTTGTTAGGATTGGGTGCCGTTGCTGCTACAGATACTGATGTGAGCACGACGTTTATGTGATGGACAGAAGGTCACTTTGTCGCTCCATTTACCACTTGCCATGACTAGTGCACTGCCACTAATATTTGCTATAGTTGCATGTTAATTAATAGAGCAGTGAATGATCTCTTTGATGCACAGATGTCAGATGACACTTGTCTGCTATTGCTACCACTTAATGAAGAAAAAGGAATAATAACCTATCTACAAAGTGAGCTTCCATTAAGGAAGGTCCATAAAGGACCTAGGAACAAAAGCATAGTAGTGTGTTATCGTAGAAATTGGTGTAAGCTGGGAATGAGGAGCCTCTGTGCTGGATGCCATCTTCTGTGGGGCAGTTTGGAACTGGCTCCTTCAACATCCCACATGGCTGCATCTTGGATGAGAGTTTTCCGTCGGCAAAGCCAGAGCTGGCGGAGTGGAAGGCACAGAGCGGCAGCAAACGGCACTTGGGGAGTGAGGTAAGGGAAGTCATTAGGAATTGCTATTTAAAACCAAAACAACGCGTGGAGAGTTGCTAGAGTTGTCATACTGCAAATATCTGAAGGTAAAAACAGCTGTATTGAAATTATGTAGTGTTTGATCCACCATGTCCTTGTAGTTGGCTGCATCTGGATGCATCGGAGGAGAAACTTTTAAGGGAAGTAGTGTGTTTTTCCTTGATCTGGGGTTTTTAGCTATACCTTACACTTCCATGCATTTTTCCATTTTTCTTTGACCAAAACAATTTACTAAAAGGTTGCCCTGACTTTGCTAACTTGCTCTACACAACTGGCATGAGTTCACTAAAGGCACCAATCACTTGAAACTTGACATATTTCATGTCCCAGTATCTAACTGTGCCCTTGTGTGCTGTGATCCCTCAACTTCAACATGGGTTTTAAATACAGGGGTAGGAGATTTGAGACCATAATAACCAGTACTGACATTATACTCTTCTCTGTATTTGGAGGGAGGCACCAAAGTGTTTTATGTGACCCAGAAATCTTAAGAACTTGTCTCTTGGCCACTAATGACCTGTTGATGCTTATTAGTTTAATTTGTGTCTTCCTCAATTACCATCTGAGTATTTGCTTTCTGGCTGGCAGAATTTGTGGTGTAGTGAGGGTAGGACACAAGTGGGGGCAAGAAACAGCCTGGGGAAATGCAAAACTTCAAAATTGTAGAAGGTGAAGGTGGCTCACATCAGGTTCAGAAATTTTTTTTTTTCCTCTCTCTGGTGTAAAAGATGGCAATAATGTCATCTGTAGAAATACCGTCGTAGGTTGCCAGGCATTAGAGCTGCCCCTCTGAGATCCTGAAAATCAGGCTAAAATGAAAACTTATTCATTTGTTCTTGAGTCGGCTTCCAGGCCCTGAAGGGCTGCAGTGGCTCAGGTGGCCCTGGTGCTAGGTTGGCCCCCTTTTTGCTGTGGGTCGCAGTGAAGGACCTGCTTCGTTTCTGTGAAATCACTTTGACTTCAGCCCTTGGACTTTGGTGCAGGTTTCCAAGGTAAGGTTTTGTACTTCAGTGGGTTTGTTGTAAAGATTAAAGAATGCCTTGCAGAGGGGTGAGCTCGCTCCACAGAGAGTCCTGTGCTTAATATACGCTTTTTAATGCTGTTACTAAAGGTTTTATTTATTGGCTGTGAGGTTGAAGCTACTGATGTCGGTGTAGCCTGGTGAGTGGGGAATGAGGATAATTACCAGGAAACTATTATGTGGCCTTCAGCAAAACTGCTCTCCCTTCTTGGCTGGTTGTGCTGCAAATCTCCAAAGGAGACCTCATTCCTCACCGTGGCTGAAAGAGAGAAATTGCAGAGTAAGCGTTTTCCCATACAGAGGGCTGCTGCGTGCTGAAGGGGTTGGTGTGCAGTAGCTGCCTTAACTGGACATGATTCAGAGGCCCTGCTGGACCTCTAGTCTGTTGGGTTTTTTCTTCTAGTAAACCATGATAAATAATTATGTGCTTTGTTCAGCACATGGCACAGTACATGCTTATTGCTTCCATAAGACAACTGCAAAACACTTGACCAAAAACGTGATGTTCGACTGCGTGGGGCTTTTGCGACTTCAGAAACATTTAATTTCCACACCCTTGTGTGTCTGCAGTGTCTCTCAGCTCACAAATGTATGGTTTGTACAATTCATCCTGCCTTGCACATCTGCTCTGGTTCCTCCAAGACCTTTTCAGGTGGGAGGATGCCTTCAGCCTCCTCTTGCTGCCTTCTTGGTGGTAGCGATG
Organism: Phaethon aethereus; assembly: GCF_964289735.1. Classification (NCBI taxonomy): domain Eukaryota; kingdom Metazoa; phylum Chordata; class Aves; order Phaethontiformes; family Phaethontidae; genus Phaethon; species Phaethon aethereus. The sequence goes on from NC_138578.1 coordinate 83,910,557, forward strand.
ATTCCTCTCTCAGGCTTTGGAAATACGATTGGGTTGTCCTGGAGGTGGTAGACAGGCGTCCTGTGTATCTATGAACCTCACCAGCAAGCAGGGGAGATGTGGCAATTTTTTTTCAAGGCACTGGATGAGGTATTGGAGTAAGTCACTGATACTTGGCATAGTCATTATCTTGGAAGAGCACCAAGAATTAAAAAACCTGATCTGACTGTAGAGTCTGTTTCAGGTGAATGTTTGAGTTCTTTTAACAGGTAAAGTTCTTGATTTATTAATTTTATGTCATTAATATCTGCAATTGCAAATCAGAGGTCAAGTCTGGAAGGTGCTTCCTGTACCTTATGACGTGGTTTTTTTTTGTTTTTTTTTTTTAAGTTGGAATTTTGTAGGCTTTTTTTTATACCCTGTTAGCATGTGGTCATCTTTTCTCTCTTTCCCACTTCATTGTGTTTATGAGGACTTTTTTGTTTTATTTGCTGCTAGGAAGATTTCCCAAGATGCAGTCTGAGAGCTGCTGGTCTGAGTGCAACCATTCTGCACTTCAGCTCTCTCTTAAGGCATCCTTCAAAAAACCCCACTCAAAACCCAACCATGCCAACATTCAAAAAAGCTTAATCTGAAATATGTTCCTGCACTGTTGCGATTGAAATTATGGTCTATGTGATTTTTAGGCATCTGTTTTACTCTCACAAGCAATATTAGACTGAGTTAGGAAATCTTGATTTTGTCTAACAGGTTTTCTTCTTCACCTTTTTCTTAATTTATTTTATTTTAGGTGGTAACTGTTGAGTTTGCTGCCTCTTACTACTAAAATTGGTGGTAGAAAAATAATCCCTTTGCTATCTTAGGAGGGAGGAATAATGTAAATGAATGTAGAACTAAAAGTGAATAAAAACTTTGAAGGCCATCCGGGACACAAAGAAGGGTTAGTTTCTTTGAAGATGTGGAAAATTACAGTTCAGTTGGAAACCTCAGTAAAAACCAGTTGGAAAGTATTGTTTATCAGAAGTGCTGACCAAATGCAAACTTCAGGTCAGGTCACTGAATGCTGGGTGGTAGCTCCCGAAAATCATGCAGTGGGATTAGCAGTACAGTTGGGTCAGAGGCATTGCTTTAGCCTAGTTTTGGTGGGGGCTTGGTTTGTACCTTGCAAATATGTGGAAATGTGCACATGACTGGTGATGCGTGAAGCACGCTCTCAACGCCGGCCTGTGAAAAATTTTCCAGACTTAACTTGAAGCAGAGGTGCGTGATTTGGGGATGTCTCTTAAACTGGAGATACAAGAAGAAGGAAGGTGAACAGGGAAAATAAAAGTTTATTTCTTATTCACCCAGTCTTCTTATTCACCGCACTCTTCCCACGCGATCTTGAGCTATCTGAAAACTGTGAGCACTTTTTCAAAGGTTATTGGTTGTTGGTGTAATTATATTTTTAAGGCTATTCTTTTCTTTAATGATGGATACAGACTTGTCCAATTCCCATAGTCACGTTGATCTGGAATCTTGTGAGACTGAATAAGATCTTTACATGTGTTTCCTTCTGCTGGGTTTAGGCATGGCGTTGTTCGTTACTCTCTATAATAGCGTAGTGTTGCTTAGTTCACATTCAGCTTGTTTTCCCCTTATTAAATGGTTTGTTGTGATGGCTAATCTGCTGCTCGTTTTATTGTAATGAAGAAAGAACTGGAAAAAAATCTTCTTCCTGCGGAGCAGTAGTCTTTCTGTTATCACATGAGATGAATATTAAGCCCTTCTGGTCATGTATGGCTCTTAAATGGCTGGCTTCTGATCGCTCTTCATAGAATCACAGAAGGGTTTGGGTTGGAAGGGACCTTTCAAGGTCATCTAGTCCACTCCCCTGCAGTGAGCAGGGACATCTTCAACTTGAGCAGGTTGCTCAGAGCCCCGTCCAGCCTGACCTGGGATGTTTCCAGGAATGGGGCATCGACCACCTCTCTGGGCAACCTGGGCCAGGGGTTCACCACCCTCATAAAAAATTTCTTCTTTATATCTAGTCAAAATCTCCCCATTTTTAGTCTAAAACCATCACCCCTTGTCCTGTCACAACAGGCCCTGCTAAAAAGTCTGTCCCCATCTTTCCTCTAAGCCCCTCTCAGCCCTGGCAGCTGCAGGAAGGTCTCCCCGGAGCCTCCTCTGCTCCAGGCTGAACAACCCCAACTCTTCACCAGTGACTGTGTTTTCAGCCAGGCCTGGTTATCCCAGCAGCTTTGAAGAACATGGCAGATAAGTTGATATAAGTTTTACAGATATACTAAGGAAGGAATGGAAGTTAGAGGTACTAAGAGAAATGTTCCTGGTGGTCCTTTGGAGACACCTCTGGGTACATAAGGTCTCTGGGTACATAAGGTGTCTGGGTAGGATGGAGTAAAGAAAAATCTTTGATGTGAAAGCAATTCCAGTGGACCTTAGGGTGCCCTAAAGGAATGAGCTTTCTTACGGACAAAATTCATATGCGAACGGAAGGACCTATTTTTTTTCTCTGGGAAATTAAAGTAGAGGAGAACACCTCTGCCTGGAGTGTTACCATCTAAATAAAAATTTTAATTCATCTTTTGACATGTCCTCCCCAGTTGCTGCACCTTGCAGGGCATAGAATAGTACAGTTCAGGCAAAAATTGCAAGTGAGCCGTGTCATGAGCGTTACTGAACATACTTGTGGCAAGTGTTAATTTTATTTCACCTGCAAAGCATCACTTCATGCAACACAATGTTTGACTTTGTTGAGTATCAAGGTTTTATACAGAGGTTGTCTTAATATGGCTGGAGTTATTCATGGTTTTGTTGTACAAAAGATATGACAATTTGATCCTTCCTCAGGATTAGGGTAAGGAAACAGGATTTATGATACAAGGCTCGAGGAACTTAGTATCTTTGATTTATCAACGAAGGGGGTTGCGACCTGTGCTTCTCTGGATGTCTGTTAGGAGACACTGATAGTAGCTACTGTTTTAATGTAAGCAGCCAAAGGTTTGATAAGATGCAATGGCGAAGGTCAAAGCTGGGTAAAGGCATGGGAGTGGAGGTAATGAGTTACTGGAATGATCCATCAAGATTTGTGGTGGACATTGCATCATCCCTGGAAAACCTTTAAAATCAGGATGACTTGTTTTTTCTAAAAGCTTTATGTTCCTGTTCAACCACAACTACTGACCTTGAAGTAGGTATTAATTAGTGGACGACTCCTTGTCTGCGCTGTTCAAGATGTCAGACTACCTGACTACTGATCTCTTAAAATTTTATGCCTATAGGAATAATAGTTTCATACTTCATGTTTTTCTTCTTGTGGCGAAGACCAAATTAAAAAAAAAAAAAAAAAGAAGGGTTTAAAGAAAAAATAAGTTGAGCACAGCTCCAGCAGCCAAGGATTTTGGTGTTCTGATTTTGACTCTGATAGCGTTCATTGTGTGGCCTTGGGAAAGTTATTAATTCATGTGTGCCTCAGTTTGCCAATTTGTCCGATCCAGATAACTTCACTCACCCAACAGGATGACACGTTTAACGTGCTGTTAATGTAAATGTGGAATAATTGTGAGCTTTTTATGGCTATTTTGTTGATGACAAAGGAGAATATTTGTATTTAGAGTAGATGCCCATTTTCCAGACGTACTTCATTTAGCTGCTGGGAGATGTTTTGACTCTTAAAAAGAGGATTTTTTTTGACTTGGGGCCACCACTGTGGTGCTCTGTACCGCCAAGTTCAATGTTCTTCTGGATAGAATAAAATGTGTTTATGGATTTTGACGAAACTTGAAAATTCTTGGATAGTTAAACTTGCTGTGTTACGGGAAAAGGAATCAAGTTCTGACTCACGGAGGAGGACAGACCTTGGGGGAGAGGGCAGCAGTCTATATGCCACGGTTTGGCTTACTAGGAAAGTATTACTTTGGCTGTCTCTGGCATATATTTATTCTTGTTGCATTATTACAATTGTATGGTATCAAATGGTACCATTAAGGATGAGGCATGGGCTTGGTGCCCCTCTATGAATTTTCACTCTTTGTTTCTCTCTCCCTCTCCTTCCCCCCCCCCCCCCCCTTTTTTTCAACCCCCAAACCAGCCATTTCCAGGCTCAAGGGTTTTCTGCTTGTTCTCTGTCCAGACCAAGGTGTTTGGGCAGCTTAAAGGACAGCAGTTTTTCTATAGGAAAAGTTCATTTTAAGCAAAAGATTGCCATTTACATTTAAATGTTCACAAAATCTGAAAGGTCAGCAGACCAAACCCAGACAGTGCACAGTGGGTGTTAGTTGTCTCCGGGAATATTTAATAAAGGTGGCGAAAGAGCTTAAAGTACGATTCTGTTGATTTTTCTCATCCCATAGGTTTTGAAAATCTGGCATTTCTGCAACGCTAGTTGAATGTTTTAAAGTGTTACCTAACACAGCTCTTAAGAGAAATCCCTTCCATGCTCCTTCTCCTTTTGATCTGTGTGCCATCTTCTTCCTGTTCTGGTGGCCCGTGCCTTGTGTAATTTGTAGATGGGTGCTGAAGGATCTCCATGGTCCTTGTAGAGCTGGGCAGCCCATTTTGTTCCTTCTAACCCTTCAGCTGTCGTAGCTCTGCACCAGCCGCTTTCCTGGGTCGTGCTCTGCTCTCGGCTCTCATGACTGCAGCTCTCTTGGGTCCCAGGCAGATACTTCACCTTTCTGTCCCTTCCTAACCTTTCAGTCGTTCCTGAACATGTCCCCTGACCAGTCCTTCCAGGTATATCAGTTGTGGATTTAATTTCCCTTAAAATTCCCTTAAGTTTGTTTCTTCAGTTGTGCAAATACCTTAATTCAGTGTCGTTGGCAGGTTTCTGTGCTGTTTGCGTCCACTCTTCACGAATTTTCGTTGCCTGTCTGCTCTTTGTCTTCTCTGCTTTGTTGTTGTTTCTTCTTTTTTTAATGTTTGTTCCCTTCATTTCCTAAAGGATTGCAGATACAATCAGTGGAAAATAATTGCCAAGATATTCTTCAGTCTTCTGCTCTCTCCAAATATTAAGGTACTTTGCACTTGATGTGTCTATTCACTTAATCGCTCTCTTTGATAATAACATGGACCTGATTTCTAGTCTACCTTTGGCTTTCTTTGAAATACTCGGATTGATTTTGTGGTGCTAAACTGCAAACCCGAGTTCCCTGGCTGAGTACTTACAGTTCACTAACCTTCGCTGCAGTGGAAGAAATCAGTCAAGTTCTGCTTCCCAGTGGAAAAACAGTCTGGTCATCTGCTGGGGTATGAAATGAGAGCAGTTTTTCACCAGCCCTCTTGAATTTGGACACAAGAACTAAATCCAGTATATTAGGAGAAGTTACGACCGTATTTCCGTGCTTGAAAGTCTGAATTGTACTAAGTACTGAACTAAAAATGGCTCGCTGTCCCGCGTGCCATTCACTGCATGGCAGTGCAAGAGGATGAGTGTTTTGCATGTCTCTGGTTTGATGACCTCCCTTAGCAGTGCAGGATAAGATACTATTGAACAATTTTTTTTCCAGTTCTGCATTTCCACAGGAAAAATACCCCTTCCTTTTGCTAGAGAAGCAATCCATTGGACTGTTTTACCCTTAATGTGGTTAAAAAATGAAATCACTGATAAACTTAACTCAGCCAGCCATTGATTTTTTCATGTACCCTCTTGCTCCCCATATCAGCTATCTACACATCCTAACACCAGATTTTTATTTGTCAGCTTGAGCTTTTCTCTTTATTCCATTTGTCATGTTCCTGGTTTTTTTTTTTTTTTTTATAGCCTCCTTAACTTCCGTCTGAGCCAGGTTGCCTTTTAACTAGCGTGGCTGCCTTTTTCAGTTGTGGGATTGTGGCTTTTGGAGCATCTAGTTAAAATGTTCTTAAACAATTTTCAATTAGTCTTCATATTTTTCTGATTACGTTCTCTCTCCCAACTGATTTGGTTCGTAATTGTTTTCAGCTTGATGAAACTGGCCCTTTTTAAATGTGTGTGTGTATATATATGTATGTATACATATGTGTACTATTGCTAGTGCTATTTTATTCCTAATTTAGATGTTTTTTGGGTGCATGTAGAATTGTGATCAGGTCATGGTGACTTGCATTTTAGCTATCAAAAAAGTGGGATAAGACATGGCTGCTGGTTAAAACCTCTTTCTTTTTCCAAATGGCCACTAGCTGAGGGGTCCTGATTTAGGGGTTTATTGGCATTTAGCAGCTGGTGCTTCTGTAGTGAAGGGGCATCATCTCCACCCCTTTGATGTCTGAGCAACCTCAGTTCCTGCTGAATTTACCGTGTGGTGTGTTATATCCCAAAGATTAGTGCCATGTTAGGTCAGGAGTGATTTAAAAAGGTAAATGCTGCCTTCACACTGGCTCTGGAAGCACTGTGGTCCACGTCAGAGCAGCGTGCATGAGTTTCCAGGTGAGACAAGAGAAAACAACCTTGCCTTGTGTGGGCTCTGCAAAGCTGCTGGAGGAGGCACTGCCTGTAGAGGAAAGGCGGAAATTTTGTGTGAATGAACTGGAAAAGTGAAGGAAAGCCCAAGTTACTCTGGAAGATCAAGGCAACATAACTGCAGGCTGGTCCAAGTCCAGTTAAGGGTCACTTGGAGATCTTTCCTGTAGCCTTCACAGCAACATGAAACCAAACTGGGATAATACTTGTGGTGGAGCGAGCGGGAGAGGGCTGCGATGGTGGAGGTGAGACAGGGAAACCATACGGGAGAACCAACGTGCAACAGCCAGCCATGGGAGAAGGACCTGAACTGCTCTTCCACCAGTGGAGCCCCAGCGAGATGTCCTGCACCGGGAGTCGGTGAGATGCCCTGCACTGAGCCAGCGTCTCTTCCGGAGCTGTGCGCTGCAGATAACTCTTTGGCTGGATCAAGGCTGCAGTGTTGGGGATGCGTTTGGAGGCTCTGATGGGAGGGACTGTCCCAGATTACCCCCCAGCTGACCTTTTCCTTGAGCTGGATGGAAATGATCAGCGCCGTGAATGTAAATGATCAGCAGTTGGGCTCCATCTGCAGCTGGTTAATTACCCGTTCACACAATATGTTGCTAGGGGTCATCTGGTTCCAGTTTCACCATAAACAGAAGTAAATGTTGAGAACATATTTTTCTACATCCAGTTTCACTTGTTGTGGATACTTGAAATAGTTTGCAACCCACATCTTTTGGTTTTCGAGGAGGGCTTTTGGCTAGAGAGCCCTGCGACCATTTGAGATTTTTTTTTCTTTAAAAAGTGCCCTGGAGGTTGCATTGTAGGGACTTTCCTTATGCAAAACATAAAAGTGCTGTTTTTTAAAATTATAACCATATTTTCATTAAAATCAGTTGGAGTCCCAATAAACAATTGACTCTGAAAATTTTCCAAATGTTTGCTGCAGTGCTGTTTCTATTTTTAATTATTTTTTAAAAAAGTGTTTTTGTAAAAAACACAGCTTGGCTTATAATTTAAAGAAGCAATCTAGTAAATCAGAAAAAATGCCCATGTATATAGCTCTTTATTGCAATATAATTAAAACCTACTGTACATTTGCATGTAAGAATACTTCTGTAGCAGTGTCCGATGATTTCTGCCATTTGGCTTATCGTGGGAACTTCTTTCTTTGTTAGCAACTCTCCTCAAAGACTCTTCCATCGTGTTTATACATTTGGTTTATATAAGTTGAGAACTGTGTGCATATAGAAGGAGATGTTCAAAACTCTGCAAAGTAACAGTGAAGCACAGAAACACCTAGTTCATAGCACTAAGAGATGGTTAGACCACATAAGTCTTTGGTATTGTTATTTTTAGTCCTTTTCAGAGTTTTATTCATTGTCTTGTTACCTGGTGCAAGATTTATTTGCTGCCACTAAAAAAAAAAAAAACCCTAAAAGAGAACAAGCCCAAGTTTTGCATCAGAAGTTGTCATAGCTGCTTTATAGAAAATGAGTACAGATGTCTTTGTAAGATATTTAGGGTTAAAATTTTTTATTGCAATCCAGTGCAAGCTGGAGATTGAAGAGTCTTAGAAGATATTCTGGGCCAGTTTCTGTAAAATGCCAAGTGTCTGATGAAAATCTCAAAAAAAGAGCCAGGCTTTTGGGAGAAAGCCTTGGTGATGGGGATCCTCTCCCTGCTGCAAACAAAAATGGGGCAAGAGGAGGAAATTGCAGACGGTAATTTGGAGTCTACCCATATTTGTTCTGCTTTGACCTTCTATGCCAATCCCTGCCGCATCTGCTCAGCTCAGGGGCTGAGCCAGGGAACCTGTTTCAGCTGATCTTAACTGCTGGGCTGGGCAGGTTGGCTGCTTCGGCGTCCAGCTCTTGTCAGATGCATGGGACGTGCAGGTTGAATAGAATCACAGAATCGTAGGCCATCTACTCCAACCCCCTGCCATGAGCAGGGACATCTTTAACTGCATCAGGTTGCTCAGAGCCCCATCCAACCTGACCTTGAATGTTTCCAGGGGTGGGGCATCCACCACCCCTCTGGGCAACCTGGGCCAGGGGTTCACCACCCTCCATGTGAAACATTTCTTCCTTGTATCTAGTCATGAATCCGCCCTCTAGGTGATAGTCTAAAACCATCACCCCTTGTCCTGTCACAACAGACCCTGCTAAACAGTCTGTCCCCACCTTTCTCCTCAGCCCCTCTCAGCCCTGGCAGCTGCAGGAAGGTCTCCCCGGAGCCTCCTCTGCTCCAGGCTGAGCCCCCCCAGCTCTCCCAGCCTGTCCTCCCAGCAGAGCTGTTCCAGCCCTCGGAGCGTTGCTGAGGCCTCCTCTGGCCCCGCTCCAGCAGGTCCGTGTCTTTCTTATACTGAGAACTTGTTTGCTGGAGGTCTGTCAGAGACAGCAGCTAAGCTTGTGGGCTTGTTAATTTTTCTTGTCTATGGACACCAAAAAACCTTCGCAAAGCTGCTAGCTAATAGCAGTCATGCTGCTGGGTGCAAAGCTTCTCTCTCCTGCGTGTTTCACGTGGTTCAAATCATCCTGTGAAACCAAGCAAGCAGTTCTGTGCTTCTGGGTTTTGGCTCAGCCAAGTGGAGTGTGCCCAAGCCCAAGGAATTCCTGGAGCTGGTGCCCGGTATTGGGAGTTTCATTGACATTGTCACCATAGAAAATTCCTCTCTTGCCTCTGAAGGCAAGGAGAGAGGGGAAAGTGAATTTGATGAAGTAGTTTCCATGTTGCTTGAAGCCTGTTACACTTCTAGTGAGCAATCCAACCCATCCGTGCTGATCAGGTAAATCCACACAATGATTTTGCTTTTCATCTGTTCCAGGGTCGTTTCTGTTGTGGGACTTCTTTGAAAGTGATACAAAAAGTCTGTTTTTTAGGGGCCTCTTGGACATTCAGCTGTAGCACTCAGCAGATGCAGATAAGGATGTGAAATTTCTACTTGTTGTTAACATGTTTTCATGTTTCTTGAGGGATACAGAGGGCAAAGCGGGATTATTTACGGTCTGAGTCCTCACCCAGATGCAACATATTTCAACTTGCGTTTATGTGTCTCTGCTTAAGAGTGATGGCTTTAATCTACTTAGTAAGTGTCTGTAATTATCAACAGGTACTTATTACCCTGTGAATGGGTAAGGGTCCAGCATAATCAATTTTGGTTTTCTGCTGGTTTGGACCAAACACCCTTTGCAATAGGAAGTTTCTTGGGTTGCTTCAAATACACTATGCATAACTCCCCATAACTCTTAACACCCTGTCTTGCTGGTGGCCAGTAGGTCTGTAAGAATTTCTGCGGTCTTCCTGGAATCTTCCTCCCTCCTGAGCTAAGTGGAGGATCTTCAGTATTGAAGAGACACCTGTACCCATTGCTTTAGCCAAGCTAAGCTGCCTCTGGCTGTAAATGCACAGAAGGAATTTTGCCCATGTCCTCTCTGTTAAAAGGACAATTACTTTTCTTGGGTGATCCTGCTAAGCAGCGTTATCTTCCTCCCGCTTTGTAAGTCCTAGGCACTGAGAATTTTCACTAGACCTCCCACAAGGATGGCTGTTGTGTCAGAGCCACTGAAACGCCTTTCTTGGTGGGTCCATTCAGATGATGAATGGTTTTCTGAAGCTTGCGTGAGCAATAGTTTGGTGACTTCTTAGACTCAGAACTGCCTTAACTTCTTTCCTTTTCATTTTATTGTTTTTCCTTTAAAGCCTTTACAGTGGGCAGTCTGGACAAAACTAGGAATGAAATCTCTGCCGAGAGCCCTACAGAAGAGCAGAGATCCATTTTGCTGAAAGGACTTGGGAGGAACCTGAGCTGGCTTTTTTATGTTGAGATTGGTATCTCTTTCAACTCATCTTCGTTACTTGTTGCTGAGTTCTTAATCATGTTTTGCTGAGGAGACTAAACAATTTTGTAAGAACATTGTGATGCCCAGTATCTGTTTCAGTTTTTTGCTGTTGACTTCTGTAGAGGATAAGCATCATCAAGAGAACTAGAATTTGTCATTGTTTTATGAAAAAGGGTAGTAGCATTGTTAAAGCCCAATGGGAACCCTTTGGTTCTAAGAGCCTCCAGGGATAAATGCAAATTTATATTGACTTTTAAGACAGACATATCCCAGAAGTCCCTTTTAAATCAGAAGCTCGAAAGATTGCTTTATCTTTGGTAAATCTTTCCAGAAGACCTACAAAGCTAGTACGTGAGCCACAGCTTGTCTATATGTGGGGTTAGCATCTATAGCCACTTATGTTCTGTGGCTTTGGCGGGAAGCTGGAGAGTTGATCTTAAGATGTGCATACTAGGATCCTTCAGTTGGTAAGATTGGTCATTTTGAATGGCAGTTGCCACCTTGAGGGAGAGAGTGATGGATGAAAAGAGTTGTATTGCTGTTGAGAAAGTATATTGGTCTCAGATATGATGGCTTCAGGATTGTGGGAAAATAGGCTTTCTTTATGGTAGAAGCTAATTGTAGGGGATTGCTTCATTGGTTGTCCCACGAAGGGGTTGCCTTGGGGCATGGGAACAGTTTTAGTTATGGGCCAGATATAATGGCCCCCCTGCGTTCCTTCTCCTGCTTCAAGATTTGTTCTTAATCCAGACCCACAGAACTTATTTACCAAAGTGTGTCATGTCTTGTGTTCAACAGAGGATGCTGCCCTGCAGAGTCCTAATATCCCATTGAACTTGTATCCCCATTTGCCCACAGTTAGGCAAATACCAGTAATGAAGTTTCCCTGTAAAGAGGATCAGGCCGTGTTGATCATTGTATCCTCATAAGTAGATACTTTTCACAAATATTTGCAAAGCCTTCTTCTCCAGGACATGATATCCCAGTATCTTCTTGGACATTAAATTAACCATCTTTGCGTTGGAACTCTTGAAATCCCAGCCAATAGCTGGATGGTGCTCGGCTGTTCCTCCTGAAGGAGACTGCTGTTGCATAGGGGGTGTGGATGAGTCCCCATCACTCTCTTCTGGCATTTGCCCACCTGTTGAGCTGCAGCATTGCTTAGGTCTTTCCCAAATGTTTTCAGCTTTCAGTACCAAATTCCTTTGTTGTGTTCACAGACCTTGCATCACAGACCTCAGCTTGGCTTGTCTCTCCCTCCTGGTGAAGACCTTTGTCTTTTCTGTCCTTGTGGAAAGCAGTGCTTATGCTGGTGGTCTGTTTGTCTTCCTGAACTACAGCTACCATTTCTGGCCTTCTCTGCAGTATTCTAGACCCAGCCTGTTGATGTGTGATGTGTGGGTTCACTTAGCACCACTTAAGAATTGCATTTGTTCGCAGCATCCCTCTCCCAGAGTAGCGCAGTTTTCTGTCTTAGACCAGGCAGTAGCCTTGGTCAGTGAAACGTGGTTTAAATTGGGCTGTTGCTGTTACCCTCAAGGAGAGTTTATTGATAACTTCCCACAGTAGCACCTCATAAGCACGAGGGCTCTCAATTTTCCTTCTGTTTCACATTTAGCACGCTGGAATAGAAATTTCCTCCCCCAATTAGGAGAGCAGCCAACTTCCTTTTTGCACGTTGTGTTGCAGCATCTCTCAAGGTTGTTTTTAAAACCTTGCTTTACTCCGGCTCTCGGCTGGCAGGAGGTGATTGCTGACTCCAGGCTGGGCAGCACAGGAGCTGCGACCGAGGGGCAGAAATCCTGCCTGGTGTCTGGCAAGTCCCAATGGCTGCTTGGAAGAAGGCTTAGTATCAGCCTTCCATATCCCTTGAGACCGGTGAGGGGACGGTGCCCTTCCACAGTCCCTTTTGTCTATCCAGTTTGTTGCAGAAGTTTAATCCCCTGTTGTATTTGGTGGTGGTTTTTACCCTTCCCAAGTACCAAGAGTAGCATTTTTGCATAACTGATCATCACACAACCAAGGCTGACGCTGCTAAATGGTTGAAGGACGTGAAGAACTTCGGACTGGGTAACATGTGCAGCCTAACTATTTAATCTTCAGCTCCAGCTGCATTTTCAGTCCTCTAACAGCACAGGGCAGGGGTATGCAGCAGCGTAGGTGAGCGGCTGGGTCACCTGCTAGGTGGGCTGGTGCTGTGTCGAATGGTTTTGTGTGTTGTGTTACCTTCATTGATATTCTTAATGCATCTGGCCATTAGTGTTTAAACTTGTCTGTGCAAAATGGAGAAATTGCGTTCGTTTTAAAAACTTCATCTGGTCTAGTCAGAACTTTGACTTTCTTCTTCTTCGGAATCTTCTTCTTCTTCGGAATCTTCTTCTTCTTTATAATTATTTGGCTTTTCAGTTGCAAATGAATTGGCTGTGTTATTTTCAGGTTAGCGAGCTGCAGGAACTTTTTGGTGGTGTCTGTATGTAGGATGTTGGCCTGCCGTCCTGTGCGCAGTGTGTTTCTCCTCTTGGCTCAGCAAAATAGCACAGGGCCCAGCCACGGGGATCCTCCTGCAATGAGGATGAGCTGCAAACCTCTCCTTTTGATGAGTAGCTCACCATGAAATCTAGTATGCGAAATCCTGTTCTGAAGAAATTTTGGGTGACCACCTTAAACACTAAAATAACCAAGGGGAAGAAGAGCTTTCTTTGAGATGTTTTAGGTAAAGCTTTCTTTGCTAAGGTTTTGAGAAAGCTTTTCTTTTTCTGATGTGAATCTGTCTCTAGGGAATAGACCGGTGGGTGGGTTCATGCAACCAAGCGAGGTATTCTTGAAAATGGTAAAAATGGAAAGGCTGGAGGATTTTCTTGTCTCATGCCTAAAGATGATACCAGGGAGTAAGGGAAGATCCTGTGCTATTGTGCCTCGGCTAGCACATCTTCAGCCGCAGAAAAAATGTATCATCCAGTTAGAAGAGCAGGCAGGCTTGTTTCATTTCTTCCTCCCTCTCATCCCCACCAGTTCACGTTTTGTATTCTTCTTTATGCAGATAACTGCTTAGAAAAGTCCTGACTACTTAGAAGTTGAGGCTGATGTTGGATTTTTTTCTTTTTTCCTTATTTCATTATAAAGATTCATCCTGAATTGTGAAAGGCTAAGACTTCCTCATCCGAGGGTTCAGAAGCTTTTTACTTGTAATAAAAAAATGCTGATCTATCTGTCCTTCGTCTATCCAGGAGTCAAGTCTGTCTGTCTTTGGGATTAATGATTTACTGCTTTGCATTAGTCCTTTGTCCTGATGGGAAAGCAAATCCCTGCTTCCCTTTCTGTTGCTGGAGTGAATGCTTGCTGTAATACATTTGTAGCCACCTCATGTCCTGCAAACTCTTTTTTTTGTCATGCAACGCTGTACTTTTGTTGTAGTAGTGCAGCCTTGCGGTTCAGTAAATGATCAAGTCAATGTCGAGAAAAATGTCTGAAAGTAATTCAAGGCTCTCAGTACCACCACTGAGGTCATTAATTTGAGTAACTTTCCATTCCGGTGGAAGCATCTTAGATTGAGGTAGCTGTCATGCAGGTACTTGGTGTGGATTTGAGATGGGATGACATGCATCTCCAGGGATGTGAAGCCTTTTCACAGGTACAGACAGTCCTCCAACGGGGCATGTTCTGCTCACTGTGTTAGGAGGTAGTGTAGAAGATGAGAAAGGAGGGACCAGAGACCTTGAAGTCACCTCTCGAAGCCCCAAGAACGTTACAGGGTAAGCACTGGTCTCTGAACTCTGGTAGATCTAACCCGCTCATTTCCAGTGTGGGTCCTGCAAATAAGACATTTGGTTTTTGAGCCTTGAAACATCATGAAGTGCTTGAAGTCTTTTACAGAATTACATGAATTACTCTTTCCTTCATCTTTCTCCACTCTCCCAGTGATTAAATGGACCATCTCTTTACTGTTCTGTGCTTTTTTCTTCCCTGGAGGCAAGATGAGAACCTGAGCCTGGTTTAGAAGATGAACTTGGAAAGTTTGTATTTCATATACAGCATGCTTTCTTCTAAAATAAGTGTATGCAAAAGGCTACCCAAGGTGTATGTTTTAACTTAAGGAAAAAGGAATCGGCAGAGAAATCACCCCAGCCTTTCTGGGCGTATTTCTGTAGCATGATGCTAACTTTTATAATGTGTTTTTTAAAAAATTGCTGGAAAAAGGAAACGAATCAGACATTTTACTAGCTGCATGCTAAGTTAACTTTGGGTTGAGCAGTGCTTCAATTAGCAGAGCAGTAACTGAAGTCAGTGTCTGTATCCTCTGTGACTTGGACAGAGTGGGAGTCTTTCACTTAATCATTTATAACTAATTGCAGTAGTTCTACAAAGTCAACGCAAATCTTTGGAGTGTGCTTATACTAAGCAAGAAATTGGTAGCATATTTTTGCTGTTTTTCAGTGTCTCGCACTGCAACTGTGCTCAGACATACTTTTTTTCATTAGTGTCAGACTTGTAAGCCTACTTCGGGAGCTGAAAATCACGCCTTGTTAGCTCTTAAGCTTGATGGTTGGTAGTGATACATCACAGAAGGATGGCCAAATTTTACTTTACTTTTACATGTTCTTCTGTGACTGCAGAGAATCTGTGATTTAGCTCACAAAGTAGTTTAAATATGTAGGGAAGGAGGTATGTATAAAGTCTGTAGTGCAAGACTGGCAAAGCTGTTGAGGTTTCCAGTGTACTTCTGAAGCACCCAGATGCCCATCACCTTAAATGAGAAATTATTTGGCAAACAGAATGAGACTTGAATGCAGTTGTGGATCTGGCCCTTAAATGACCTGCAAGGGCTTAGGATGAAATTCTATTTAATATTTCTTCAGTGATTTCTATTGAAGTATCTCCAAAGTGTTTTAAGAACAACACTATTAAGAGTTTGGGAGATGGGAGGATCTCTCTTTTCCACTTTACTTGGAAAGGGGAAAAAAGGCAGTTTGGAATTTATTTGGAGGATGAAGAGGTTCCAGGTCCTTGATGATTGTCTGATTATTTGCAGCAGCAAATCTTTGGGGCTGTTCTGACATGGGCTCTACCAGTCGCTGTGCTAGGGGAAAAATAAAGGTTCTTTTTAGGTGTGATCCTTCCTTGCGTCAACCCCTATGAGTTCTGGGCAGCGTGCTCGTGTCCTGCACTGCTGCACATGGGTGAGGAAGGTGTAACAAGGCAAAAAGGTTTCTGGTTTTTGGGGGGTCGCCTGCAGTTCTGTCTCCTGTAATTTTTCTTGCTCAACTGTCCCCTGATTGCGTAAAAAAACCCAACAACCCAGTTTTGTGGTTCTGAGATGAACGTGACAGGCTGCCCTGTTTTAAGAGAACACATATCTCTGTAACAATATGCAGGAGCTAAGAAAACTGTTCTCCTCTTTTCTTCCAATAAGAAATGAAATTTAGAAGACTAGACATGACATAGAAATATAGTTGAGCTCAGCATCTTTGGTTGCCTTTACCCCCCAAAGCTCTAACCAATAGCTTAGTCGTTGGTTACTGCGTTTGGAAGATGTGGTTGTAGCTCAGATATTAGCACATTAGTGCATATGCCTATCCTGTCTTGTAAAAATACCTGTGAATCCTGGATCAGTAATGAAGAGTCAAAAGAAGAGGCAAATCTGATGAGCTAGAAATCAGTTGTAGGCTTAGATGTTATAGCCACACTGAAAACTCGTGGTCCAGGGAGTGTTTTGAACAAGAAACCTGTGCTGGCAATGACTTCCCCTCCCCCCTTTTTTTTTTCCTTTTCCCCATTTGATCCATGCCCCAGCGCTGGGACTGATAACACACTTATGCCCCCTGCAAACTGTTGTTGAAGATGTTCTTATATATAACCCAATGGCCGCGTTGTCATCCGCTACCACCCCAGCCAGTCCCATGGTGTTACTCAGCCGCATGGGCAGGCTGGATTGGTCCTGTGGTGAGGAACACTTCCCAGGAACTTCAGAGGCCGTGAAGTCCCCAAAGGAGAGCAATGGCCAAGTCATCTATGAGCTGAAGCACAGCTCAACCTGCTTCACCGGCTGCTCCACCGCCTGTTGTCTGGACACTTCCCTGGCACTGTGTTGTAGCTGCTGGTCAGCAAGCTCCGTTGGGTTTTTTGCTAGCATAAAATTACACTGATGCTGAAGGAAAACAGTAGCGGTTGGTTGTGTTGACTTCTGATGACTTTTTTCTTCATCTAATATGTTCTTCGTGATACAAAGTTAAATTTTGCTTCCTAACCTTATCCCTCATGGAGATACTTCCCTACTGTTAGCTTGGTTCGAGGCAGCACCGGTGAGCACTTTGGGGGGTCACGTTCACACCTTATGAAAAGCAGGTGCAACCCCATTAACTCCAGATGGAGGCATAACAGTTGAAACCCTATTGAATTTTGTCCTTCGGCTTCCCTTACCAGCCTCATATTTGGGCTAGATGAAAATACATTAAAAAAAAAAATCTCCCCCCTTTTTAGCAATAGCAGGTGGAGTTAGTTACCTGTGAAAGAGTGATGGGTCAATTAAGCTGCATGTTGCCAAGGTTGTTTGCAACGATGCCACACGTGTGCCAGTTGCTGGGGACTAAGGGAAGACCTCCCAGCTCAATTGAGAGGCGCTTTTTTCTTTTAAAAGGTATATAAATTAAAATTGGAAAGGGCTGGAGGGAAGGTGTGAGATTTTTTTGTGTTTTTTTCCAGAGTTATGTTTTTTATCCTTAATAGATTTATAATATGCAGGTCCCTTTATTTGTTTCTATAAAATTAACTAGTAAATTTTAAATGGAAAAAAGCTAGTAATAGGAACCAGGCCATCTCTGCCAACGCTGAAATGTTGCTCTATTTATGAAAGGTAGACAAGGGCATTTTTCCTTCTGCCAGGTTTTATACTGGAGTGCCACATGTTTGAGGGTTATAAAACTTTTACTAACGAGAAGTTGGAGGAATGCTAACTTTCTAATTGCCCTTTTTTTGTACAAGCTGCGGTTTATTTTGGTCTCTTAAAAATGTGATTGTAATTTTGAAGCCTGTGAGTTTTAAACGTAGGCAAGCCGGGCCTGGCGGTTGGGAAGGATCCCTTAGCTGGTGGCCAGGAGAAGGGCTGGTGAGCTGGTAGGTAGCAGCGCTGGCTCTTGCTCTGCTAATTCTGACACCCTGGAAAAACTCCTCAGCATTTCATTCCTGCAAATCCTGTCTCTGCCAATGGGACTTTTGTCAATTTGATTTTTTTTTTTTATACTTCTTAGATTTTTTTTTAGCGAGGATTTCTTTACCATGTCCATAAAATAACAACAGTGCATTCCTTCTGGGAGACGTGTTGGTGTCTTTGGATGAAACCTCTACCTAAATGCTGAGTTATTACTGGCAGAGTGTGTTACATTAGGTATCCTT
This sequence comes from Phaethon aethereus, assembly GCF_964289735.1. Lineage (NCBI taxonomy): Eukaryota > Metazoa > Chordata > Aves > Phaethontiformes > Phaethontidae > Phaethon > Phaethon aethereus. Next base: position 83,928,197 of record NC_138578.1, read on the forward strand.
TACCTTAATTTTTTCTTGAAAACAGGTTGTTAGGGAAGTGTGATTAAATTAAATGGATTGATTGACTGTTATGGTCAAAGAGAGATTAAAATGCAGAATAGCTTCGTGGAAGCTTACGGGAGTTGCTTGCTGCTGGTGGATTAAAGCTTATTTGTACAGAGGTGGTAGTTACTTATTCCAGATAATTTAAATGTGTCCTTCCCTCCCTTTTCTTTTTTCTCATTGTCATTTTTTTGCTATTGCTTCCATCCTGTTGGAAGTGTGGCAATGGTGAAATGGTTAGAAATTTGTCGTGGTTTAGCCCCAGCCGGCAACTAAGCACCACGCAGCCGCTCGCTCACTCTCCCTCCCACAGCGGGACGGGGGAGAGAATTAGGAAAAACCTCGTGGGTTGAGATAAACACGGTTTAATAGGACAGAAAGAAAGAAGGGAACAATAATGATAATACCAACAAAGGAATGTATAAGAACAAGTGATGCCCAATACAGAAATTGCTCACCACCCCGTGATCGACAGCCCGTCCCCGAGCAGCGATTTCCGCCCCCCCGGCCAACTCCAGTTTATGTACTGGGCATGACGTCGTATGGTAGGGAATATCTCTTTGGCCAGTCTGGGTCAGCTGTGCTGGCTGTGTCCCCTCCCAGTTCCCCGTGCACCCCCAGCCTGCTCGCTGGCAGGCCAGCACAAGAAGCTGGACTGTCCTTGACGGCTCAGCAACAACCCAAAACATCAGCACATTATCAACAGTTTCTCATCCCAAATCCAAAACACAGTCTCACACTGGCTTCTGTGAGGAAAACCAGCTCTATCCTGGCTGAAACCAGGACAGTATCCACCCCTTATTCCATACCATTTATGTCATGCCCAGGTCCTATACTTTTCAGTACATTCCAATTATTCATTATTACTCTTCCTGTCCTTTAATATATACACACAGATATCACTCTCTTAGTCCATGGGCCATCACTTAAAATGTCTATGGAGTTCAGTCAGTCCATGACTCTGGGCTTCATCCATCATAGCAGTCTCTCAGGGCAGGGGAGATGGTATGTGATGTTGGATTGTCATCTGGCACGGTCCATGTCCATGATCTGCAGGTCGAAGATGTCGATCTCGAGGGATTTGTTGGGCGCAAGCTGCTGAAGCCAGTTCTGGTTTCATCACTGCTGCACGTTGCTTGGTTTCAGTGAAGCTCATTCTTCATCAGTCTGGGTGATTCTTACTATAATACCATTGATATGGTAGATAGCAGCCATAGTAGTAATGTCATTCTGAACAATTAACATAATACAATTCAAATCATTGACTGTTTTCACCCAAAATCAAGTCTCCTTGAGGTACACATCGGACTTCCCCATCCTTCCGCATTACCCACCAAGTGCACCCAGGTCCCTGGGCAAAGGCAATCCCACGAATGGGTTTGCCTTTTCCTAATGCAGGAGTAACCCAGACTGTCTTCCCCAGCATGTTTCTCACATGCACCACAGGGACTTTATCCCCTTCTACAGTACGTAGAAGTTTTGATTGGGCAGGGCCGGCTCTATTCGTAGATCCCCTAGTGTTGACTAACCAGGTGGCTTTGGCTAAATGTTTATCCCAATTTTTGAATGTCCCATCACCCATTGCTCTCAGTGTAGTCTTTAACAGTCCGTTGTATCGTTCAATTTTTCCGGAAGCTGGTGCATGATAGGGGATATGATACACCCACTCAATGCCGTGCTCTTTGGCCCAGGTGTCTATGAGGTTGTTTCGGAAATGAGTCCCATTGTCTGACTCAATTCTTTCGGGGGTGCCATGTCGCCATAAGACTTGCTTTTCAAGGCCCAGGATAGTGTTCCGGGCGGTGGCATGGGCCACAGGGTATGTTTCCAGCCATCCGGTGGTTGCTTCCACCATGGTAAGCACATAGCGCTTGCCTTGGCGAGTTTGTGGAAGTGTGATATAGTCAATCTGCCAGGCCTCCCCATATTTATATTTCAACCATCGTCCTTCATACCAGAGAGGCTTTAACCGCTTGGCTTGTTTGATCGCAGCACACGTTTCACATTCATGGATAACCTGTGCAATAGCATCCATGGTCAGGTCCACCCCTCGATCCCGAGCCCATCTATATGTTGCATCTCTTCCCTGATGGCCTGAGGTGTCATGGGCCCACCGAGCTATAAATAATTCACCCTTATGTTGCCAGTCCAGATCCACCTGAGCCACTTCAATCTTAGCAGCCTGATCCACCTGATGGTTGTTTTGATGTTCTTCGGTGGCCCGACTCTTGGGTACGTGAGCATCTACGTGACGTACTTTTATGACGAGATTCTCTAGTCGGGCAGCAATATCTTGCCACAATTCAGCAGCCCAGATGGGCTTGCCTCTGCGTTGCCAGTTGCTCTGCTTCCATTGCTGCAGCCACCCCCATAGAGCATTTGCCACCATCCATGAGTCAGTATAAAGATAGAGTACTGGCCATTTTTCTCGTTCAGCAATATCTAAAGCCAGCTGGATGGCTTTCACCTCCGCAAACTGACTTGATTCACCTTGTCCTTCAGCCACTTCTGCAACTCGTCGTATAGGGCTCCATACAGCAGCTTTCCACCTTCGATGTTTGCCTACAATACGACAGGACCCATCAGTAAACAGGGCATATTGCCTTTCGTTCTCTGGCAGTTCATTATATGGTGGAGCCTCTTCAGCACGCGCCACCTCCTCTTCCGGTGATATTCCAAAATCTTTGCCTTCTGGCCAGTCCATGATCACTTCCAAGATTCCCGGGCGATTAAGATTTCCTATTCGAGCCCGCTGTGTAATAAGCGCGACCCACTTACTCCACGTAGCATCAGTCGCATGATGCGTAGAGGGGACCCTCCCTTTGAACATCCAGCCCAGCACCGGCAGTCGGGGTGCCAGGAGGAGCTGTGCTTCAGTACCAAGCACTTCTGAGGCAGCTCGAACTCCTTCATATGCCGCCAATATCTCCTTTTCAGTTGGAGTATAGCGGGACTCAGATCCCCTATATCCTCGACTCCAAAACCCTAGAGGTCGACCTCGAGTCTCTCCTGGTGCCTTCTGCCAGAGACTCCAGGTAGGGCCATTCTCCCCGGCTGCCGTGTAGAGCACATTTTTAACATCTTGTCCTGCCCGTACTGGCCCGAGGGCTACGGCATGAACTATCTCCTGTTTGATTTGTTCGAAGGCTTGTCGTTGCTCAGGGCCCCATTTAAAATCGTTCTTCTTCCGGGTCACTTGATAAAGAGGGCTTACAATCAGACTGTAATTTGGAATATGCATTCTCCAGAAACCCACAACACCCAGAAACGCTTGTGTTTCTTTTTTGCTAGTTGGTGGAGACATAGCTGTTATTTTGTTGATCACATCCGTTGGGATCTGTCGACGTCCATCTTGCCATTTTATTCCTAAAAACTGGATCTCTTGTGCAGGTCCCTTGACTTTACTTTGCTTTATAGCAAAACCAGCTTTCAGAAGGACTTGAATTATTTTCTTCCCTTTCTCGAAAACTTCTTCTGCTGTGTTGCCCCATACGATGATGTCATCAATGTATTGCAGATGCTCTGGAGCTTCACCCTGTTCCAGTGCAGTTTGTATCAGCCCATGGCAAATGGTAGGGCTGTGTTTCCACCCCTGGGGAAGTCGATTCCAGGTGTATTGGACACCTCTCCAAGTGAAAGCAAACTGTGGCCTGCACTCTGCCGCCAAAGGGATCGAGAAAAACGCGTTAGCAATATCAATGGTGGCGTACCACTTGGCTGCCTTTGACTCCAGTTCATATTGAAGTTCTAGCATGTCCGGCACAGCAGCGCTCAGTGGCGGCGTGACTTCATTCAGGCCACGATAGTCTACTGTCAGTCTCCACTCTCCATTAGACTTTCGCACTGGCCATATGGGGCTGTTGAAGGGTGAGTGAGTCTTGCTGATCACTCCTTGGCTCTCCAGCCGACGAATCAGCTCATGGATGGGGATCAGGGAGTCTCTGTTGGTGCGATATTGCCGCCGGTGCACTGTTGTGGTAGCGATCGGCACCTGTTGTTCTTTGACCCTGAGCAACCCCACCACAGAAGGGTCCTCTGAGAGACCAGGCAAGGTGGACAGCTGTTTAATTTCTTCCGTCTCCAAGGCAGCTATACCAAAAGCCCACCGGTACCCTTTTGGGTCCTTGAAATACCCTCTGCTGAGGTAGTCTATGCCCAGGATGCACGGAGCCTCTGGGCCAGTCACAATGGGGTGCTTCTGCCACTCATTCCCAGTTAGGCTCACTTCAGCCTCCAGTACAGTCAGCTGTTGGGATCCCCCTGTCACTCCAGAAATACAGATGGGTTCTGCCCCTATATGGCTTGATGGCATCAGGGTACATTGTGCACCGGTGTCCACTAAAGCCTTATATTCCTGTGGGTCTGACGTGCCAGGCCATCTAATCCACACAGTCCAATAAACTCGGTTGTCCCTCTCCTCCGCCTGGCTGGAGGCAGGGCCCCTCTAATCCTGCTCATAGTACTCGTTACCCACTTCTTGTAAATAGGAATCAGAAGTCCCTTCAAGAGGATCAGAGGTGAGATCAGCTCTTCTATTCTTTCTGGGAAGCTGCCCACTGGAAAGTGGAGCGACGATTTTCCTCGAGGAACCTGAACCCCCTTTTGTAATTGTTTTTCCTTGCAGCTCGCGTACTCGTGCCTCTAGGGTCGAGGTAGGTTTTCCATCCCACCTCCTCATGTCCTCTCCGTAGTCACGCAATTGAAACCACAGGGTGGCTCGGGGTGTGTATCCTCTATATCTTCTCTCTTGAACAGAAGAGCGCTTACTCCTAATGGCTGAGACACTGGTCCGTGTGGGTGGAGGGTAGGGCATATCCTCTTTGAATTGCCGGAACTCTCGGGACAGTTTCTCTATAGCAGAGACGCAGGCCCGTAGGGAGGAAGAGAGACTTTCTTCGTATTGCCGGAGTTGGCCAGCCAATTCATCCACCGTTGGTCTCTCTCCGTCCTTCCAGGCCATTACTGCTAATGAGTTGGCATATGATGATGGTGCACTCCGTACAAACTTCCGCCACATAGGTTGCGTGCAATTGACTTCATCTGGATCTTTGGATGATTGTCCATTGTCCAAGTCACCATAAATCACTTCCAGCACCGCTAGCTCCCTCAGGTACTGGATACCTTTCTCCATGGTGGTCCACTTGCCTGGGTGACATAGAACATCTTCCTTGAAGGGATACCTTTCCTTCACACCCGACAGGAGTCGTCTCCAGAGGCTGAGGACTTGTGCACCTTTTCCAATTGCTTTGTCAATGCCCCCTTCCCTAGAAAGGGATCCCAGCTGCTTGGCTTCCCTACCCTCTAATTCCAGGCTACTGGCCCCATTATCCCAGCATCGGAGCAGCCAGGTGACAATGTGCTCACCTGGACGACGGCTGAAATCCTTTCGCATATCTCGCAATTCACTCAGGGATAGAGATCGGGTAGTTACCGTCTCTTTTATAAGTTCTTCCTCTTCCTCCTCTTCAAGCGATGACTCGCTCTCTTCCCTCTTCCGTGCTTGTGATGGCCCTGCTTCAGAGCACTCTGCCTCCTCACTCTCTTCCTCTGGCTCCTTCTTAGCAGGATCTTCCTCCTCCCTTACTAAACGAGCTGACTTCCGCTTCCAAGATTTCTTCTTTTGTACAGGGGCAACTGATACCGGGATGGGCTGGTCCTCTGGTTCAGCTGCAACAGTCTGAGTAGCTACAGTGCCCGCCGTGGGGGCTGGAGTAGTGGCAGTGCCCGCCGTGGGGGTTGGAGTAGTGACAGTGCCTGCTACAGACGTTGGAGTAGTCACAGTGCCTGCCACATTGCCATCAGACCCAGAGAGCCCCTCTCCCCTTTGCACAGTGTTAAATAGGGTTCGGTAGGCATGGGCCAGGCCCCAGCACATGGCAATGATTTGTGTCTCCTTGGAGCTGCCAGGCTGACAGCATACTTCTTCCAGATATTCTGCTAGTTTATCAGGATTCTGCACTTGTTCGGGAGTGAAGCTCCAAAACACCGGAGGTGCCCACCGCCCCAGGCATTTGCCCATGCTGTTCCACACACCCTGCCATTCATAACTATCCAGCCTTGGGGCAGATCTCCGGGTGATATTCTTAAATTGCTTGCCAACCTTAGACAAAACTGAAACCATGTTCCCCAGAAGTAGCAATAGAGGTATTTTAACCAGCCAAGGGTGTTCAAAATACTGAAAAATTATTGTGATGAAGGAGGAAATGTTATGATAGAGGGTATCAAAGGTACCATTCTGCATTTCCTCCATAAAAAACCTTTCAGAGGCAGAAGTATAATTGCTAATCGTCTCCACAAGACTGTAGCCAAAATACAGTAACGGCTTTAGTACAGAGCTCAGATGATACCACATTAAGCTCAAGGTCACTGCTCTAAAAACAAAATTCACAGGCGAGACATTACTAATCATTGCAGAGTACAGCAGCCCGCAGAAACCAACACCGATCCTTAACATGTACAGCAAAGACGAGAGCATGATGCAAATCAAACTGATATTGTGACCTGCAACCGTTATTATCTCAAGCCTCGGGCCCCACGTTGGGTGCCAAAAAGGACTGTCGTGGTTTAGCCCCAGCCGGCAACTAAGCACCACGCAGCCGCTCGCTCACTCTCCCTCCCACAGCGGGACGGGGGAGAGAATTAGGAAAAACCTCGTGGGTTGAGATAAACACGGTTTAATAGGACAGAAAGAAAGAAGGGAACAATAATGATAATACCAACAAAGGAATGTATAAGAACAAGTGATGCCCAATACAGAAATTGCTCACCACCCCGTGATCGACAGCCCGTCCCCGAGCAGCGATTTCCGCCCCCCCGGCCAACTCCAGTTTATGTACTGGGCATGACGTCGTATGGTAGGGAATATCTCTTTGGCCAGTCTGGGTCAGCTGTGCTGGCTGTGTCCCCTCCCAGTTCCCCGTGCACCCCCAGCCTGCTCGCTGGCAGGCCAGCACAAGAAGCTGGACTGTCCTTGACGGCTCAGCAACAACCCAAAACATCAGCACATTATCAACAGTTTCTCATCCCAAATCCAAAACACAGTCTCACACTGGCTTCTGTGAGGAAAACCAGCTCTATCCTGGCTGAAACCAGGACAAAATTTCAGTCTTTAAATCTAAACCATCATAAAGTGCTTTATGAGGGTAAGAAATGATGCCCTGGAAACTGGGCATTTTCTTTTTCTTCTTGAATATTCTTAAAAAATGTATTTGAGGGGGGAGAAGCAGAATTAGAGCTTTGTAAAAAAATGCCTCCAGGTTGGGCTCCTCTCTTGTGTACCACATGTTGTTCTGAAGGAAGTTTGTCACCAAAGATTACCGCTGATTTATGAACCCCAATGATGACTTCAGTGAATTCAGCTGAAATTCAACAGAAAAACCTTTTCCAACACTGTGTCTGCGGGCAAGTGGGCTAATGTCATACATCACATCTTCTTCAGCAGGTACTTTGGCCAAAAATTTCCATCCAGACTAGTGGATTATTCTAATCTCTCTTAAGGTTCCCTAATGAAAGCAAGCTGTTTGGAAAGTACGTAACACTTGTTAATGTCAATTTAGGATGTTAACACCCCAACTCCCATTTAGGATCCTTGCATAGGGAATTCAGAGGGAGAACTAAGCACGCAGCTTTGAAGATGTCTAGATCCAAAACCCTACTTCTGGCCTTACGAAAGCGATATAGCTGTGTTATAATGATTGTACACAAAGTGAAATTACAGGTTTCCAAGCTAGCAATGTGTTTTGTTGTGGCAGATTTCTGTATCAAGATTCAAGTGATCCCTTCTGGGCTGCTGCGGTCCTACCACAGCTCCTCTTTTGCTCCTTGTCTTACTGGGAGTGAGTAATTGCAATGTAAAGGTACAGCATGCAATATTTATTCTATGAAATATGCATTTAATTTGTGCAAATGCTTTATGTGAGATCATGCTTTCTGAATTTATAAGCAGAGTTTATGAAATAATACGTAACGGGAACAAAAGATGCATATTCAGATGTAGTGAGTGGCAGTGCTGAGCTTTTCCATCTCTTGCTTTTTAGCTGGGATGTGGGGGACAAGCACGTTTTCACTGAGAGGGAAAGGCTTCAAATAACAAAAAAACCGTTGTGCCACAAGGGATGTTATTGAGGCCCGTCAGTCTGGAAGAGCTGATGGCTCTGGGGATTGGAATGGCTGCATATATTGTCTCTTATGAAATGAGGAGTAGAAAGCCGGCTCTGGCAGCCTCCTGTCTTCCAGCTGTGGCTGACTACTTGTTTAAGATGGAAACATCAATGGTATTGAGGTCAAAGACTCATTTGCAGGATTTTTTTTGAATGGTTGGGCCAAACATGTATATTGTTAGCAAACTGATAGGGTCACGCTGCAACATCGGGGTCGTTGTCCTGGCCAGTGACTTGCAAAATTATATTGAACTGTAAAATAGATGGGATTCAGCCTGGTGTCTGATTAAATCTTACTTATGCCTGACACTCATCTGTCTCAGCACTGAAGAAAACTGTACCTATAGGGGTGAGATCCTGGCTCCATTAGGGCAACAGCAGAGTTTTCTTTGAGTTTAATGAGGCCAGGATTGTCACTGTGTGCGTTGAGCTCAAGTAGGTGTTGGTCAAGTTGAGCCTGGGATCCTCTTGAGTGGTTGAACAGTAAGCAGGTTGTGGGGGAGAGGGCAGGGAGGTACAGCAAAAGAAAATAAGAGGATGTATAACACTTTCAGGTCTTTATTTCTGGCTGAATAGTTCTCTGCAGTTTCCCCATTAGCCTTAAGAGGGCAGATCATGTCCAGTAAATAGCACATTCAGGGACTTGCCTGATTTTTCTGGTTGTGAATTCTGAAAGTTTGGAGACTCTGGTTATAGATTTTTTTTTTTTTTTTTTAATGTGTAACTTTAATTCACCAAGAAGTTCTGGTGCTTTAAAGGATGAATTATGTCAACTTACAGAAGCACGATGAGATCAAGTTTTGATTTACCTATGTGTAGGTACCGTCTTTCTAGTTTCAATGCTAAAAATTGTGATACAAGCAAAATATTACTTATTGATGTGAGGAGAAGAATCTTGGGAACATACTGTGGTAGAGAAGAGTTATGTAATATATTGACTAAATTCATTTTTATGTTAAAAAAGACCACCAAAAAATTGTTTGAGTTTGGAGAGGGGGTTTTAGAGAGTAATACTGTGTGATGAATGTGTAATTCCATTCTTCTCTCATGTAATCTCTTCTCTAAATCACCAAGTCTTGTGCCCAGCAGTCTTATCTGTGGTGAACAACTGCTTAGAAAAAAACTGTTTATCAACAGACTATTCCACAGGGTTAGAGGAATCTGTGTGAAATGAAGGAAACCAAATGAAATTTAAGCTCTTCTGTAAAGTAATTTTCAGTGAAACTTTTCATATGGGGATTAAATACGCCTTATAGTCAACATGCTTGGAGAAGCAGTGGCTATTTAATTCTCTGATTAATTAAAACCAGAAATAACAAAACAATGTTCTACTTTCTTCTGCTACTACCCTAAAGCTCATGGATCATGGGGAAGATGATTATTCTTGAAAAAGCCATTTAGTTCTTAACAAGAAAAGCTAGTCTTTGTGGTTCAGCCCTTTTGGCATCTGCTTTGTTGGTTTCTCATCAAAAAAACCATGGGGGTTATTCCTAAACAGAATGAAATATTCTTTGTTCCAAGAAGCATTTCTCGCTCTCTCTTTTTAAAAAACTTAAAAAAACACCCCCCCCCCCCCCCCCCCAAAAAAAAAAAAACCTTCTGAAGGTGGAGGTATTGCTGCGGTCTGTGTTCCCCAAGAGATACGAACGAGGTATTAAGAGTTTCTTTAGATTTTGGGTTCAGACTTTAGCTGCTGTGTTCCTTGCCCTTGCTGCTTAACTGCTTGGTATGTTGGTACATACCTCTACGGTTGTCCCTGTATCACTGCCCGTTCTGAAGTGGACGGCAGCTTGGGTGAGCACCTTTAGCCTACCACTGCAAAGACATTTCTCTATCATAGAAAACAGGGTGGTAAGGCTCTCAAGACATCTTCTAGTCCAGGAGGTTCTTCCTAGATATGCTTGACGTAATGGAGCCCGTCTCTAGCATGCAGTCATCGAACATGTCCTTAGGTTTCCAGTGATGGAGCGTGTCCTGTTAGGCCTGTGCATTGCAGTCTTTTGCTGTCCTTAATGCTCCTGGGCAGTCTAACCCAGATCACATCTTGGCATGATCCATGGAGTTCACAACATGGAGTTCAGTGCTCCTAAGAGTCTATGAAAGTGCCTTTGGGTGCATCTCAGAACACATGAGTCATTGGTGCCAACGTCTTGGATGACATTACTTTGAGCCATTGCCGAGACCGTATTAGTACAGATTCTGTCTCGTGGAAGAAGGCTGGAAGAGAAGATCCGTGCCCTTGCTTGAATTGGAGAAAGGCTGCCTACTGCTTTGATGCAGTTGAGGACCAGCTGTGGAACCTGTTATCTCAGATTATCACGAGTATGGTTGAGGACAGTTTCTCACTGCAGATCAGGACAACAAGTTGGATCCTAAGGGTATCTGCTGTGCAGATCTTCTCAGATCTGATTTAAAAGATTTACAAGCTGCCTTGTGGAAAAGCCAAAAAAATGTTTTGTCCAGGACTCACCACTCAGCGCTTTATCCTTGTATTTAGATGAGTCTATGTGTTCCAGGGTAATCAGGACCATCTAAGATAGGTGCTTTGAATGTTGCCGGTTTCTCAGAATCTTGAAAAAACCCAAACCAGTGCGATAAATGGAAACAAAAGCAGAATCTTGAAAGGAAACTTATCTCCCAAATGCTTGACAAAGCCCAGAGAGAGGGTGTGTGAAACAGCAGTTTGGGAACTCCCACAGAGAACGGAATATAAAGGTTTAATCTGAGGCCAGGCTATGAGGGTCAATGCCCTTTTCATCGTATAACTTTTTGAGGGTCACTGTGGTCAACGTAAGTAAGTGTGGAGCAGAGACCCAAGCACTGATGAGCTAGAATCCTGGCTGAGTGAGCAACCCTTCCTCTTGCAATTCATGACATGTAAAATGCGGATATTAGGCAGCATGTTCCTTAGTACACCAGTAGCTTTAAATGGCCTGTACCCCCTAGACAGTGGGAAGGAAAAATGAGAGTAAAACCACTGAGAAATGTTGGAAATGGCTTATGCAAACATTTTCATTTGCCTTACTGGTTTATGAGGGTGCGTGAGGGCCCTGTAGCATGTCAGACCTCAGGCAGTGGTATCTCCAAGCTGAAGCAGCAGTCGTAAGCACGCACTAATTGTTCTTCCACAATTACCCATGGATCAAACCTCAAAAAGCTTCGTAGTGCCACACACCTTCAACCTTTTGTGAGCTCTAATCCATGACTTCTTACTCTAAATTGCCATAGGTGCAATAGTTGCAACTTCCTTGGGCAAGGTCGGAGGTGTAGGACAACAATTGGCGAGTTGCCCAAGTTGATTTAAGAAGAGTTGAGGGTTGGCGTGCCGTCACTTGCTGCTGGAGCTGCCTGCAGGCTTTGGTTATTGAGTTGGGTATATTCCTATGTTGGGGTGATGGTGCTGGGGGCTGGAGACCTCTTTGAGTTGAATGCTTTCAGATGGAAGAGGACATTGCCTTGGCTGCTACACTGGCTGCTTGCTGCAAGCTCCAGTGCTTCGCTGTGGATATCTTTGGTGGAAGCACCGAGCTCAAGCAAGCATGGAGCATGGTGTGTCCTCAGCTCAAAGCCTGAGACTGTCCCTTCATTTCTTGCCTCCCTTCTCCATCTGCAGCCCCTTTCCTGCTGATGTTGGTCCCTGGGAAAGCAAGCCTTTTGCCTGGCTTTTTCCTTTTTAATAGTTTCAGCAAAAAAAACCCCTGTTACCTCTGTCATGCCCTGATTGTCAGAGAGCATGTTGAAACAAACCCACACTTAGAAAATAATTACTGGTCCCCGGTGCCTGAGAGAGTACTTAAAGCTGAGGCTTGGTCCTGCATGGTTGTGTGCACCTGAGTCATTCTGGGATGGGGAGGGTGAGAGTTGGGCCCTCTTACCTGTGACCAGTTTTGGTTGCGATTACTTTGCTGCTCCCTCTCTTACTTGGCGGGGTTTGGTTCGGTTGCAATTAGACTAATGAGAGGTTAAACCAAAGTGTGGGAGTTTCCACTTGTGCTTTGAGTCATAATTAAGTCTCGTCAGGGAGAGAGGTGCCTCTTCAACGTTATATGAAAAGGCAGCATTAAAAAAACCCCAACATCAGAGCGTGGTTTGTAGTATTGCATATAGCAGGGGATTTTGTGTGAAGGTGCTCAGCATTTAAAAAGGAACTTTAAATTGTTGGTAAAAGTTAATCAAAGAATATGCATCTAGTTGCTTAACAGGCAGCAGTAAACTACTTAGCTCATTCTGGGCTTGTGAAGTGCTTGGGACTGATTAAACAAGGACCCGAGCTGCAGAGTTGTCAGGGCCATGGTCTTTAATGTGTTTGAAATACTTTGTAGAACAGCCGTCCTTCTACTGCTTTTAGTCCACTTACCTAATTTTCAGCTTCTCCACTCTGTGTAAATGTGATAAATAAACTTTGTAATCACATAACTGAGCTACTTTTGATGCCTGCCTGCAGATATCTTGTTCCTGAGGCTAGATCACACAGAAGTGTAAATCAACACTTTGCTCAATAAAGGACTTCTTAAAAAATGGCTTTTGGTCTTTTATTGTACAGCTGACCTGGAGGACTTGGTTGCCTAAATCTTTTTATTAATGCTAATGCGATAAACTTTTTTTGATGGCTCCTAGGAAAGGAGATTCTTGATCATTGCTTTCTCCAGGTTCTGTACTGCAGGAGCTTCCCCAAAGAACAGTTGAGGTTTAATAGGTTTTGTATAAAATGCTGAATTAACCAAGTTCCTCATTACAATGAACTCTGAGGATATAAATAATGCTGACCTCGTCTTGCGGATAAGGAAAAGGAGCAGGAGTGTGGGGACAAGGATAAATCACTGGGTGAAAGCAAAAGCAAAGGGAGAATTGCGTATTCCCCCTTGCACACTGGATGCCAAAAACTTACATTTGAGCAAAATTGGTATTTGGAAATATCAGTATCACGAGCTGGATTTTAGCACTGGGTGGGCTGGGGTGGAAGAGTCATTTTCAGGGAAGGAGGAGTGGGAGGTTGAAACAAAGTCTGTGAGGGTGTTGGGGAGAGCAAACTTGTTGAATGCTGCATTTCTAAACTTATTTTTTTTAATGACCAGGAATCGAGTTAAAAAAATGACATTCTTGGGCCTCGTTTCCTGTGCTGATGGTGAACTTTGTCAGACGAACCTCTGACAAATTGTTTTCTCTGATAACCAGTTAACACTGAGAAAGCAGATAGGCAAAAACTCCTATTATCTTGACAAGCGACGGGCTTTTTGTTAAAACTCAAACCAGAAGCTGTGTCAGTGTGTTGAGTTTACACCTTGCAATAATAATCTGTGCTTTTATCTGATTGGAGGGGGATTTTATAACTTTCGAATGGGTCTTTGGCGGGGAGCCAGCCCTACTGTCATTTTTTATTAACTTTCTTTTTTTCTTCCCCTGTAGCCAGTCTGCTTTTTTTGTAATATTGTTTAAGGAATATGTATCCCATTCCTAGGGATATTGGGAAACGATATTTTAAAGTTCTGTGTCTCAGCCCATTAATGGGGTCTATAAAACAATCACAGCAGCAAATGTGCAGTAACTAATCAAAACCACTGAAGCTAACCACAGCGGTACTTCATTCCCTTTAAATCATAAAACCTCTTTTTTGCTGTGCCTTATCTACTGTCTCATCAGGAAAGAGCTAATTAGATTCTTCTAAAAAGTAAATATTGTCAGTTCATTGGTGGGTGGAGGTGACGGGAGGTAAGACATGCTCACGCATTGGCAAACCAATGCAGAAAACAAGGTGAAGTTATAAAAACCCTATAAAAAGCTATTTGAGTTTTAAAGGAGCTAATTCCCCGTGTAGGCGGTATAACAACTTTCCCTTACGGTGGGTATGGCTTCTGTAGGCAGAGCCTGGAGGAGTCCATGACCTGCTCTGCTACTCCATGTCATTCCCCAGCTTAGCTACGCAGGTTGGGGTTGCAGGTTTGGGGCTGTGTTCGCTTGATAACGAGCAGGCAAGTTACATTGAAAAATTCAACTACAAAAAATTCAACTGCTACGTGTCACTAGTGTTTTAAGCCAATACATTTCATTTCTCATGCAGAACGTTGGGTCTGTCTGCTTTGTCGGTTGGGTTGGCTCGGGAAAAGAGACCGATTCTGGTTGCATTCAGGCAACAAAACCTACCAGCTTCTCAGCTGTGGAGATGAAGGTCTCCTGGACTTGCCCGATGGCCAACCCAGTCCGGTTACAACAGCAAACGTAGGTCACTGACCGAAACCTGAACCTGGAGGTGGAAGGCTGCCTTTGCTTCTTCTATCAACCAGTCTGGAAATAGCATTGCTGTCACGGGGACTGGGATTTCTGCCGTGTCAGAGCGGCGTAGGGTGTTCCTGTGCTGCAAGGAGGCTACCAGACCGCTGTGCTAATCACGTGGAAGAAAGTAGCTGTGCTTGGAGGGAGTTTCAGCTACGTGAACCAAACGCTTTGTGTGTTATTGCTAAATGTAACATTAGCTACGAACAGACATTTGGTTTCTTACACTTTTTTTTTTGTTGTCACATTAAGCAGAGAATCAGGAGATTGATAGTCTTGTATAATAGAGGCAATTTTACAGAATAATACAAAAATGCACTTGCTTTCATGTAAACCACACCAAAAGGTAAGGGGATTTTTTTTATTTGATATTTGTCCCTCGAGGGCTTTCCGCCTCCCCTGTAGCCCCAAGTCCCTCCATTTTCAGAGGGCACGCTGGAGTGTCGCCCGCGCTTTGATGTGGTTTCTAAAGTGTGCCTCTTCATTGGGCTCCCTACAGATGCCTTTATGTGAAACAGAACATTAAAATCGAAATGTGCCTGCTCTGCAGGTCATTTTTCATCCTTTATGTGCGACGTCAAATATATTGCAGGGTTGTTCTGCTGCACGCCCAGCCCGGGAAGGTGCGGGTAACGAGATGGGGGTAGGAGCGGGGAGTTCCTTGGCGGTTAAACCCAAATTTCTCCTTAGTTGCTTCCTCTGGGCCTCTCCCCAGCTCTCTCTTTCTCTCAAGGTGAAACTGAAACCTCGGTGACTTCACCCAAGCCTGCCGAAGTTAAAGAAAATTTGATATTTCTCACTTATAGGTCACTTCAGTCCAGATTGTTTCCTGCCAAGAGTGGGGGCGGGGGAAATGCCCTCCTGTTAATGGAAAAGCAATTACTATTTTTTCTGGCGTGTACATTGTGTCGTTCCAGCGTAACACCTAGGTTATGGGCTCTGCTCGTATCGCGCCGACTCCTCGGGCTCCCAGCCGGCTATTGACGGGCTGCGCGCGCCATACGACGGAGCGGCGGCTGTGCGAGATGGGGGTTGCGTGCTGTGATGTGCACCAGTGTGCTGGGAGGGAGTAAACATCGACTGGGTTACTTTGGGGCCATTTGTCAGTCTTTAAGGTAGAAATTCCTGGAAAATCTCCTCTAATTTAGAAATTCTCCCCCCAATTCCTAAAGGTAAAAATTGCTCTTGGTGGGCTGAAAAGGTCTAGTGCCATTGGGAGCATCCCTCTGGGTGCTTTTTGTGGATCTCTGGGAGGTGGGACATACTTTTTTTCGGTTTTTCCTTATTTTCTTTTTCCCGGTATGTCCCTGCACTTTAATTCAGGTCAGATTTTTTCTCTTGATAAACTTCAGTTTATTTGCATTTAAAGTAAGCAAAATGCAGAACGTGGTGTTTGAATTGGGATGTTGAACTCCGTGGCCTAGAGTGATGGCTTTATCTGGAACGTCAGACTTTCTTGACTTTGGTCAGAAAGACCTATTTATCAGGTCTTGTTAATATTTGATTGGGATCTCAGCAATATTCACATTTGGGCAATAGATGTTATGTACTACTGTGCTCCTCTTGTGAGCGTAGCCAAAGCTGAAGGATGACATTAATACCTCTAGTTTGAAAAAGAGATGGGAGAGCAAGATAATGTGTCTTCTGAGAACATGTCCACAAGGTCCTCTGGTGAGACTAATTCTGTGTTCAGCCTAAAATGCTGAATGTTACATGCTTAGGGCTTCGGCAGTGAAGTTCAGAGCTAGTGGCACCATCCTCCAGCTTTTTAGCCCAGATTTTCCCTCTCCCATGACCACTTTTTTTCTGCTATGATCTTGCTACGCCCTGTTTAATGATCCATTTCAAGCACAATGTTTTATCCAAAACTTTGCATTTTCCCATTCTTTGATTTCTTCCCTTTCTAGAGGAAAAAAGATTACATAAATTTGAGAGATTTTAATGAGTACACTGGGCTTGCTTTTGGTGTAATTTACAGTGGATTCAGTGTTATAACTTCATTACACTTCAGTTGAGTAACTTATGTCATAAATGGGCGTATCTGAGAGTGGAATCAAGCCTTGAATCTCTTTGTTGTGTGGGCTTCAGAAGGACCAAACGCTCACTCCCCCTTTTGAAGTCCTAATTCTCTTTATATGATGTTGCAATGTCTTTCTATAGAGTTGTGCCTCTGAAGTTCGAGATTTTTAATGCAAAAAATACCACTTTTTCCCCAATTGCTTCAAGTATTGATGTTGCTAGCAAAATTTGTCTTCAGCAGTATTCACACAGACCTTTTCCTGTGGCTTTGTTGCAAAAATCTCTATTGTTGACACTCATCCCTTAAGAGGTCTTTTTAATAAGCTTGGTTGGTAGTCCCCTTGCTCAGCCACTACTTCTCTTGTAGGAGCAATTGTAGTAAACATCAAGGATACTACTGCTTTCCAACCGCTAGGGGTCAAGATTGTGCTATGGCATAGCACAGGGCTGCTCATCATGTAATGTTTATCTCCAATTCCTGATGCAGCCACGTCCAGTGTCAGCTTCATATATTTAATTTTATTATCAATTGCCATGTTCATTAGTGAAGACGAAGCCGACTGTCTGTGCACGGTGTGAAGGGCGCTTTGCCTTACACAATGGTAGAGACCCCTGGATTTTGCAAGCATTGGGATATCCGTGCTGCGCTTGGGTTTTAATATTCTTCAGATCTAGAAACTATACAAGTGATCGGTCTCTGATGGGGTCTTTCTTCCCAAGGAGAGATTCAAAAAGGAGTTGGCTGTCAAAATAAAAGTTGCTCATAAATTATTTTTGTGTGGTATTAATACTTTTAAGTGTTTAAAAGGAAATAATTTTGAAGGTTCGTGCTCTAGATGGAGCTTTCTTCTTTCTGCAGTTCAGGTAGCAAAAGTAATTAGTTTTTTCTAATTCTCCACTGTTTTCTTAGCATAGTTGGTTTCAGTGACAACAGTGTCTACAATACGATTTCTAGTACTCCTTTATCCTTCTAAAGCCAGGCTGTCCTGTTACTGTGGAGCAGGGGATGGTCCCCTTTCACCACCTTCTTTGTCTCCTGCTGCAGGGGAGCAATAAAATACACGGGTGCAGGTTTGATTTGGGTTGTACAGGTAATTGCTAGAAATAGAGTTTATATTAATAACTGAAATACATATAAAACTCATTCTTTCTGAAAAAGAAACCTACCATCTAAAATAACACTTTCAGAAAGACATCTGGATGATTTCCATACACCTTTCTTCTTATATATGAAAAGTTTATAGAAAAATATGAGAGGGATCCTATAAATCTGTGTGTATATATCCATATAAATTTCAGGTTTTCAGCGTATTTAGTTTCTAGTTACACCAGAGCGTAAGCCCACATGTGCAGAACCACTGCATCCTTTGGCTTGTCCTTTTTCTCCTTGTTTTGGCATGATTTGGAACTTGTGGCAAGAACAGTGTCTCTGTGCCAGTCCCCCTCCTTGCCCTTCCCCTTCAGTTTGAATTTTTTGGTCAAGTCTCTTGAACAATTAGGGCTAAACCATTTTTCCTGTCAAATATTGTGCTCAGTAACAATGAGGAAACAAAGTCATTTTTTGCAGCAGAGAACACGCATTGACCTCCACTGCAAACAAACTCCAAAGCTCCAGGACTAGGTACCGAGACCGGTTCGAGGGAGCTCCACCGAGTCCATGTGTTTTGCTCCCTGGATCATGGTGCTTCTCCCAGCGAGCGAATTTTTGTTCAGTACCTTTTACAGCTCATTCTGTACATCAGCAATGCACAATTAAGCTCTCCTGGGGTACCACAAAAATGCTTTCAGGAACCTCTGGGGTCCAGATGTGGAATGTTTTGTGCTGACATGGGTTGAAAAGAGGAACAAATCCAATGCTTAAGTACGTCCTTTAATTTAGCCTGTGACAGTCACCACATGGCCTATGGGCTAATATTTCTGCATCTGTGCTGTAAATAGATCAATATGGCAGTATGATGGGTTTGGCATTTTGATTTGTGAAGAGTCAGAATATTGTTTGTATTGTTGCATAATCCCTGGAATGGTTTTGAAATGAATCTTCTGTTTCTTTGGAGTATCTGGGTTAGAAGAAACATAACATTTCTAAGTTCCATTAAGTGTGTGTTTTATTTTGTCTCATTTGTCATATTTCATGACTGATTGCATCTTTTGGCTGAAAAAAAAAATAAATCCAAGGATGCTATCGTAAAAGGTGAAATCTGCTTTTTTTCTAGGCACAGCAGCAAAGAAACCTGGACAATATTGTATCACAGCATCCCAGGATAAGCGGGGGGAAGAAGTCCAAGAAAGAAGTCTGTGCAAGCTCAGATCTGGAGGTAAAAAACACTAGCCCCATGTCTGAGCAAGATTCGGGTATCCTGGATGTTGAAGATGAGGATGAGGATGAAGAGGTAACTGTATAACATCAAATCCAGGAGACTGGACAGTTTGGGGGTGATCAGTAGTGTCTCGAACGGTGTTTGCACCTCGCCCAGTTTTTCATGTTGCCATGCAGCGTGTCACAAAGGTGCCGAATAGGCTGTAGAACATGGGGTGTGTTTCAGTATTGGGTTATTTTGCACTGTTGTCCCTATTCTCATTAGCAGGCTCTGCAGAGGAGCCAAGTATTGTATGAGAACCCAACAGCCTGTTTCTTCTGTCCCCCAGCTCAAGGGTTGTGCTTCTGTGCTTACTTGGGAAGGCAGTTTGGTATCTCTCCTTCATTTAAAAAAAGATAAATTGCTGCATAGTGCACGAGATCCTTGGCCTTTTCTGTGGACGTGTGTCTTGGTGGCAGAGACGTACTTTGCATTGAAAAGGAGAAGTTTTGTAAATGCAATTTTAATTCTTTGGTGTGCTCCCTCCTTTATGTTTCCCTTTCTGCTGCTGCTTCTTCCTCAGGCTGGCAGTCACTGTTTTTGTTAACCACAAAGCATAACCTCACTGATAGTGTTAGTTCTTTCCTCCCTGCACTAGAGTGCATGCAGTGGGACATCTTGGAATTTGTGGCGCTTTAAACGCGAGAGCCCTGTCCCTCTGTGTTTCAGGAAAGGCAGCTTGGAGATGCCCAGTTGGAGTGTAGGTCACAAGGTGTTGAGCTTTTCAATGTGTTCTTCATTTATTCTCATGCAGTCTTGTGCTGGACCTTTTGGCAAGTTTTATCTGCCACGCTGGATGCTTCTTCTCTTATTGCTGAAGCATATCTTATGTCAGGAGAATGGTATTTCCAGCTACAGCATGTAGCTGAATTGGGTAGTATTTGTTACCCTGAAATTGACAGTCCATGACCAGCCAGGGAAGAGGATTAAGAACAAGATTCTGAAGTTTAAAGTAGTGTAGGTTGCTCAAGTGGCTCTGTGCTTGTGTTCTGCCTTTTTCCCTGCAGTTCAATTCTATCCTCTCCATTTCTGCTGCTCTTCCAAAGCAGACCAAGGACATCACCATTTACTTCGTAGGGACCAAACTGTAGGGTATGACCCAGAGCCCTGACGTTGCACTGAAACCATCTGGGTGGGCTATTTACTCCTACATCAAAATGGAAATAGAGCAGAAGTTAAACAAAAGTGAGTGGGAAGAACACTTTCTTTGAAAACAAACATTGATTTGAATAGATCTATCTTGGTATTTCCCTGTTAAAAAATAAAAATCTGGTCCTTCAGTAGTTCTTGTTCCATCTCACTCTCAAAATCTCACACTTGCTGGGGAGTGGGATCTTGCAAAACGGGGCGGCAGCGTGAAACGCGGCGGTTCGTGTGAGGTATGCAAAGTTTGAGGCTATTTGAGTTAGAAACGAGAACTGACTTTCAGTTAGAATTGAAAGGTGTGAGGAAAACGTTAAGGAGGGGAGAACTGACAGACAATAATTGATACGGAGAAGAGGAGGAACCTCTCCAGCCACTGGGCGGAGGGGCTGTGGCCGGGCTGGTGGCGAGTGAGCGGCCGCGCCGGGGGCGGCGGGACCGGCCGCTGTCCGTGGTGATGAACCGGGGCGCGGCGGAGCGCGGGAGGCGGCGCCCCTGCGCTGCTCGGCCTGGCCTCCTGCAGCCCTGTGGCTCCAGAAGAAGACCTCCAGAAGGGTGGTCCAGAAGACCCCCCCTGCCTCATCTTCCTGGTATCGACTTAGGGGGGTTAAAAGGGGAGGAGAGGGTTTTGGTTCTTGATGAGTTTAGCTCTTCCCCATGGCCCTGCCTCCTGGGGGGGGTGTCTGTTCCTTTTTAGAAAGAAAATGATTTATTTATTAGTGCAAATGGCTCTCTCATCTGGAAATAAAGCTGCAAAATTTTTGAGCCCCTCATGACAGGAAAGACATTGAGGTGCTGGAGTGTGTCCAGAGAAGGGCAACAAAGCTGGTGAAGGATCTAGAGCACAAGTCTGATGAGGAGCAGCTGAGGCATCTGGGGGTGTTTAGCTTGGAGCAAAGGAGGCTGAGGGGAGACTTTATCGCTTTCTAAAACTACGTGAAAGAGGGTTGTAGCGAGGTGGATGATGGTTTCTTCTCCCAAGTAACAAGCAATAGGGCAAGACGAAATGGCCTCAAGTTGCGCTAGAGAAGGTTTAGACGGGATAATAGGCAAAATTTCTTCACTGTAAGGGTTGTCAAGCACTGGAACAGGCTGTCCAGTGAAGTGGTGGACTTCTCATCTCTGGGAGTATTTGAAAGACGTGTAGATGTGGTGCTTAGGGATGTGGTTTAGTGGTGGAATAGAACTGGGCAATGCTGGGTTAGCAGTTGGACTTGATGATCTTAGGGGTCTTTTCCAACCTAAACAATTCTATGATTCTAAATCTTGAAGGAGTATCATGTGTGTAAGTGGGTTGACACCAGCCACCGGCTAAGTCCCCACTCAGTTGCTCACCCATCCCCCACACCCCAGAAGAACTGAGGAGACAATGTGAAGGGCAAAAGCAAGAAAACTTGCAGGTTGAGCTAAATACGGTTTAATGAGTAAAGGGGCAAAAAACCCCACCAAGTGATGCAAAGGCAATCACTCACCACCTCCCACGAGCAGACCAGTGCCCAGCCAGTGTCCGAGCAATGGCTACTTTTAAAAAAAAAAACGATCCCCCCAGTTTTCTTGCTGAGCATGGCATTATGTGGTATGGAATATCTCTCTGGTCAGTTTGGGTCAGCTGTCCCAGTGGTGTCCCCTCCCAGCCTCTTCTCTCCCCTAGCCTACTTGCTGGGGGGTGCAGAGTGAGAAACAGTGAAGATCTTGATGCTGTGTAAGCACTGTTTAGCAATAGCTAAAACACTGGTGTGTTATCAACACTGTTTTCGTCACACATCTAAACCACAGAACCAAATGGGCTACAATGAAGAAAATGAACTCCATCCCAGCTCAAACCAGTACAGTGTGTAAAATGTTAATGGGATCTTCTTTGGTAAGGGTTTTCTAAAGTTACATGCCAACTGCAAAATCGTTTCTCATGGTTGACAGATTCATTCCTAGCTTTTCATGTTCTGGTGAGACTCTTTCTCCTTATGATTAACTGGTCTGTGCAGAAATACTATTAATACAGATTTTGAGTCTCCAAAGTTAATGCTCATTGCTTAAAATTGTTAGTATTAAGTGTCCTGAGTGCAAATGAACTGCATCTCATTTTCTGCACAGCCCCCATGTTCTGGAGCACTGGAGAAGGCTTTCTGGGCTGAGACAGTACTGCAGGAAGTGGGCACATGCCATTTGCTGTGCCCTGCCTGTCACCAAGATTGCTGAGGCTTATACTTCTCAAGAAAACATGAAATACTGCTAACAACAAAGCCTGGAGAAAGCAAAGGCAGCCCCTTGTAGGATAAAATCAGTAGGCAAGTAAAGAAATGATCCTGAAGCATCCAAAGATTGCACTGGTAGCTCTTGCTCTTGACCTCTCATGGCCAATAAAACCAACCAGTAACAGCAGGTTTCTGTTTGGAAGACAGCCAGTGATGACTGGTTGAATACGTAAAGGGAAGAATGAAGGGTGCCTTGCAACCACTCCTACTCAGAATTGAAAACAGGATGGTCGTAGGTATTTCTGATAAACTTTAGGCAGGAGAGCACCTGATCCTGGAAAAAATGGAGTAAATATATATTTTTTTTTTCCTCTAGGAAATATCTGAGGCCCTTCAGCAGGCTGTGTTATGGAGTTCTCCACCTAGGCTGGATGAACTGTTCTAGAGAGCCCATGATTCTGTACTCATGAAGCAATCCTTTCATCCCTGCAGCAAAATTTACAGGAAAAGCTTTGAAAGGGAAGAAGTAGCAGAAGGGTTTTCCTTATATTGTTGCATGTATTCTATTGTAGATCATTCTCTCCCTTGGAGAGAAGAGAGCTCTGCCAGCTGCATTCAAGAAGATGAATATAAGATGCGGGTCTCCATTCCATTAGTGCACTTCAGTTTGGAGACATTATCATGGAATCGTAGAATAGTTTGGGTCAGAAAGGACCTTCAGAGATGATTAGTCCACCCTCCCCCCCCGCCCCCATGAGCAGGGACATCTTCAACTAGAGCAGGTTGCTCAGAGCCCCGTCCAACCTGAACTTGGAACGCTTCCAGGGATGGGGCATCAACCACCTCTCTGGGCAACCTGGGCCAGTGCTTCACTACCCTCCTTCCAAAAAAATCTCTTCCTTATATCTAGTCTGAATCTCCTCCCCTCTTTTAGTTTAAAACCATCACCCCTTGTCCTGTCACAACAGGCCCTGCTAAAAAGTCTGTCCCCACCTTTCTCCTCAGCCCCTCTCAGCCCTGGCAGCTGCAGGAAGGTCTCCCCGGAGCCTTCTCTGCTCCAGGCTGAGCCCCCCCAGCTCTCCCAGCCTGTCCTCCCAGCAGAGCTGTTCCAGCCCTCGGAGCGTTGCTGAGGCCTCCTCTGGCCCCGCTCCAGCAGGTCCGTGTCTCTCCTGTGCCGAGGGCTCCAGAGCTGGACGCAGCACTGCAGGGGGGTCTCCCCAGAGTGGGGCAGAGGGGCAGAACCCCCTCCCTCGCCCCGCTGGCCACGCGGCTTTGGGGGCAGCCCAGGGCACGGTTGGCTTCTGGGCTGCGAGCACACGTTGCCGGCTCCTGTCCAGCTTTTCACCCACCAGGACCCCCAAGTCCTTCCTTGTCCCACTTAAGTGCAGATGCCTCACTAAGGTGGAAGCTCCCACTATAGTCAGAGTGAGGGAGTGGGCACAGCTGTAAAGTGAACTGGGGGAAGGCTTACATTCCATTTTTATGAATGTCGAGTTGCAGAAGGGGAATTTGGATTTCACAGTGAGTAGCTCCACAGTCTGTTCAGTTTGTGCCCAGCTGTTCCCGTTGTAGTAAAAGGCATCCAGGAAACTACAAAGCTTATCCAGAGTCTTCTCATTTTCAGCTACTTTTGTTTTGCTATTCTGTTGAATACAGCAGGACAAACTCATCTGCGTTGCGCCTCATTTCTGCTTGTCCCCCAAAAAAGACTGGTCAGGTGTTTTTGAAGTGGTTGGGTCAAATTAGACTCCTTGGTGCTCCCTTGTCGGAGAAGGGAAATTTTAAAGAAGGACATCGCACTTCAGAATAACAGCCACTCAACTGTCTTTGAAGAACAAGTCAACAAATTCCAGACAGTTTTCATTTTGGAGGAGTTTGGCATTCAGGACATCAGCAGGTGTGAGGTGTAGCCAAAATTCATCATGCTTCAGGCATTCTTTCAGGTTGACCTGGCTGTAGAATTAAGTTGTAATTCTCTAAGTGAGTGTAATAGATTTCTTAAGAAGTTTTTGGGAGCTAGAGCAGGGACCCCAAAGAGTTCTCTTGACTTTCCCTGATAAATGTTTTTTTTCGGTGCCATCAACATCCACCTTTTGTTTGCTTCCACTAGTAATTATGCAAAAAACATTTTGGACACTGAGAGAGACCTCTCTATTTCGAGACAGAGCTGTCTGGCTGTTGTCTATAACATGAGCCAGAGGGAGATCAGTTAGTCTGCAGGACCATCTAGCCACCTCCAATATTACAGTATCCTGAGCATCCTCTGGACTGTACACATACATTCATCTT
This sequence comes from Phaethon aethereus, assembly GCF_964289735.1. NCBI lineage: Eukaryota > Metazoa > Chordata > Aves > Phaethontiformes > Phaethontidae > Phaethon > Phaethon aethereus. The sequence goes on from NC_138578.1 coordinate 83,952,668, forward strand.
TTTCCTTAAGATTAAGCCATGACACACACTGGGGCAGGCAAAGGACACTGACACCGCACAAGATGTAGCAAATCTACAGCACAGTTTGTTCTGTACCTTCATTCCGTGTGGGATAAAACGCTTCCTGGCTGCTGGTACCCAAAGAGATTAGATGTGATTTGTTGAATCACAGAAGGGTTTGGGTGGGAAGGGACCTTTACAGGCCATCTAGTCCAACCCCCCTGCAGTGAGCAGGGACATCTTCCACTATATCAGGTTGCTCAGAGCGCTGTCCAACCTGACCTTGGAACGGTTGGGGCATCTCCCACCTCTCTGGGCAACCTGGGCCAGGGGTTCACCACCCTCCATGTGAAACATTTCTTCCTTATACCTAGTCAGAATCTGCCCTCTTTTAGTCTAAAACCATCACCCCTTGTCCTGTCACGACAGGCCCTGCTAAAAAGTCTGTCCCCACTTTTCTCCTCAGCCCCTCTCAGCCCCGGCAGCTGCAGGAAGGTCTCCCCGGAGCCTCCTCTGCTCCAGGCTGAGCCCCCCCAGCTCTCCCAGCCTGTCCTCCCAGCAGAGCCGTTCCAGCCCTCGGAGCGTTGCTGAGGCCTCCTCTGGCCCCGCTCCAGCAGGTCCGTGTCTCTCCTGTGCCGAGGGCTCCAGAGCTGGACGCAGTGCAGAACCAACACTGCTTTGAGCAGTAGAGTTTTACTCTGTAATGGGAATGGATGCTTTCTGCAATGTGTGCGTCACGTGAAGACACCCGGCCTGCTCAGTGTCTTCTGTTGGATGTGAGCCTTTGGGGGTGCAGTGTCATGTGTGCTCACGTTCCTCTGCACCAGTGCATCCACGTACTTGAATCACTCGACCTGTCGGATGGGTCATAAAACACCTCTCTTGAATTCCTGGTGTTTAAGTCTGAAGGGTTTTTTCCCCTCACTGAAGGAGGAGCGACTGTGTTTGTGCTTGTGTCATGTCTTTACATCAAAACCTCACAAGGGTGAGAGATTCAAGCCATTGTATCACAAATTTGCCTGAAGCCAGATCAGAGCACCCCATAACTCTAGGCCAGCCTAGTGTTGGTGGCAGCTTCAGCTGAACATTGCTGTTGAAAACTTGGCTTCCATGGGTTAAATTTGCTGCAGGCGGTGTTTAACCCGACTGAAAATGTTCTTGCAACAAGAGAGGGTTTGGCTGTTTACAGAGACTGACAGGTCTGCCTCTGCTCCCAGCACCAGGAACGTGCCGGATGCAGGGTTTGGGAATGAGGTTTGTGAAGCTGATGTTTTGTGGACTGGGAAAATTTTGGACAAAATGAATAAATTCTTTGTTCTGCAAATCAAAAGGAAAAAAAAAAGAGATTAGGTTGAAGGGGAGCTGTCAGGGGAGTAATCAGTCCTGTTGTTGAGGCGGCTCTAGTTCTCATTTCATCATCAAGTTTCAAAAATCAAAGATTTATTTCTTTTTTTGAACACTGGTAGTGCAGCTTTGGCTAAGAAAATCAAGTCACCGCTAAAGGGGATGTGCTAAGCGTGAATTTTGAGGGATGGCTAAATATCTACGTATTAGATAAACATCTAAACGTGTAGATATTAGATACGTTTAAATTGCGCAATGTGTTAAACTAGCCACAGAGATAACTTCATATATTCTGTATGTTCAGAGGCCTATACTGGTTCATTTAGTCCATGACTTTGGGCTCCATCCTTTATGGTGGTCACTCAGGACAGGCGAGGTGGGGTGTTGCATGGAGTTACTGGGCACCAAAGCCAGCTCAGGTCAGGTCACTGCTGCACTGGCACTGCTTCTTGTAAGGCTTGTCCTCCATTGGTTCAGGTGGTTCCTGCTATAGTAGTTCCTATAACATGCAACTCAAATCATGGGTTACAACAGTTTAAAGGTATTTCCATTACAATCTCCACCCCGGGCCCTTTGCTTAGTGTTAAACAGAGCTCGGCAGGCATGGCCAGGCCCCAGCACATGGCAATGATTTGTGTCTTCTGGGAGCTGCCAGGCCGACAGCATACTTCTTCCAGATATTCTGCTAGTTTATCAGGATTCTGCACTTGTTCGGGAGTGAAGTTCCAAAACACTGGAGGTGCCCACTGCCCCAGGCATTTGCCCATGCTGTTCCACACGCCCTGCCATTCATAACATTTGCTCCTTCATCACAATAATTTTTCAGTATTTTGAACACCCTTGGCTGGTTAAAATACCTCTATTGCTACTTCTGGGGAACATTGTTTCGGTTTTGTCTAAGGTTAGCAAGCAATTTAAGAATATCACCCGGAGATCTGCCCCAAGGCTGGATAGTGATGTCATATGGTAGGGAATATCTCTTTAGCCTGGCTAGCTCAGTCGGTAGAGCATGGGACTCTTAATCTCAGGGTCGTGGGTTCGAGCCCCACATTGGGCGCCAAAAAGGACTGTCGTGGTTTAGCCCCAGCCAGCAACTGAGCACCATGCAGCCGCTCGCTCACTCCCCCTCCCGCAGTGGGACGGGGAAGAGAATTGGGAAAAAAAAACCTCGTGGGTTGAGATAAACACGGTTTAATAGGACAGAAAGAAAGAAGGGAACAACAATGATAATACCAACAAAGGAATGTACAAGAACAAGTGATGCCCAATACAGCGATTGCTCACCACCCGGCGATCGACAGCCCGTCCCCGAGCAGCGATTTCCGCCCCCCGGCCAGCTCCAGTTTATGTACTGGGCATGACGTCATATGGTAGGGAATATCTCTTTGGCCAGTCTGGGTCAGCTGTCCCAGCTGTGTCACCTCCCAGCTCCCCGTGCACCCCCAGCCTGCTCACTGGCAGCCCAGCACGAGAAGCTGGACTGTCCTTGACTGCTCAGCAACAACCCAAAACATCAGCACATTATCAACAGTTCCTCATCCCAAATCCAAAACACAGTCTCACACTGGCTTCTGTGAAGAAAACCAGCTCTATCCTGGCTGAAACCAGGACAGTTAGTCTGGAAAGATTTTGAACAATAGGATTATTATTTCTTGTGTTGTAGGGCTATGGCTATACATGGAAGAAGCGATCTGTTCTTTTCCTTAAAATATAATGTAGGTTTATATCCTACATAAAAACCTAGCACAGGTTTTGATCACATGGGTCGTGCCTTCTTGCTTGCAAAAAGCTTTGCCGCAGTCCAGGACTTGCACTTCCACGTCTGATAGCATTCTACCTAGATTAGCAATTTTTAAACTATTAATGTCTCAGAGATATTAACTCTGCAGAATAGTCCAGCATAATTTTTTGTGAGTGTGTGTGTGGGCTTAAAAGTTTTTACAGAAGATCAGAGACTGTGAAAATGTTGCAATCTGCTTTGAAAGAATTTCTCTGGGGGACTAAACTCCGTTTTTGGCAATATCCTGATTTCACAAATCTTTATCAGAAATACTTTTCTGTGGACCACGTTCAACTGGTGCCCAAATCCAGGAGGAGCAAAACTGTTTGATCCTGGATTCAGATTCATAGGAAAACATCGCCTGCTTTGATGATGGCGTGAAGGGATGACAGATCTCTCCTCCCTTAGAAGAACACAGGCTGGACTCAGGTCCATCCAGTCCAGCTTCCCCACGCTGATGGTGGTCGCTGGAGGATGGAAGGGTTGAACGAGTATCGATACTTCCCTGTCTGCTTTAGTGATCTCCAGCAGTTTTGCAATGGGAGATTTCTGAGCCAGAAGTGTTCTGGTTTCACCAACTGCAGATGAATTATGCTTAATGCTGGAGGAATACAGCAAGGCAAAATCTGTATCCCGAGGAGTCCACAAACTAGCTGAAATCTGTATTTGGGAGCTATTTAGGGAGCGTTAGGAGGCCCAGGAGTCTGCAAATGGAAAATAAATGACGAGGAAGACATGATAAAATTGGCATTAACACAATAAACCTTCTGCCTAGTGTTTGCGATTGCCAAATACAGTCTTATAAAAGGTAAAGGGTGTTAGTGAGACTGGTGAGCTACGCTTCACAGCTGCTTGCGCTTGGCTCAGCTGTAACCCTTCTGCTGGGGCGTGTTGAACAGCCGGGTCCAACATGGAAATGGTCGCACAGGCGATGCCAGCCCCATCTCTCGCTTGGAAATCTTCCTCCCTCCTGGTGAGCCAACCTTGCCCGTCAGTGAGAGCTGCTCAAATGGCGTGATGGAGTGCCTGGTGCAAGGGCGGGAAGGAAAGCCCAGCAAGATGGATGAGCAGGTTTGTGCCATACCCCAATAAAGCTCTTTACTGCCTTGTTCCCAAAGAGCCAGCCAGTTCCTTCCCCTCCCTGCACCACCAGATTGGGACTGTCAAGTTTTTTGGGGTCTCGGAGCGATGCTGGTGATGTGTGTTGGGATGGGATGCTTCCATGCCATGGAAGCTGCTGCTTCCATTGCTGCTTTGTCCATCTCCATAACTTCTTTCAGTGTTTGAGCTCTAACCAAGAACCTATGTAGTGGCAATGACTGAGCTTCTTTGTGTAGAGGGGTTTCTTTAACAGCTCCAGTTCCACATTACACAGGAAGCTATTTAACAAAATCCCCTGTTTTCCCTTTCCAGCCTATAGCTTCTGCACTCCCCTGCTTGAAGCCATTGCTTTAGATGAGTCGGACCGCTCACCTGAGGCGCTTTGTGCAGCATTGGTTGAGGCTTGCATACCCTCATCCAGCTAGAAATGTCTCTCTTCTTCATCCTAGCTCCTTTTTAGCAGATATGCCTCTCAAGCATAATTAAAAGTATATAAAATAAACATGTTTCCCAGGCCTGTCCATTGGTTCCTTTCATCTTTCTCCCCTTTTTTCCACCACATGTCAACAGAACACTCCCCTCCTCTCTCGATTTTGGGGGAGAAGGAGGGTTGCCTTAGCTTTATGCTTTGGCCAACAAGCTTAATACTGTGTTGGCTTGAATATATCCAAAGGACACAAGCTTCTTGTATGCAAATTTCTTCTCTGATCTTTCCTCTCGCCCTCCCTCCCTCCGTCCCACCCTTCAAATATGCTCTTCCTTGTCCCAGTGCAAGACTCACTATGTTGTTGAAAGGTGGTGGAGTCTGTGGGGCGCTTGTTTTTTAAGAAAAAAAAAGTTAAAAAAAAAAAACCCAAACAATTTGTGCTTTTAAAGAAATCGAACTAGAAGTCTAGAGAACAAGGTTCCCCCCGCTGCCCTCCCCATTGCATAAGTACCAGAATGGCTTGTGCCAGTATCCTTGAACTTGTATTTAAGCCTACGGTTAAATTAACTCTCTGCTGAGCTGCCTAGTAGAGGGCCGAATGCTGCAATGTGATTTCCTAGGGGAGTGTAAACGGAGCGAGAGCAATATCGCATGAAATTTTCCTACTTTGAGAATCTTTAAAAAATTTAAATATAGTCAGATATAGATACCAATAATCAATCTAATTCTTACATGTGAGGTCGCTCCGTTGACCCTGCATGCATTAGAGGTGCACTTACCTGTGTATGATGTTTTAGAGGTGCACTTACCTCTATGCGTTCCGCATATTTCCTGCTGATCTCCTGCTGTCTTTTAGGTGCCTGGGGCCCAGGACCTGGTGGACTTCTCACCGGTGTACCGATGCCTGCACATATACTCTGTCCTGGTAAGTAAATCTCTTACGAGGTCATGCCTTATGCGACTGGTGCTGGACTGTGGTTTAAAGAAGACGATGGGGTGCTGCTCCTTCCACTGATGCTGCTGGAAGGAGGTAGTTGCAAAACATGTATTAATGTTCACCTAGCTAGGAAGTGTGTTACCTGAAGTAGAAAGGAGGCCAGTGGTGCACGGATTTGGGTAGAAACCACACAGTTACTTCATGTAGGCCACAAAAATATGAAGTGGCAACTATTGCAGACCCTGGGTTTGTAATAAACACATTTCTTGGTCATATAGTTTTCCTCCAAGAATTCTTCTTTGACCACAGTAGCTTCATTATTCAGTGCAAATGGAGGAGTTGGGGGAGGGAAATTGATTTTAAATGTATTGTCGCGCTTCAGAGAGCTTCGCTGCTCTTCAGACGTTGTTTGACAGGAGCAGATTTGCTGCCGTCCCACCAAATCCACCACTTGACTGTATCGCTCCCAATTTCCCGATAGTCAGGCTTTGCGTGCACTGAAAAATACGGCCCAACTGAAACTGTTCTGTGTTGGTGTTTGCTTATTGGCTAAAAAGTGTTACTCTGAACCGTGTCCTGTATTGAGAACTTTTCAGGAGAGCTCCCAGCTCTGCAGATGTAGGCTGCTAGATGAGCTACATTTTCTCCTAGGCATTATGAGTACGTAAGGTATTGATTTTTTTTTTGCTTCTTTCTTTATAACAAGGGCAGATAAAATGCCCTTTGTAGCTTACCCTTCAACTTTTAATTTCTAAGATGCCCCCAGCAGGGCATGAGGCTTGCGTCTGTGGACCCAAAGAACCTGTGTTGTTTGCATCCGTTCTTTAACGTCCTTTGGAGAGAGGGAGCTTTCACAGGGCTCTTCTCCTGCGGTTGAGCAATCTGAAGCCCAGGCAGCAGATGAAAGGAGCACTCTGTTCACAGCTTTCCTCCCTATCCACAGCGGAGCCAGGCTTGAGAGAGAATTGTTTTTAAGGCACTTCTAAAGCCAGTTTCTCCAGCAGTACATACAAATGAATTTGCGAAAGGAAAAGAATTGTCATAAGAAACATTTATATAAAATCTTTTTGTGTCCTCATCTGTTAATAATTATGTAATTTTGCTACATTGCCATGATATTTTATTGGAATGAAAAAGTTAACCTACCCAAAATGTGTTACTCTGTTTATCTTGGACAAAAACCTCCTCCTCAAACCTGGCGGTGGGAGCCTGGTTCAGGGAGTGTGCTAATTGAAGATTACAACTGGTCTGAAATGCTTTGTGGATTTCAAAGTGTCACTTTATTTGGAGAAACTTCAGTGAAGAATATGTAGAATGAAAACAGGATTAGGAATCCTATTTGTGTAGCTTACGTACATTTGTTTAATGCAAGGGTATTTATTTAATTGTGTATTTATACATAAAGCTGTTAGGAAAAGGATGAAGAGCTTTCGCTGGTGGATATAACAGTTTTGAACGTTTGAAATGGTCTCATTTCTACATCGGGGCTTTGTTGTTGTCGTGTTGCTTTACTTTTTAAGCTGAAAGAGAAATTGGTCCTTCGAAGTGTAGTAGGACAATGCTGCTGCTGGAAGACAGGTTCCATGGCCAGTGCTCTGTGGTGGCTCTGGATGGGATTGTCTTCTGCTGGAGGTGGGAACAGTGCTGTGGACCTCGAGATGGCAAGGCTAGACCTGGTGCAGGGGTTTCATACCAGTGAGTTAGTGTCTTCTGTCCCCATCCTGGGCTGAGATAATTCACTCCTTTTCTCCCCCTACTCCCTCTATTTCAGCCACAAGCCCTAGTAATGTGAAAAAATACACAGCAGAGCTCTAAAGAAGGTGTGTTGGTGAGACAGGAGTGAGAGAAAAAGGTAACCAGCCGTAGTAAAGGCTCCTGAAAATAAAATTGCCCTTTTCCTGACCTGTGATTGAATCCTGCTCTGGCTTTCTAGGCCCAACTTGGGTTGAACAATGTCAGAGATCCAGCAAGCATAGAGGGAAACGGCCACATCAGTGTCAGACGGAAGGATCATAATGTAATAGTTACCAAAAAATCCTAATATTTGTCATTTACAATAGCGTTATCTAAACGCTTGGCCTGCAGTTAAAAAGGCCCACGTTGAATAAACATTGAGATATTTATTATTTTTAGTGAAATCGACCTTCCAGTCACCTCGGTTTTATGGCTGTGCTGCTTATAAATTCCCAAAGGATTATTTGAAAAATCCTACTCATATCTGCCAGCCTTATCAGCAGGGCAGAAGTTCACATATTGTAACGGGAGGTCAGCCTTCGGTCATGGTCTTACAGAGGGGGCCAGGCACCTGTAAATCCTTCCTTCAGCAACCAAGGCGAAGTACAATATCAAACAGGCAAGGAGACTTTTCCAGGAAACGCTGAACTTTCTCAGGAAGGGCAGAGGAGGGGGAAAGAAAGTGAAGGAAGGTCAGGCGGGGGTTAATTGAGAGTTGGACCTTGGCGTGGTGGCAGCTCTGGGGAGGACAGGCTCTGGTGAGATGCTTTATGGGACTATTCATCGGCGATTCCTTTTCGTGTGAGAAACGGGCTGGCTGACGGTGTCTTGAGGAAGAAATGGGCGTAGGAGAGGCTTTGAATATCTGCGGATGTCGAACAAAACATCACAAGAGTGTATTTGTGTATTATACGTGGAGTTGTACACACGGATAACCCTTCATTGCTCAAATAACCCTTTGATTTCATGATTTGCGTTTATGTCCCTGAACAGTGCCTAGAACAACAAGTCCTTACCCTGCCTGTGGTTTCTGCATGCAGCAAATGTCCTCTGAATTGCATGAAAAAAGGCTTTTCAGATGACAGGTTTGATTTCAAGTTGTTACGAATCGGCAACCACTCAACAACCTTGGTGTCTTGGTGGGAATTCTGGTAATATTAGACAAACGTGTACTGTCCTTTTCCTAGGAAGATTTAAGGAAGACTAGCTGAAACCATGGATATGGTACTTCTTCAGATGCCAGGAGCATCATATATAAGGATTAAGGGGGGGAGCCGGCAGCAGAGCCAGGACACGTGAGTCTTGGGGCCTGTCCTGGTCTCCTTGGTCAGTTGGCCAAAGTCTGTGTCTAGTTTTAGCTGATCGTAAACATTAAACCCCACTTAGTTTCTGCTCAGCAGCGATGTGCTATTTAAGGACATTCATCTGCAGTGTGGTTAGGCTGCTAGGCTGTTGGTATCAGGTACATCTTTTCCTTGGGTTAATAGAGAAGTTTGTTGAAAATGGTAATATTATTATATAAAGAAGAAACAAGGGTATTTTAGTGAAGTGATTTTGCCATTGACGTTTTTATCTTTTATGTTGTCTTTGACCAAAGTCTATGTAATGCTGGAGTTGCTTTGATCGATATCCAAAATAAATTAGGAAAGGTGAGGTTTGGGCCAGATGGTTTATCTGCTGGAGCATCTGAACAGCTGTTGGGAGCCTTGTATTTCAAGGCCAAGACATGGAATTGCTTTGCTTTACATAACAAAAAATGAAAACCAGTTTTTGTTTCATGTTTTCCGTAAGCTGTAGCAAGGCAGAAAGCAAAGAGTGAACGGAATTTAAAAAAAAAAACAAAAACCAAACAAAAAACCAAAAGAAGTCAGAGTGGTTTGCACAGAGGGTGCTCCCAAGAAGTTGTCTCAAAGGCAGCTGACGGTGATTTAAGTTGCTTAAGCTCCTGCTTCAGCCAGTGCTGTTGCCTGTTAGTACTCATTTAGGGTTTGCCTTAGCTAGGTGGGTTTTTTTAGCTTTATGCTAATTGGTTACCAATTACTTTGAGGTTCTTAACATGTTCATGAAGACACTGGTATTGACACTCCCAGCTCTTTGATCCAAGCTACAAAGGGGTCATTTTAGGGTAAAGAGCAAGTGTCCAAAAAAAAAAAAGGCAAAAGAGAGCAGATTCTGATGTAAATACAGGCTTAAAACTGTAGCTGCCTCCTAGTTGATGAAGTATTTCTGGAGAATCCCAGAGCTGGATAATTTAGATAAATAGCAGTTGACAGGTATTTACTATAAATTTGTCGTATCTCGCCACTGACATTTTTATCTGTTGTATTGCTTCTACCCCAAGCCTTTCTAACCGTAAAGCGGCTTTGATGCACAAAATAAATTAGGAAAGGTAAAAAAAGGTAAAACAAATAATAAAAAAACCACTTTACTAAAAATAATCAATATAGAAATGTCTTTAAATTCCTCTATTAAAATGCATGCATTGTGCATAGGCTGTATCCACTTGCTACATTTTTGCTTGCCTATTTTAGTGAAGAATATAATGTTTTATATCTCTTAGCTGTGCGGAGCCAGCATGACCTTGGGAGGAGAAACCAGGCTTTATTTTTGCTTATCGGTAAAATTGTTACGTTTTGATTGCCGAAGCTGCGCGGGGATCCGTCGGCTCAGGGGCTCAAGGTGAACGGTTCGGCTGAGGATGGGAAACACCACTGTGTGTCTCCAAGCTGAGCAGATTTCATCTGGAGTGGGAGATGCCACAAACGCGGCGGCGCATCATTAGTCTACTCCCAGCCCTCCACTTAATTTTTTTTTTTTCTCTTTTTTAAGAAATGTTTAATTCCTCTTAGAAGTGTGCTGGCGATTGTGCTGCCTGCGTTAATCCTCCTTTTTCTGCCTTTGTGGGCTAATAAATTGGCAGGCTGGTTGCTCATCTGCTTGCCCGTGGTGGCTGTGACGCAGCCGGTTGTTCCTGCCCCATCCCCACCTCTCCAGGGGGGTTCCAGCATCCCCACCAAAATGTTTGTTCTTTGGTAACGGGGCAAACAATTGAAGTTCTTCTTTCAAGGGATGAGAAAGCCTCTTATAGGAACCACAATTCAAATAATGAGCGCTACCCAGCCCTCTCTTTCATATGAAGACGTCTCTTTTTTCTCTTTGTAACACCAGTTGTTTCTTTTTTTTGATACTGAAACACGAACCCCACCATGGAAAGTCTGTGGTTTACTTCTATTTTTGAGATCAGGATTGTAAAGTTTTCCCTCGGTGTCCTTGGGAACTTTTAAAACTTTTTTTTTTTGCGGGGGGGGGGGGTGGAGGAGCAGTGGAAAAAATTTCCTTCTCGAAGTCTCTGGTAACTCCTTGTTCATCTCAGACACTTTGCAGATTGTCCCATCGTTGTGTCCTGGCATATCTCACTGTCTGCTGACTTGGCTGACCCACTGGTGCCTGGTGGAGTTAGATAGCTATAAACACAGCACTGAGATCATAGGGAAAGGCTGAGGGTGAGACACTTTGTGCACTGGATTGATAAGGACACAGGAAAAGCCATTAGAGTGAACTGGTGTCAGTGACCTGTGATAACCATTCTGTACTACGTGCTAATGGACCCTGGGTAGTGTGTCTGTCTGTAGTGGCAATAGATTTAACTTTTGTAATTGTCATATTGCTCTTTTAACCCTGTGACCTTATTACCCATGAGAAAACCACTTGGCTTCGATCAAAGAAGCAGCAAAGAAATCAGTGTTCATTCTAAGCTGGCTAGATATGATCACAGGCAGCCTTGATTCTTAAAATATTCAGCTTGGAAAACAGACATGTTAGCGGGGAGAACAGAAAAAGAGGAGGTTTGCTACAATAGCCCAGATGCAGACTTCTTGTCACCTGAGGTTAGGAGCAGCAGCCACGCTTTCCCAGGGCTTTGCAAAGCTCCGCTCACGGAAAATATACTGATATTTTACATCTGATGCTGACTTCGCCCTGATTCACTCAATCCCATTCCAGCTTTAGTGGCCAGAGTAAGAGACTGACTGTTAGTCCTGACCATAGTTTAGTATTTAGCTGCATCATTCAGGATGGATCGGACCTCAGGAGGTCTCTGGTCCAACCTTCTGCTCAAAGTAGAGGCAGCTCTGGGGTCAGACCAGGTTGCTCAGGGCTTTATCCAATCTGCTCCTGAAAACCTTCAAGGACCAAGACTGCAAAACCTCTCAGGGCAATTTGCTCTGCTCTGTGGCTTCCTTGTAGCTATTGAAGGTGGCTGTTAGGTCCCCCCAAAGCAGTCACTCCTCCAGACTGAACAAGTTCCAGTAACCTTCCTCTGTGGGTCAAGTGCTCCAGGCCCAACCATCTTGGTGGCCTCCAGTGAACTCATCCAGTTTATTGGTGTCTTTCCTGTATTTGGGAGACCCAAAAGTGGATGCAGGGTATAGATATAGTCTTAACGAGTGCTGCGTAGAGGGGGATAATCGCTTCCCTCAATCTACTGGCTTTGCTCCTGTTAATACAGCCCAGGAGGCTGTTGGCCGCCTCTGCTGCCAGGGCAGACGGCTGGCCCGTGTTCAGCTTGCTGTCTGCCAAGACTCTTGGTCCTTATCCACAGAGCTGCTCCCTGGGCAGTCAGTCCCCAGTCTGTGTTGTTGCAAGAGGTTCTTCCTTCCCAGGTGCAGGACTTGGCATCTCTCCTCACTTACTTTCATCAGGTTCTTCTCAGCCCATTCCTCCAGTGTGTTGAGGCCTTCTGGATGGTGGCCCTGCTCTCGAGCGTATTGACTTTTCCCCTCAGTTTGGTGTCACCTGCAAAGTGCATGAGTCTGTGCTCTGTTGCCTCCTCCAAGTCACTGATAAAGATGTTAAGCAGGGCAGGGCCAAGGACAGATCCCATTATGGTTCCCCACTTGTTACCAACTCCCATGTAGGGTACAACTTGTTAATCATGACCCTCTGAACGTGACCACTCCACTAATTATTTACCCGTCCAGCTGATCACTCATCCAGACTGTGACATCTGAATTTAGGTACGGGATTATTGTGAAAAAGCATGTCAACAGCCTTGCTAAAGTCAATGACACCCACTGCTTTCCTCTCATCCATCTGTCATGCTGTCACAGAAGGCAATCAGATCATCGCGTATCTTCTTGTTAAATATGTGCTGGTTGTCCCCAGTCTTCTTCTCCTCCATATTCGTGGAAATGTGTCCCAGGAGGACTCAACTCATGACTTCCCCAGGGACTGAAGTGGAGTGTGCTGTAGTTATAAGAGTCGATGTAGTCGATAGGACAAGGGGTAGGGGTAGATGCCCCATCCCTGGAAACATTCTGTGATTCTGTAGTTCCTCAGATCATCTGTTAAGCTTTTATTGCAACATTTACCTTTTTCCACTTGTTGCGGTCATACCTTTTTTAATGGTATTTTAACTACTATGAGGTCTTTGGTTCTAGGGAGCTCTAAGATCAGGACTGATTTTGTTGAGACATTCACCTTGAGTGGTGCAGAATACAGGCCAGCTGAAGGACCCTTAACACCAACCCCACTATTAAGTGTATAAGTGTGGGAAGGCTCTTGCTAAGATTTGCTCTGTTTCCGGGCGTTGGGGCTCAGAAAGGTCCCGGGAATGTTTGGAGAATGCCTCTGCTACCCCAGAGAACTTTGTGGTGGTGTCCAGAAGTGGTGATATCTCAAAAATAACAAGTGATAGAGACGGAAGTGCACTGATTTGCAAAGAATTTCCCTGAGGAACGTTGAGTTTTCTAAGGTAAGACTCAGTTTAACAGAAAGGGAAGTCTTTAACAAGCATTCCTACTATTTTCTCACCCTCTGGTTATAGACTCATAATACTTTAGACTGTAAGAGACTCATGGAGGACTTTGTTTCCAACTCCTCCACTCAGGGCTAAATTTGAAGTTACATTGGAGATCTCAGAACCCCATCCAGTTGAATTTTGAGGATCTCCAAGGGTGGAGACTTCCCAGCCTCTCTAGGTCCCTGTTCCAGTGTTTGACCACCCTTACTGTATGGCTTTTTTCCTGTTAAAGAAATGTGAATTTATCTTTTTGTGTTTTTTTCAGTTGCCTCTCCTTTTGCTGTGCATTTTCAAGGGGAGCCTGGCTCCATCTACCCTGTAATCCTGTATTAGATATGCTTCCTCACCCTTCTCCTTCCTCACCTTTCGTCATGTGTTGTGTGCTCCCTCAGTTAGCTTGGTGGCCACTGCTGGCCTTGCTCAATGTGTAGTACACCAGTATCTCTACAGCTGCTCTTTTGCAACACACTCTTAACGCCTTTTCTTTTATCGCAGCTGGATCACAAGTGATACGGTTCCACTGGGCTGATGCTGATATTCAGTATTTAGGGCTTATTTTTGCTCCTGAAAATAAGTAAATGGCACTCTCGGTGCCAGTTCATAGTGACATGTGAAAGATATTGCAACATAGCGCTAGACCCAAATTTGACCCTGGTGAATCAGTTCCAGTTTTTCTCAACTATGCCCCAAATTGGAGGCAGAGCAGAGCCCTGGGAAACCCTCTTAGAAGTGAAAGATCTTGCCTATGGGCTGCCCTTAGTGCCATTGCCTCCGGACTCCGTGTGTAGAAACCACTGAAAAGCAAAAGTAATAAGATATGTGTGGAAGCAAAGTTCTGGCCCCATCTTAGCTTGTGCTGTTAAGTATTTTAGTCACTCTGGGCTTCAAACTGGATCTCAGTAGAGTATGTGTAAGATGTGGACTCTCTGAGACTACTAGAAAAAGAGGCATTAGGAAGATCCTTCTGCGTGAGGACTGTTGAGCTATTCGTGTTAGCGAAGCTCTATATTTTGTGCATAGATTAACCCCGGGGGAATTATCATGTGCTGACCAGAAACTTCATATTTTATTTATTTTTAAAGAGTAGAGTGTTTGTGGGGGAGGAGGGAGTTGTAAAATAATAAGCCACCATGTTTTATGCATCTCAGAAAATGGCTTGGTGCACAGCTGTGGTTGCTGTTTTCCTGCTACGTATGTTGTTTCTCATCTTAAAGGCCTATATGCAGTGTATCTGGGAAATGATTGCCATCCTGTTTTCAATAAAACCCTTTTTTATGAAGGGTCTTGAGTTGGCTGGACATTAATTCTCAATCTGTTTACAAATATTTGCGCAGGAAGGGGTGAGCAATGTTCAGGACGGGCTTATGACGCATATACTCCCTATTTCAGTCCTTTGTTCAGGAAAATGTGGAAACAAGGCAGTTGTACAGTGAACAAACGCTGCCTTTGCATTCCAGGAGCGCGGCGCGGGAGCTGCTTGCTGTGGGGCAGCCGTGGTCTCGCAGTGGGAAGATGAGAAGCACGCAGACCACCATCCCAACACAAAAAAGTTGCATCAGCTTGGAGATCAACAGGCAGCTTGGGTTGTATTTTGTGAAGGGTAATGGAAAAGTTCAGATTCAGGGGGTTGATAATTACTGTATACAAAAGCAGGGATATGTGCAACATGTTCAGAAGGTGAGCGTTGGTTGCCCTCAGAGCGGTTTTCCTTAGCTCTGTTCTCCTCAATCCCTTGGAATGAGGTTTGGCTTCTGAGAAAGATGTCTCATCTCTTTTATCATTTGAAGCTGGTACCTGGAGGTCCGTGTGACTTATCATCTTCTAGTTTCCTCACTTTGCGGAGGCTTAATCATCTATTCACAGACACTGAGCAACCCACAAGAGCTGTTAGGAGAGCAGGGGTTTGTCTCTTGCCTTTGAATCTTCTTTCCTGGCTTTGCTACCTCCAGCTTGTCTTGCCCCAGTCATGGTTGCTGTACGGTGTTGAAATGCCTTGGAATCTTTCAGGATGAAAAATTCTAAGGAATAACGTCTAAAATGTTGTGCCTGTTCCTTGTAATTGGTTCAAATGTTAACCAAAGGACATACATGGAACTATATAGCCAACTCTTCATTGTAGTCATAATTTGTCGCAGGGCTTGTTTTCTACAACTGCTGCTGGATAGGAAGCCTCATGATATTTTTGTGTATAGACCCTATAACTAAATGGGTGCACATTGACTCATACGGGTGCCCCCCCAAATATATGGCATTGCTCTATAGGGAGGCCACTGTTGTGTCCATCTTTACAGCATCACAGACAGAGGTTGGAGGGCACCTGTGGAGATCACCTTATGCAGAGGTGACCCTCCCCACAGAAGCAGGGTCAGCTAGAGTGGTGTTGCTCAGGACCATGTCCAGTTGGGATAGAAACACCACAGCTCCTCTGGGCAACCCGTTCCACTGTTTGATCACCCTCACAGAAAAAAGTTTTCTCTCCTATGTTCAATGGAAATTCTTCTATTTAAGTTTGTCCTGTCACAGAGCACCACTGAGAAGAGTCTGTCTGCCTTCTTTACTCCCCCCATCAGATGCTTATGTACACTGAGAAGGTCCCTCTGAACCTTCTCTTCTCCAGGCTGAGCAGTCCCAACACTCTTGGTCTCTCGAGGTGTCAGGTGCTCTCATCCCTTAATACCTCTGTAGGCCTTTGCTGGGCTTGCTCCAGTGTATGTGTCTCTCTTGTACTGGGGAGTCCACACCTGGACCCAGGTCTCCAGTTGTGTCTTACCAGTGCTCAGTAGAGGGGAAGCGTCACCTCCCTTGACCTGCTGGCAACGCTCTGCCCAACATAGCCCAGGAGTCTGTTGGCCTCCTTTGCTTCAGTAGCACAATGCTGGCTCATGGTCAACTTGGTGTCCCCCAGGAACCCCAAGTCCTTTCCTGCCAAGCTGCTTCCCAGTTGTTCATCCCCGATGTGTACAGGTACCTGGGACTGTTCCTCCTCAGGGGCAGGACTTGGCATTCGTTGACCTTCCTGTTGGGCCATTTCTTCGGCCTGCCCAGGTCCCTCTGAATGGTGGCACACCCTTCTGGTCTGTCAGTCCCTCCTTCCAGTTTTGTCATCTGCATTTTCAGGGAGTAGAGGAGTCAAAGGCAGTTTTCACCCGACAGAGCTGCATGGGTGATGGGTAGGAGGAAGGAGAACTCTTGTTCTGCTCAAATGAGCCGAGTGCAGGTGCTTGTGCTTACGTCTCTGTGTGACACAGCTATTTCACTGCCAGGTCATTTTGGCTTCTTGGCTTAACCATTTGCTGTAAACCTGTAATTACTACGTACGTGTTGGCTTAGGTGGGCAGAGCTGAGAGCTGGTCAAACCAAAGGTCATGCTGGCCCGCTTCTGATTGGGAGTAGACTGTACAGCGTCCTGTGTGCTTCTGAATTCGGTTTGTATGGAACATTGCCTTAAAAAGGCGCAAAAAAAAATAATTGTCACACGTGGAAATGAGCTGCTAGGACATGACTTCTTTCCTAGCACAGAGGGTGTAGCTAATACTGGGTGTGCTGCTCCTCAGCAGTGCTTGGAACAGGAGGGCTGCATATTCGCTTATCTTGTTTTTATTTCTCCGTGCTCCCTGACCATTCCCCCACGTTCTGCGAGGGAAGAACAAAAAAAACCAAAAATGCAAATGTAGTTTTCCAACCCAAACATTTTACAGCAGAGTCTTACGAACGAGCCGCATTTTTCTGCTCGAGCATGGCGTGCGGGATGGGTGCTTTTCTGCTCCCTCCCAAGTGCGTGCTTGGATTCAGGGAGGGCGAGCGCGAGAGCTTTGAACTCAAATCATCCAGCAGTACAGCACCATCTCCTCGTGGAAATATCCCCATTTAGGGACCTTTTTTTCCCCCCTGTGTGTCTGCAATTAATGCAGACCCCTGTCTGTCGGTGATTATTAGCTCTCTGGTAGGAGGCACACAGCTTAAAACACACAATATTAAGCAGGCAGTAAAAAATGGGTGAGATTTGTTGCAGATAGCATTCTTTTAAGTACATTTTTGCCTCCTATCCTTCCACCTTCCTCTTCCTTTGGCTCCTTTGCCTGCCTCCGGACCCGTCCTTCATCTTCCTCAAGGACTCATTCTGCACACTTCTTAAATTGATGGGAGCCTTGACAAGAGCTGATTAGCTGTTGGGGACGCATCCTTCCTTGCAAAGCTTGTGACCGATTTCCACTGCTTCCTTCCTTCCTCGAGACCCGAGAGCGAGCTTTCTCCTACTTTCAGACAGTTGCCTCCCAGAAGTTTTATGCACGGTGGCCTTGCATGGAAGACTCTGTGGGCTTGTCCTGAATATATTCTTTTCCCTGGCAGCTCATTCGTTATAAAGTTTTAATGAATTTTAAATATATTCTGGAAAGAGCATGTGGTTAGAAACCATCTCTGCTCGTTTTTACACTGGGAAGCGTTGGGTTGTGCTTTTCTTTGCAGAGAGGGTGGATTGAAAGCAAGTGGAGGAGAAAGGCATGTCCCCGTGCACTTAACCTTGCAGGTCACCTGGAACGGGAGGAGATCGCCAAAAATGCAACCTGAAAATGTTTAGCTGCTGCTGTTTATAATGAGGAAATATCTGTCTACATCATCGCTTTGTAACTTTTCAAAAGTATGACTTAAAAAGGAGAAGGGGGGGTTGGAGAGGGAGCTGTGCTGCCATATTTTCCAGAATGAGAAACACAGGCTACTTGTTCAGTCAATTCAGTTTAGGTCAAATGTAGTTATGAAAAACAGATGATTGCTGGTGATCAAGCTGTACTTTGACAAATATCCCATTGTTTCAGCGTGCAGTGATTTCTTCAGAGCGTTACCCGGTGCGGGGCTTGGTGATTGCCTTCCTCCAGCTCGGAGCCTGTCAGCCAGCGTGGGGCTGGGTGCTCCAAACCCAAGGGCTTGGCTCCATAGGAGGAGGGCTTGCGCAGAAAGAAAGGCTCAATGCAAAATGGGTGAAGTTTCCAGTCTAACTATTAAAATATGAGCTCATTTGGGGCTCTCAGAAATGCTTGAAAGGCTACTTCTTATGTCCATGTTGTATCCTATGCTGCAGAGTAAAGGTTTATTTGGGGGATGCTGATATTTGAGAAAAGCTTTTACTATTAGTGTCTCCTAGCCCTGTGTCGCTTTGAGTTATTATACATTCTTTTATGGGCTCCCCTAGAAAATACTCACCTGTGAATTATATCTGTGGGGTAAGGAACCTATTATTCACGTTTCAGAGACAGGGCTAGCTGAAACAGAGATAAATGTACGTGTCCCCATGCGAGTCTGACCCGCTGAAAGGCTGAGCCCTGCTCTGATGCTTGCTGGGTCTCATGCTCTTCTGCTTCGCAGCTGAGTGATGGTGCTTTGGTGGAATTGCTCTGCAAGCTGGCTGTCAATCTGAAAAGTCAAAACATCTTATATTTCAGGTTGAGAAGCAATGTGGACAGATATATGCTACGTGACTCTGGTTTTAGGGGCGACGCGAAGGCTGCAAAGTGCCAAGGGAACATTTAATCCTTTTTAGGATCTTTGTTCTGAAATCAGTATCCCTTTGCTCAGGAATCTGTCGGCTTCTGGGATGCAAGGGACTAATTCTGGGTAACTTCAACTCACACAGCTCAGGGGATGAGCATTTCTTTCTATGTCTTGTGGCATGTTGCATCATCTAAAAAAAACCCCAGAAACTCACTGCCCTTGCCTCAAGTTGGTTTATGACCCAACATGGACCAGCTGGTGTCTGTGGGGATGTTGGGGCGAAGATTGGGTTGATCAGTGTGCGAGCAGGTGGATCAGCTACTCAGGATGTATATGCAGATGGCTGGGAAGTCTAAAAGCAGAAATGAGGTTGATATAGAAAAGGCTTTTCGTGGTAGGAGAGGGTGTCTTGTGTATCTGTCCTTGGAGCGGTTACAGGAAATACTCCATTAGACACCAGGAAGACCGAAGGGCTATATTTGTGTATGGTCCTGGTCATTGGCATAACTTTTAGAAATGTACGCTGTTACTTGATGTATTTTGTCATCTGAAAACAAAATCAAAGCTATTAAAAAGATGGAAAAATGGTTTGTGTTTGACTTCTTATCGGTGTCACTGGTCTTCGGGGTATGAACATGTGTTGGATCCTCCGTTGCACTGCTACCACTCAGAGATAAACTTTTGACTATTAATCATGGGAGAAGATTAGACTTTCCAACAAATCTTAATTTGTGCATGTTACTTTCTACTCCTTTGGAGCAGCATTAACTTCGAAGAACTGTGAAAGCTCGAGCTGTCATCTTAGAAAAGTTTAATGTCCTTCTTGCCTTTTACAGCTCAGTGTGCTCTGCGCTTTGCTTCATTTGTCAGGCACAGCAACTCCAGATTTGGAGTACTTCTTCTTTCTAGCTATTAAAAAGTAAAATTTTTAAGATCGGAAAAGGCCCTCAGGGGAAATATTTTCAAGTATTTGAGTCTTTCTTTACGTTCCTTCTGGTTGAACATATCTCTTTTTAATATTGAGAATTGATTTGATAAATACAAAAATACTGTCTTAAAAGGTTGGCCATGTGTTCAATGTTTATACAAGCAAACCAACTCTCTTAAACTAGGATGATGTGATGTTCAATCGCACGTTGGACTGGGGCAGCAGTCTTTTGCTTGGTCTAGTTTAAGGAAAAGCTCTGGTACCCAGTCCTGGCTAAGCAGAATAACAAAGCGAATGATACTTGGGTAGCAGAGACTGAAAACCGTGCACTCCCTGGCTTTTGCTAAATGAACCCAGCAGCTCTAAACCGATGACTGAGCAGTAGCAAATACACTAAATTTTTCTACTGCTATTAAATGGAAAAGAAAACACATTTCTGGTTAACATTTAAACCTATTAAAATGTGATTGAAGTGGAATTCGCATCTTGGATTACTTGGAAGATTTATCGTGGCTACTTGACTGTCACATTAGGAGAACTTGCTTCACCCTGAAAATCTCTGCATTTCACTAAAATCCCTGTATTTAGCTTGTGCACTTCTATACCTGCTTGCAGATGCTTCCCTTGCAGCTGAGATGTCTTCGCCTGTGCTGTGCAGGAGCTCAGCCTGGGTGGTGGGTGACCTGACTGAGCGAAAGGTAAATAAGAGCACAGCTGTGTAGGGCTAGAATTAATGTAGTCAACTGGTAAGTACATTTTAGGATTTTAGATAAGAGGGACACTGGATCCACATGGGCTCTGGTCAGCAAAATCCTCCTGTTGCAGTGTGCTCCCTGCACCCAGAAGGGTGAGGAGCATTTCCATCTGTCCCGTCAGCAGTGTTTTGGTGTGCCAAAGAGTTTTGCATTTCCTCAGAGATCTTCTATCCTAGTTCTTGCCCAAGAAACTGCTTTGTTTCAGGAAACTGAAGGGTCACAGGATCTGTTGCTGTATTTGAAATCTCAAGTTTCTAATTTGAGGCTTTGATCAAGCCTGGGAAGAGAGGCAGGTCCTCGTCTCCCCGTCCTCTCCCCTGGCTGCTGCCCGCTGTCTTTTCTGCTTTCAGAGCAAACGATGAACATACACGTGAAAATGCCCTTTCTCATAGAAGGTCATCCTTAGCTTGTGCAGAGGTTAAATTCTTAACAAGGGAATAAACTTGAAAGAGGAGATGCTGTCCCTTCTCCCCTTGCCAAGCTCCCTGCAGCCTGTGACGCTATGGGAAATGTGAAATGAGTTGTTGAAGGCAAGTTCTCAACACGAGCGTGCTGTTTGTGATTTTGCTTTAAAATTTATTTGCGAGAAAGAATCCATCAGCTTTATACAGAGATATTTGTTCTCTCTATCTTCTTCAATGGACTTACTGCAAGGTTTGAGCATGGAGCATCAGTTCTTCATCCGATCCTTCCCCTCTGCTTGTGTTTGGGAAGGGATGAGGTTTTGGGTGGGTGTAATTCCTTCCAGAACTGCATTTTGCAGCCTGGCAGACCCCTGTAAAGGCTCTGCTGGCTGCAGAAGTAAACTTTATTGGTGGGAGAGGGAGATCTGTTGCGTAGATAGAGGCAAATTGTTGATGCCGCCTTTGTCCCGTAGTTCTAGGAGACATTTTCGGCGTGCTCCATCCAGCCCGTTGAGTGCTTTGAAGATAAGAGCACTTGTATTCTTGAGCCCCACCTGAGCCCCAGTTCTCCGTGGTTAGCCACGGCATGGGGGAGACTTCGGGTGTGCGGATCGCCTGTGCTGCCACAGCGGCTCCCGGGTTTGGGGCTTGGTTGCAGGTTTTTGGTGGCTTTTAGCTCCTCTGTGCCATGCAGCAGCACGAGTCGCTTCTTCCAGCTTTGTCATGCAAGCTGGATTTTTCAAAGAGAGAATATGAAATTCTCAGCACTAATTCCCACTTTTTAAAGACTTACGCTCTGTTCTGATCTCTAATCCCCGTTTTCTCTGAAACTCTGACACAGCCCTTATGGACGGTGGAGGTTTACATGAGCATGGGAAGCCATTGGACAAATTTATGGAAAAAAAGTCCATCAAGGGCTAGTAAATAAAAAGACGCAGCTCGTGGCTCAGGTCATCCCTGTGCTGGAAGTTGCTGCAGGCTGAGAAACAATTCTGGAAAAAGCTGGATTACGTGTTTTCCCTGTTCTTGTGTTATTTTTCAGTAACGCCAGGTCTGGTGCTGGCCGGCATTGGAGGCAGGGCGCTGCGCCCGGGCTCTGCCGTCACACGTGGCATTTACAGATGCATATTTCGGAAAGCTGGTTGTTCTTGCTGGTTAAATTCAGGTTTTATTTAGTTATCTCTAACACCCGCCTGAGCCCTGTGCAGGCAGGACATGGGGTGTCTCCTGACAGCTCTTGGGCACTGCTGTATGACAGTGTGGAAGACCTCAGGGCTCCAGTCTTGCCAAGGGTTTGAGAGATATTAAATTTCCTGATTTTTTTTATTATCTGAAGGAACTTAGAATACTTCTAGCTGCTTTGCAGAACAGAGGCTACTGCTTTTTTAAACCTGGGAATTTCCCAGTTATACTGGTGTAGGTAAACATGAATCAGGTGAAAGAACTTGTGGTATTTGAAAAAGTATTTCTTTCCTGGACTGAGCAACTGAAGGGCACTTTATTCTCATTTTCATGCTTTTTTCCTGCAATTACAAGGCTTAGAAATACCTACATATTTATTTTCAATGAAAGCTTAGATAGCTGTGCAACACTCTTAATTCCAGCTTCTGAGGCTGAGGCGAAACATTTGAGCTCCTGGTTAGGATCTCGAGAGCAGAGCTAGCGACAGAAATGGCTTGTCTTAGATTTTGGGAGAGGAGGAGCAGAGATGTGAGCTACCCAACCCTTTCACCAAGCTGAAGAGGATATTCTGTGTTGGCAATTTTAGTTGCTCTGGGCTTTCTTTTTTTTTCCTTTAAGTCTTTAATTCCTTCATTTTCCATCACTTTGCCAGTGGCAGTTTTCTCTCTCTTCATTGATGGCTTCCCGCTGCAAGAAGATGGGAACCCCTGATTGTGGCCAAAGCAAAGAGTTATTTGGCTTTCTGCTTCTGGTCCCCACCTCCCTCCAGTTGCTTTCGTGTTGATCCCTTGGAGAGGAGGGGCAAGATGGTGAGTTTCTTCTTTTCTCTACAGCACCAGCCAGCCAAGAGCATGGGCTGGGGAGCGGGCGAGCACCAGAACCTGGTTCTCTTCTACCTGTTTCTCAATTCCTAGGTCTTACTCCCCTCTATATCACACAAGCCATAAAAATTTCACATTTCTCACCAAACTGTGATTTCCTCCTATTGGGAAAACTGGAGCATCTCTAAAAGGGGCTGATGTAGGAAGAAGTTGGCTTCTGGTCCAGGCAGAGCGAGGTGATGCTCACCTCCAGACTTCTCAGCCGCTGGGTTCGGCCGAGCGCGTTGCCTCCCGGCGAGCTGCCGGGCTCTTTTGGGATGGAAACTCCTCCTTTCGCTAGCGTGGCCCCGCCGTTTGTCATCCTGCGTCAGAGGTTGCAAAAAGCAATAGGCAATTAAAGCTTTATTAGATGTAGTTAGTAATGCTCTGAAAGGAGCCAGCCAAGCTAAGGCCACTAATAAAGGCCTTTTGTTAAGGTATTTAATAAATTAACACTCTGCTGTGGCGGGGGTGGGGGAGGCGATTACAAAAGCCAGGCTCGTTAATCAGCCTGTTTACCCTCTTCAAACGCCCCGGCTGTGCGGGTCCCTAATCTTTACCCACCAGATTTGTTGGGAGCTGCGCAGGCGGCTGCCGGCCCGGGGACGGGAAGCGCCTCGGCGGGTCACGCCTGGGCCACGGCGCCGAGGACGCGCCAAGACAAACATGGGTCACGAGGGCCATCGCGCTAATCACCAGAGGACCTCGTTAAACGGGGACGGTCTCTAGTGCAGGTACCCGTCGCGGGCACGGGGCGATGCCGAAGCAGCGAGCTTGCCCAAAAAGCCGCGATTTGTCTCATCCCTGCCCCGCTCATCTTCAGATTTTATTATTTTTTTAACAAGCCCCGCTGCACGCCGCACTGGATGTGCTGCCGGGCTCGAACATTAGAGGGCATCTCCTCCTCACGCTTCTTTATTTTTTATTTTTTTGGAGTGTGTTTTGTTTTAGTGCAGCTTAATCTATAGGGCCGTCTTTAAAAAGCAAATAGAGCATTTGACCTGCTGTGCAAATTAGCCATATGGTGAAGTGTAATATCCCGCTGACCCTCATTACCGTGCACTATGAAAAGCTCTCCCCTTTTCACATGCAAGCATATTAAAGTGGCCTTTTCAGCATTTTCTTCCATATAAAACTGTCTTCACTCCTGTGGCCAAGCAGTTAAAAGGGAACTCCAGCTGCAGCCAGGAGGGTGAAATTAAAGGCTTTACCCTCGTCTAAATGGAAAATAGATATTGCTTCCTATAGACAGGGCTGGGGAACAATGCTGCGCCGCCAGCTCCGGCAGTGGGACGGGGCGTAATGGCCTTATTTTCTGGGAGGAAGGAGCCCGGTTCCTTTGAGAGAGGAGGTGTTGGGCGTCTACCTTGGAGAAAGGGGGGAAAAAGGGGGAAATCTTACCTATTTTCTTCTATAGTTAACTATTTCGTGGCCAAGCCGGAGAGGAGCAGTGAGAAGCTGTGCCAGGATCTGCTGCAGGACCCCAAGTTTTCCCTAGGACAAGCAGCAGCTCTTGTACCACTTTGCATCAGAGCTAAAGAAAAGCCGCATGCATCTTCGCCCCATAGAGAATTGGGTCTAAAACCAATTCTCTGGTGCATTGATGTCTGTATATTCCTTGTCTGCTTGACCAGGGCTGGCTGGGAGCTCACCTGGGCTCCCAGTGCCCTGCCTGGAGGGATCACGAGGGTATTTCTCTCCCATCTTCTCCATCTCCGCTGGTAGAGGTAGCCTAGGTAGCACCACCAAGCATCTGCTAACCGTGTCAGGCTAGTTGGTGGAGCAGGAGGGAGGTAGCCGTGTCTGGACCCAGACTTCAAGCTTTGCTTTCTTCTTGCTTTTGCTTTGTAAAGTTTTTGCTTTCAAACTTTGCTTTAAATTAACTTACCAAACCAATGATTGGAGAGAGGGAAGGGAGCACTAGAACTCCTATGGACCCTTCTGGATTGGCCTTCTACTCTTGTGGCTCTCGCTAGTTCTTGGTTAGAGTTTCTTTCTACTGACGATCTCGTGACCTTGGTACTATGCAATTTCTGGAGCACTTCCTTTCCTTTGGCATGGCCTTCAGTCATGCTCCTTGGCCTTCTTCCACTTTGATAGGTCTCAATTTATTCTTTTCTAAGTGCTAGAGTACAAATCCATTAACTCAGGCAGTTCCTATCAGTGCACTGTTGTTGGATAAAAGCCATGAAGCGTCTGAAATGTGAAATTCACTTTGAAATTTAGGATTTAACAACTTAAAGTTAAGAAATGGATTTCGGTTGTCCATCTGGGGTACAGGTTGGAGTCAGGGCTGTGTGGAGCAGACGTCAAATCCTGCCTGGGCTGGGCTGGGCTGAGCTAGTAGGAAGAAGATGGCTCCATGCACGTGCCCATGGCCCTTTTATTTGTAGGAAGAGAGGCACAGTGTAGTGAGATACTGGCCAGCAAAGCAGCGCAGAAAATCAGTCTAGCCAGGATGGTGGAGACATGGTCAGGACAAGGTGGAGCTGTGACTATTCTCTGCTCGCATGTGCTCTCCCAGCCGTGCAGGACACGTGGAGATCAGCGCAGCCGCTTGTGAGCGTGCACAGCTCTGCAGACCTCGGAGGGAGAGGCTCACCTCAGAAGCAGCGCTTGCCGTACTGCCGCTCTCTCTTCCCCCCACGCAATTTTCTGGTTAGCTTTATCTTTTTGTTTTCGGTATCGAGGTGGTGTTTACAGTCAACAAGCGGTTCCGTGGGGCTGAGCAAGAGCCTCCTTTTTGATCCTGATTCAGCAAAGCGCTTACATGCTCAGCGCTGAGCACCTGCATGCGTAGCCGTGTGCCTCCGCAATATTATTTGGGAATATTTAAATTTGTAAAGTTAAGCATCTGCTTAAGAGTTGGACTTCTTTGTGTTTCTTTAGTGGCTACTGGTGTTCTCTTGTCTTGAGACATCTTCAGGGCGTGGTAATCTTACTTTCTAAGTAATCTTTCTTGCATTTTCTTGCAACTTATGTCTAACTAGTGTACAAGCTCCTGTTGGTTTCTTTAAGTGCTGGACAATCATCTCTCCTTAAAACAAACTGCCCCTTTTAGGTAATTTGGGGGTGAAAAGTGGTTATTTGCAGATTTCTAAAGCTCCTGTGCTACTTTTGACAAGGTAGGTCCCATCCAAACTGCTCCTTTGAGCTGTTGAGCCGTTGGGGCAGGGGTTGTATGTGTGGGTCTGGTTTTGGGTAAGCCTGTGCAACTCCGGGGTTACGAGAGGGGAGTAGAAGTGGGATCTGGGTTTGACCGAGTGTCTCTTTGGCATTGGTACGACGCCAAGCGTTGTTTGGCACTTATAGGCAAATTAAAATGAAACACTATCTATAGGGGCTGTTTCAGCCAGGTGAGGGGTGACACATCACAGCACTCTTGCTCAGTGACGTGCGGGAGAAGGAACATACTGTTTCTTGCTGAAATTAGACTGAGATTGGCTAAACTGTGAATATAACCCCCCTGAAATGGGACTTCTGGCCCCGGTTCTGGCCCTTCCTCCTTGCAGAACATGACATGTGGGAAATGGCTGGTGATCAGGACGTTTGGAGCCCAGGCTGGGAAATAAGCCATATGAGAAATACCTGGAGGCTTCAAAAACTGTGTAGCCTGTTCGTAAAGCATGTTTCTCACAGGATGGGGTCATTGGGGTGGGAAGGGACCTCAGAAGGTCTCTAGTCCAACCTCCTGCTCAGAGCAAGTCAGCTGTGAGATCAGACCAGGTTTCTCAGGGCTTTATCCAGTCTGGTCTTGAAAGCGTCCAAGGATGAAGCCTGTAAAACACCTCTGGGGAGCTCTTTCTGCTGGCTGACTGTTCTTGTGAAAAAGTTCTTCATTACAACCAGTCAAAACATCTCTGTTTCATTTGCACCCATTGTCACTCCTCCATGCTGTGTACCACTGTGAAGCCGCCTAGCTCCATCTTCTCAGTGACCTTGTCGTAGGTATTAGGGTTACAGCCCCAGATGTTTTTGGCTGCTTTTTGCTGCGTGGGTGCACTGCTGGTTCATATTCAGTTTGTTGTCTACCAGAACTTACAGTTTTTATCCACAGAGGTGCTCCCAAAGCAGTGATCCTCAATCTGGGTTGTTGCAAGGGGTTCAGGGGTTTTTCCTTTTCATGTGCGATATTTGGCATTTGTCCTTAACGAATTTCATCGTGTTCATGTTGGCCCTTTTCCTCCAGCCTGCCGAAACCCCTCCAGATGGCGGCCCTGACTTTGAGTGTATCGACTTTTCCCCCAATTTGGTGTCATTTGCAAAGTGGATGAGACCATGTCCATTGCATCCTCTAGGTCATTGATGAAGATGTTAAGGGACGCAGGTCCCAGAACCCCCGCTGCCATTCTCCACTTGTTATGAACCTCCATGTAGAGCATGACCTGTTAACCCACAACCCTCTGAACCCAACCATCCAACCAGGTATGGATGGGTACCAACCAGGTACCCATCGAGCTGATCAGTCATCCACTTAGGTACAATGTTTAGGGGTTTGGGAGCTCCACAGTGAATTCTCCGTGTGAAGAAGGAGCCATCTGAAGGCAGACTTTCATAGATAGATGAATACTGACCTGCTTCTTGGGAAACAGTTGTGCAAGCACTTGAGATGGGCTGTATAGGAGTGGGGCTGTGCTTTTGTGAGATGCTGTGTAAGTCTCTTTTAAAGGTGGCAGAACTCCCAAAACATGTGCCTGAGAATTTTTGTGGACCTAAGTCAAAGGAGGATGAAGAGCCAGTGAAAGCCAGAGATAAATTTAAGAGAAGCCCAGGTCGTGCAGTAGCTAGTGCTAATACATTAATAAATCCAGATGGGTGGTGGGTTTAAGATTCTCACAAGGAAGTAAGCTGAATTCATCGCTGTTTGCTTAAACCAGAGCTGCAGTGATGCGAACGGCGTGGTCTGTGGATTGGGTGCTACAAAAGCATTCTCCAGTGGATTTAGAACTAGGCTGTTAGGAGTGACTTGGGGCTGTTTTGGCTTGTTCTGCGTACGTGATTAACTGGTGTCCACATAATATACACTAAACTAAGCACAACTTGGGTTTATCGACGGAGGTATCTACTCAGCATATATTATCATAGCGCATCACCTTACTTACTGTCATTGTAATGGTATTTTAATGTAAGAGCTTAGAAGATCCACTGATTTTTAGGGAATGGGCTAATGATGTTGCAAGTACGAAGTGTCCAAGATGGTTCAGCCAATAACGTCCCCATGGGAGTGATGGGTTATTTGATGGCACGTGTTACCCAGTTGTATGCAGCTAGGCATGAGGTACACAGGGTTCATTTCTGCTTCCAGGTAAGCAGAAATTTAGTAATCCAAAATACTGTCATCTACATGTTCTGGGTCCCAAAAGTCCCCCTTTAATGGGCGTTTTAATGATTTGCTGAGGACAACAGCCAAATGAAGCTTACAGCATGTTTTTCCCTATGTAATTCACAGCTAGATTTGCTTTCAGCTCTCTGCTGCTTCTGAATTGTGAAACTTTTTTGGGTTTTTTCAGCTGTTGTTTTTACGTTCTTGTGATTATATTCTGTTTTCCCTTATGTGGTGTTCATCTACGATCTTAATTATCTGCCTCTCATTGCCAACTCTGTGAACTCTGAAGCTAATTTGAGAAGGAAAGTTCTGCCTGGTAATTTTAAAAATATGAGGCATTATTGAGGGTTTTTCCTGGACCAGCGATTACAATAAATGTGTAGTTTGGAAGTGTAGCTTTGCATTCTTCCTGCTCGCTTGAAGAGATTGAGAATTGGGTGAAACCTATTCTCATTAAAACTGAATAGATGAATTGAAAAGGGACCTCCTTCTCTCCCCACCATGAGTACTTGATTTCCCCAAGTTGTGGGTTGAGCTCACAAGAAACCCAGAAGGAGCAAGGGTGCTGCCTCTGTAAGGATATGTATTAGCAGCGTCTTGCTTCTGGAGAAGGTCAGTAGTGGACTTGGATGCCCATGAGAGGTTGGGGCTGGGAGTTGCTCCTTCAGTAGCCTTTCCCAAGTGGTCCTCATTCTCAGACCTGGCATCTGCCACTTGAGATCTTTGAATGTGCACCATGGGTTTTGTTGAAAAAGAAAAACATTGCAGGTGCAACGCATCTTTACAGAGTAAAATAGCTGCTTTTAGGAGAAAGGAAAAGAAAGAAAAAGGGTAGGCTGTTGCCCGCCGAGGAGACATAGAGAGCAGGAATAGGGCTTATGCGTGCACAGCTCTGCTCTGAGCTTATGTGCTCGCCTGCAGGGCAGCTCTGGTCTGGTATTTTTATCGAAGCATTGGTTGATGAAGGTGGTGTTCCGTGGGGGTACTGTGCCGTGCTGAAACACTCGGGAGGTTTTGGAGCAAATCTTTTATTCAGCACAAGATGTATTACAAGCAGACGCTGGCATACCTCCCTGGACCAAGAGGCTGAGCCTGAAGAGCCTGAGTGATGCTCTCAAAGTCACTTCTCACGATTCCTTGCATACAGCGTTTTGGTCCCAAAATACTGTCTTTGAAAACTGGAGGTAAGGATGGGATTGGTTAAATGTGAAAAACCACCAGGCATGGGGCTGGGAGATGAGAATGGCATCAAGGTACTACTTGGTGTTTCAGATGAGTAGTCTATAAAACACAGGATCTTGTAGTCTGTTCTGGGTACCTTTTTGGTGTGGTTTCTTTCTGTTTGTTTGGGTTTTGCTTTGTGTTTTTTGGGTTTTTTTTGTTGTTCTGTTTTGTTTTTTGGGGTTTTTTTACCAAAAGGAAAACAATATTAAAAAATAGAGTACAGAGGAGTAGTATTATCTGAAGACCTGGTAAGTTGAATAGCCTTAAATAGGTCAAATGTGGGAAACTGGGTGGTCTAAGCTAAAACTGCCACCAAGGGGAAGAAAGACTTCCCATTTTTAGGAGGATATAATACGCGAGCCATGAAAAGATCTAGGGAGATGATGAGGGAATGCACTTAAGAGAAAAGGATTAAATTTTGTGCAAGAAAAATGTGGGTAGTATCAAGAGAGATTTTTTGGGAGGAGAAGTTTTTCTTTGGAGTAGCCTCTCATGAGAGAGTCCCTAATTCTTGGGGCAGTGAAAAAAGGCTCAAGAAAGAAAATACAGGGAACAATGCATTGGGAGGGAGATGATTTTGGTCAAATTGGCAGGTCTCTAGGCCATAAATTTTAGGGAAACTGTTAAAATGTGAGTATGCTCTACATTTTTTTGGGAATGGTTTCAAAGGTCTTTGCTGTTCCTTCTCTTCTTCTACAGTTAAAGCCATTTGTTAGGTTGGAACAAGGAGGACCTGGCATCTAAAACCTTCTAAGCACCCTGTGAGGCTGAAGGGGCTTCCCTCCAAGGTTGAGAGAGAAGCTTATAGTGAATCCTTCATACCACATCTCCAGCCCAGCTCACATCACTCTTGCTTCTTGTGTCTGTGGAAAACATTTCTTCCTCTGAAAATGCAATCCAAACTAATTTAATTTTCAGAGAATATTATGAAGTTGGTCCAGATGCTTCCTCTTCCTCAAAGCCATCCGTAAAATAGGGATAGAAACCTGGCTTCTGGTTTGTCCCCAGTGGTGAAGGAACTGAGTGATGGGGTTGGGGGTTTCGGCTCTCGGCCATGGGGATGCGTGCTTCCTGCTGCCCTGTCCCCCACCAGCTGGTGGCTTCTGCCACTCCCGGCACCTGGTGACCTCCACCATCCTGTGCGTGCTCCTGAGGAGCTGGTGGGAAAGTGAACACATCGAATGGGGAAGCTTTTTAATGAGGTGAACAGCCACAGGATAAAGCCTGTGGTGTTGCAGGGTGATGGGAGGACAGGCAGAGCTGCACTGGAAGTGGAGCTGCATGTGGGATGACTTCTTGGCCTTTCTTTCCTGAAGAAAAGCATGGTCAGGGTGGGGTGAGCAGGAACGATCTCTTCTTGGAGCTCAGTTGGAGGGATGAGGGAAAGTGATTTCAGCTGAACTGAATTGCTGTGGCATAGTCTTTGCAGAAATCTTCCAAATCTGGTATTAAAAGGGCTGATTGGTTTCAGACCAGCCTCCTGCTCCTGATGAACTGCTTTCCAAGTTTCCAGTAAGTCCTCGAGGTCACCACAAAATCTTGCCTGCGTAGCTCGGGGAGATGAAGCTTATGCGTGTTCAGTAACGGGGAATTAGTTACCCACCAACTTCCATATGATGTTGCATAAAGCTAAACGCGGTGGCTGGCGTGAGCAACCGACAGCCGTCGTGGCTGCGCTGGCGGTTGTGGCTGACCCTCTGTGTGCTCCTGCCTTTGATGGTGCCATTCATTAATTTATTAAAGAAATAGGAAAAAAAAGGCCTTCAGTTTTGAATTTGCACCACAAATTCATTGGTAGCAGCGGGGTGCGCTGTTAGTGAGTAGCTTCGCTCAAACATCTCAGTGATGCTGCCAGAGATTAGTTGCTCTCATGGTCAGGATGGAGGTGATCAGGGTTTTTTGTGCCACTTGTGTAGGTTTTGAGAAATGAGGCACAGCACGATTTAACAATCTTAGACTAGATATTAGGAAAAATTTCTTTATGGAGAGAGTGGTCAAGCACTGGCACAGGCTGCCCAGGGAGGTGGTGGAGTCACCATCACTGGAAATGTTCGAAAAACGTGTAGTCGTGGCCCTTCAGGAAATGGTTTAGCGGGCGTGGTGGTGTTGGGTTGATGGTTGGACTTGATGATCTTAAAGGTCTTTTCCAACCTTAATGATTCTGTGTGTGATTCTGTGAATAAATATCTTAAGTCCGGTCCCATCAATGGTGAGGTGGGAGTGGGATAGTTTGTTCTGTCTTGGTTCTCCTGTGACACCACCAAAACTGAGAGGAGATGGGAACACCAGCATCCTGAGAAGCACTGGCTCCCAGGCCTGGGAGAGGAGCTCAAAGGGAGGTCAGAGCTCCCTGCTTTAGGCCCTCTGAAGGGGGCTAGCACTTAGCTTGATAAAAATTGTAATAATCCTCCTTGTTCTGGGTCTAACCTGTAGATCACTGACTTCTGGCTCATGACCCCTCCCTTTCCAGGGGGAAACAGCTTTTGTAAGCGTTGAGAGGACATATGACACGGAAATGCTGGTTCCCAGATAGTTTCTGTTTCTGGAAAGCTTTCTTAAAACATCAGATTACTTGTAGGTTCAAGCTGATGCAAGATTGCAGGAGAAAACTTGCATTTATACCCGATCCCCATTTATTCCTTGCCCAGGGTGTTGGTTGGATGGATGTGCCCAGCATGGGTCAGGAGCTGCTCATCCTGTGCACCCCTGATGTTCAGCTAGGGTAAAAAGTATAATTCCTAGACAAAATCCACCGTATAAATCTGCATAGTCTTTGCAATGCATGTGCGTGGTCGCAAGAAGGTTTTTTTGATGAATTCTAGCACTGTTGGGAAGGGTGGGAGAGCTGCTGGGCACATCAGCAAGGTTGAGTTTTTACTTAATCCTCAAACTCCAGCTTGTAGAAGACAAGGAGCAAGTGGGGCTACAGCTCCTCAAGGGTTCACTGCAGACATTTCGTAAGACCCCTTTAGTTGAGGGCATCCTAAGGCAGCCTAGTTGTATAATGCCATAGTAGCTGGAGAACCATTAAATTAGCATCAGGTTTTTCTTCAACTTATTTTTTGTAGGAGAGAAGGTTGGTGTCTGGTGCCTAGCTCAGGTGAGATTTGTTGTTGCGCGTTGTTTGTTTTGTGAATTCCAAATGAAGGTGGTGTGTTTTTTTTTTTTTTGGCTCGGAACAGTTCAAAGCAAGACCTTGTCCCTTCTCTGAAGTGTTTATAATCCAATTTCAGACATAAAACAGCGCGGGCGTGGAGGAGGGAGGAACAGGCAGGGATAAAACGGCAAGGTTTTACATAGCCTAGGGGACCGGGGCGGTAGGCGGACGTCTGAACGCTTCAGCAGGTCGATGGCATTTGAGGATCCTCACGGGTTTGTTGCCTGGGTGGGGATGCTCAGATGTAGCCTGGCTTGGTAAAACAAGCCACCTACAGAAGAAGCCCCCAGAGGAGCGGTTCAGGTCCCCGCCGCAGTGCCCGGCGTGGGTGGGCGATGCCCGTGGAGGGGAACTCAGGTCTTTGGCTTTCGGGAATAACTGGCTCTCCTGGAGGCTCAGACCCACAGTAAAGTTGGGAAAGAATGAGCTCAAAAACCTATTTTATTTTTTGCAACTATACAGACCATTCTCATAACCGCTATTAACCCCACAAGCGCATTTTTCCTAAATTCCCAGTTGTTTGTGGCTTTGCATTACTCTGCACCCATGAATCAGTGGAAGAATTTCCGGTATTGTTTGTCCCCTTTCCTTTTGCTAACACTAGAAATCGGTTGTTTCACTGTCCCCACAGTTAAATGAATCTGATGTTTGTCCATGTTACGGTCCAGTAAAGAAGCTGGTTGCACGCCTCTATATACCACGTCTGCACAGCGATACTGGAAAGTGGGTACAGAAGGGTTCATCAGATATATATCTGAACAGTTAGGTTTTTGACTCGGTGTTCTGAATAAAACTCTTTACCTTCTGATATTTGGATTGCAGTTTGCAGGAAAGTGTTGCACAGATATGCTGGAGGAATATGAGATTTATGTCTTAAATGCAGTATATTGCAAGTTAACGGTTAATGCAAACTGTTATAATTACTTGAATTAATCTTTTCTATTTTCCAGGGTGCTCGAGAAACCTTTGAGAACTACTACAGGAAGCAGAGAAGAAAACAAGCCAGATTGGTCCTGCAGCCACCTTCAAACATGGTACGATGGTCTTCTACTTGCCGTGCCCAAACTTGCTCTGCTGAATAAAGGAGCGGAGGGTTATCTCTGGGCGTGCTGTTGCCGGTGGGTGGTCTTTAATTTATTTTCAATTGCTCTTGGCCACCTTTGTTTTAATCTTTGCTCGCTTTTTCTTTGTTGCAGCATGAAACTTTAGATGGCTACAGGAAGTATTTTAATCAAATTGTAGGGTAGGTATTCTTTTTATATACGTCCTCGCTAAATATGTGTGCTCTGTGTTGTTGAGGAGCCCAAAAAGAAAGAGAGGGGAGGGAATGTTGATCATTTTGAGGGTCCAGTAAAGGGAGCCAAAACAGGAAGAAAAAAAGGTGGTTTGGACTTTTTAAGTGTTTTAGAACGTATTTTATAGCACCTATGAACTTTGCTGTGTCACTGGTGGGAGCACGGAGGAACCTGCCAGCTCTTGTACCAGCAAGTGCATTTCTGGGAATTTGAGGATAAATAATGTCTGTGGACTATGTGCATCTACTTGCCCCACTAATGAGATGAATAAGCCCTCTGCCTTAATTATTCTTTAATATTTGATAATTATTCTTTGATTATTTTCCTGGTAGAGGAGGCAATTCTCGGGCCTCTATTCCTATGAGCTTCTTATTATTGCACTCAAATTTGACAAGAGTCTTCCAAAAGCAGCCGAGCTCTAAGAGGAGGCAACCTAAGACCACTAGTCTAGCAAAGACAGGGTATGATGTTGAGATTTCTTCAGGTAATGATAACAATTTCAACATCTCATTGTGACCATCCAAATCCAATGTGTGCTGTTCCCCTTCTCATGCAGCTCTATGCTCCTGGGCTGAATTTCCCCGAGCAAACACAGCTGGGATTTTGTGCACTGCTCTTTAAAATGTACGGGGTGCTTGCTCCCTGAAAAACACAGTTTCTTTTTGGCCAGCATGTTTGATAACTGGAGATTGGAGTCAACTGATTGCCTTTAAATGGTTGTGAGCGTGTGCTGTATCTGGGTGCGAGAGAGTATTTTCCCTGCAGTTAAAGTATTTTTCCCTGCGGTTAAAGTATTTTTCCCTGCAGTTAACCAATTGTAATGTGATTGCTGCTGGCTGGAGCAGGGTTTAATCAGTGGTTCTTGTTGAAATAATGGGGTGGAGAACTTAGAGAGGGGAAATTCTGCTTTTGTGTGTACACAGAGTGGCATTACTAGGAGCAACTGTGTTTTAGCTCACTTCTGTAATAATCATATAAAATATGATAAAATACTGCGATGTTAAAAATAGGCGAATAAAGTGTTTAGCGTTGGCTGTATTTGATACAGACACTACTGCAAATCTGAGCTTGCTCTGGAGATTTGTGGGTGTGCAAATGCTGTGTATCCATTGCACGCAGTGTTTGCAGATCTCTTTTGATGTCTGGGAACCTGTGACTTTTGATAACAGTGCCATTTTCTCCTCTCCATTAGGTTTTTTGTAGTTGAAGATCACATCTTGCATACAACGCAGGGCTTGGTAAATAGAGCCTATATTGATGAGCTGTGGGAGATGGCGTTATCAAAAACTATTGCAGCACTAAGAACACATTCAGTAAGTAAAAGCCCCGGATTGCTCAGCTGTTGCTTGAGTATGTCTTGACATGCTGGAAATATTGGCTTTTACAGTAGTATTCTTTGTTTTGCCTCTTTTCCAATGACCCTTTGTAAAACAGTAACATGAAAATACACTGCTGTTTCCCCAAAAGCTTTCTCCATCTTTTTCTCTGTCTTGATGCACTGCATTCCCTTGTGGCAGACTCTCAGTATTTTTGGGGGACTGGAAAGAAGAAAATAGAGGTTTGATATTTTCCCCCTTACTTTGCTGATCACTTTTGAAAAACACCAGCAGAGGGAGTCGGTTTGTCCTCGAAAACTGGGGAAAAAAGCATCAGTTTGGCATGCCGAAGTATGACCCTGTTTGATATTCCCATAAAGTTCATGGCAGTGAATGGGCTACTATCGAACTGCAAATCATTTGTGCATAAAAAGACACTAAATAGACTCCTTATTCTTTAAGAGTGAAAGAAATTTGGAAGAATTGCTTATCGCTTCAGCATTTCTCTGCTTGAGCAAAAAAGCCAAAGCCAGTTAAAAAATGTACAGTTTTCTTCTGGTTTTGCATGACCTGGTACAATGTTGTATTGGTTCAGCTGGGAGCACTGGAGTTTTTTGAAACTCCTATTGATTAATGGGATGAAAAAAATTGCATTTGGCCATAAAAGTAAAAGCATTAATGACTTCCTGCAAGTTTGATTTCAAGTCGTTGGGCCGTTTTCTCCAGGAAAAACGAAGTATTAAATCACTGAAATGCTACTACTGCTCGGGGACAGCAGTGCCATCCGAGAGCACGAGGATGCTGCGGGGCTGTGTCGGTGCAGGCCCACATCTAACGTGACGTAACATGCACGTGGCGGTACCGCAGTGATGTCATTGCTCTTTGCAAAGAAAACACTGCAGTTTCTGCCTGGAGACACAATATGCTGCTTCCTCCAAACCGCACTGAATTTTGCATTTGCGTGCCCCTGGCTTTAGCTTAGCGTGGTTGCCCCCAGGTAGCGTTGCTGAAGAGCTGCCTGGCTTTACCTGTGCCCCTGGGGATAATCCAGGGGATGGACCTGCAGCTCGTCGGGATGAGGGATCACAGTGCCTTCCCGGGGTGCTCTGGCTCCATCCGGCACGGCAGTTGTGTTGACTGGAAAGGTGCCTCCTTCCACTTGAGCTTCTGTGTTAGGAAAGGGGATAAACACAGAGATGTACACCCCGCTAGGTTGTAAAACTGTGTTTATTTTCTTTTTAAGTGGGGTTTTCTGCTAGGTGAAAGCTGTGAGAGTAAGCCAGGTACAAACATGGTGTTTTTCAATTTTACCAACTTTGTTGCCATGACAAGTTGTTTTAAGTGATGCCAAACTTAATGCATGAAGTGGCTGCCAGGTGAGGGTTTTTTTTCCCCAGTAATCATGAAATGTTACATGATTTCTCAACACTATTACTGTGGTCATCAGTCATCTCAATGCACTGCTCAGCCCACAGTTCCTGTGCAGACCAGTGCTGTCCATCCCGTATTGCCATTGAGACTTGATGGAGGGCTCTCACGTTGGTGAGGCTGTTTTGGTTCTTCTCATTCAGCCAAACTTATCCCTGGATTTTCTTCCTTGTTGCAGATGAGGACATCTTTTATCACTTCTGATACCTTTAGGGCATTATCTTTTTTTCTGACTTTCTTTTTTGGACAATGACATGGAAAATGTGTCTCTTCCAGTCTTTCACATTGATTAATGGAGTCATTCCTCTTTGAGTTTCCAGTGAGCTTTAAATCAGTTTCTCCTTCAAGCTTATGATCACTGATTCTATATTTGGTAAGGGTCTGTCTGAAATGTTACGTATTTCAGCACAGGGAGGTTGTCTGCTGTGTCCAGAGAGTCCACGAAGCACGTGGGTAACGTGGGGTGGCGATCAGCGCTGTCACTGGGCTGAGTGGTATCTTTAGGATTTTGAGCCGTGTCCTGACCTGCAATAAATATTTGTGTTGTAGCTCTGACCATTAATATTGCTGAAATACAGGCATGCAGCGTGTTTTTTCTCAGCCTGAACCACTTAGCAATGCAGCCTTCGCATGGGACTTGGGGATGCCTCGCTGCGATGCTTCATTACCGTCAGACACAACACGCTAAATATTAAATGAGAGGCGCTGCTGTCGTCTTGGTATGACAGCGCGCTGATTTGCTTCATCTCCTCTCGCTCGCCCAGCAGCTCCTGGGTAATCTTAGAGACGCTTCAGGTATCTCTAGAGCAACTGAAATCCTTATTCATCATGGAGAGCCTCAAGAGCAGTGTGCTATGAGGAGAGATACCCTTATCAGTGTGCCTTCCCTTGCCCTGTGCAGCGTGAGGGCATGGGCTGTAGGATAAAAGCTGCTGATCATAAGACTGTATGGCGTGCCTGTGTATTTATTATCACTCAAGTGATAACACAGGAGGGCTGAGGGCAATATTTTTCCCGCGTGCTGCCGTTAAAACCATGTTTTAACTTCTCCCCTTTGCAGTCCTACTGCTCGGACCCGAGCCTGGTGTTAGACTTGAAGAACCTCATTGTCCTCTTTGCAGATACACTCCAGGTACGTGGCTGTTGGCGACTGTTCTTTATCTCACTCAACTCTTGCGCCGCTCACAGGTGGTGTCCGTCAGCAGGGTTGAATGGCTGATGTGGGCTTGCTGTGGTGGCCCGGCTTCTTTTTTGACACTGCAGTGCATGAATTGTGGCGCCCAATGGACAGCCTGGTTCGCTCTGCACGTGGGGTGGCCAGCCTATGGGCAAGGACCAAGCTTTGGTCACCTTGCCTGCACCCAGCCCGGCTTTTAATAGCCCTTGGTCCTACCACCTCGGTGAATCACCGCCCAAGTCCCTCCACCAGCACTGTTCACCTCTGTGGTGGTGGTAGGGGAGAATTTGCCCACATGCTCCCTGTTAAATAGAGAAAATAATCTTCAACTGCCTGTTGGTGACTTTTTCTAATCTGAATTTACTCTTTTCCCCCACCCTGCTGCAGGGATACGGCTTCCCGGTGAACCAGCTCTTTGACATGCTGTTGGAGATCCAAGACCAGTATAGTGAAACCCTGCTGAAGAAATGGTCAGGAGTTTTCAGGTAAGAAACTCTTTAAGCAAGTTCGTGAGACGTACCTTTCAGGGTAGTTTTGGCCCATAAATACAATCTTTTTGAGAGATTAGTAGCAAGCTCATGTTTAGAATTTGGGCAACAGTAAGCTTCGGCCTGGGCTCTCCTTGGACCAGGGAGAGACAATTTAAACACAGTTGTGGGGATCCTGTGTGTGGTGAGATCTGTGCAGTAAGTCAGTGTAGACTTCTGCGTCCCACAGGGATAAGGTTATGGTTTCATTGTGGAGCTCACTTTGACAGTCAATAGGGGGAGGGATGCAAAAATCTGGTGTTGCAGTAGCATTACTGTGCCCTTACTCCAGCACTGAGCCACGTGCGTCTCGGGACATCGGTGGCATATCCTGGTGCTGCTGCTGTAGGCACGTCCATGAGCTGAGCAGTTGCCCACAGGTAGGGCATGATATGTTATCCAGGGTCCCATGCTGTGCTCTGGAGCCACCAGCTCATCCTGTGATGGTCCTCCAGGACATCCCAGGAGGACTGAGGTGTCTCAGAGCACGGGGCATTAGGAAGACTTGCTGGAGGATTGTCAATGCCCTGGTAGCTCAGCATCCATCTTCCTCAAGTCAGGCAGGACTAAAGCTCACCTGGACTTTACCAGGGGCTGCTGCTGAAGCTCCAGTCTGGACTAAGATCACCATTAAGCTCTGGTTGTGGCTTTACACAGGCTGATGGCAGGGAGCTGAAAGAGACCATTGAGTCCAGCTGCAGCAAAGATGATTTCAACAGTCACAAACATGGGGCGAAGCATAGGCCCATGGGATCACATCTGAGGCTGGCACCTACTTCTTAATAGCTTCCTGATGGAGCAGTAAATCTGCAAAGCTGTGGTTGGTCTGTCGTCACAGAGCTGTCTTTCTAACTTTTCTTTTCTTTTCTTAGAAATATACTTGATTCAGATAACTACAGTCCCATCCCAGTGACAAATGAAGAAGTTTATAAGAAAACAGTTGGACAGTTCCCATTCCAAGATGCAGAACTCGAAAAGGTAATCTTGAAACAGGGAAAGCTGCACGGCACGCCTGCTGGCTCAGGGAAACCCCACACCCTTGTTAGTGGCATTGAGAACTGCAAATGAAAGGGTCCAAAAAAAAAACCAAAACACCAACCCTAAAAAACCCCAAAAAAGCAAAACAAGAGAAAAGAACAAATGTAGTTTCCATGTGTTTCCATTTCTCCTGGCACGGATGAGGAAAGTGCGTATAGCAATACCTCATCGATTTTGTTTTCAGATCACAGTGTACTGTCGCAGCTGAACAGTGCTTGCAGTAGAAAAGAGACTACAGATATCTGCTTTCATTGGTATTTTATTCCCCTTTTATGAACCGTGTTATTGACCTTTATTTGTTTTAATCTCCTGTGTTGTTTTTTTTTTAAAAAGCCCAACAAAGTGGTATATCTTGGCTTTTGTAGAAGCGTGTGCTTGCAAAACCTAAGTGTAGCCAAATTTGACCTAACCAGTGTCCCTTAAAAGCCAGCTTAGCCTTCTGCTCCACATCTGGCAGCCAGCGAGCTCCAAGCCCAGTGAACTTAATTAGGACTGGGAGGTTTTTCGATCCAAGTCAAGTGTTTAGATTTCAGAAAGTCTGCATCCTCCCCCCAAACTATATGATGGGGTCCAGCTTCTTACTGTTATGCTCCGCGCCTCCCAGCCATGTGTGTGCTATGAGTAAAAGCTGGTTGGAAAAATTTGGTAGAGGACATGTGTTTCCTCTTGGCTTTTGGTGTTGTACTGTGTTTTGCTGCTCACCTTGGGCAGCAACTATGGGAGATGACCAAGCAAAACACCTTGTACATAGTGGGAGATAAAAGTCAAGAAGTTCTCCAATGAGGTTTTTTCATATGAGTTAGGGGGTTGGGAGAGGGAATGAGGGTTCTGTTGTGCTGCCTGCTCCCTCCTAGCTGCAAGTTTCCTTCCAGCCTGTTTCAGACTCCAAATCCCTTATGCACCCGTGCGCCATTTGTAAGTGATTATCTGGTCTTTTACTTGGCTGAAATGTTTATATAATATACAATAAATGCTGGCTTGTTGTTTCATTGCTGGACTTAGCTAAATACTAGAATTAATTTGACTACTTGGAACATGTTGCTGGAAAGCAGTTGTCACTCCTGTTATATATCTGCTCTTCGACTTGAATTCTCTCCTGTATTTTGCAGCAA
Organism: Phaethon aethereus; assembly: GCF_964289735.1. Taxonomy (NCBI): domain Eukaryota; kingdom Metazoa; phylum Chordata; class Aves; order Phaethontiformes; family Phaethontidae; genus Phaethon; species Phaethon aethereus. The sequence continues at coordinate 83,993,007 of NC_138578.1, forward strand.
CCGTTTCCAAAGAAGTTCCCCTTTTCTGAGTTTGTGCCTAAAGTTTACAATCAGATTAAAGAATTCATCTACGCCTGTCTGAAGTTTTCCGAAGACCTTCATCTGAGGTAGGGGCTGAGCGTGTTAATGATTGCAATGTTTTTGTCTGTGCTGAAAGATCTCAACAGGTTTACAGTATGAATTTTCTTCCTCAACCCTTCATGCTGCTCGACTGCTTGGATATGCCCTGTCCAGGCTGGTGGTCTCCTTGGAGCAGTGGCATCCTTCATGTACAAAGGGCTGGCCAAGTCTTCAAAAATAGCTGCCTCATGTAGGGAAAGATAGCCCAGGGCCATGCTAGCTGTTTAAAAAGTGAGGGGGCTGTTCCCTCTGAGATGTTTCTGAGTCAGTCATGCTAAATAGAGAATATAGTTGTCTTGAGGAAGATAGTGATGTCCACTTGCCACTGGGTCAGTGCCTGGTATAACATCTACAACTGGCACGTCGCCTCCCGGCGTTGTCCCTCCCTTGCACGTTGGCAAGAAAACTCTTGAAGTTTTCATTTGCCCTGTGAGTTAATGAGTTTCGGCTGCTGGTTTAGGGTTTTTGTTTTTCTTGTTTCCCACGGGAGTTTATCTACAAATAATCTGATTTTTTTTTTTAAAGCCTCCGTAATATTTCATGTGTTTACCCTCCCTGTGCCATCCCAAGGTGCCTTGATGCTGGTTTTGTGCGTGTGTGTGTGAGATTGGAGATTGTGTGAGATTAGAAGATGACTGTATTAGCCAGAAGTGGCAAGTTGGTGCTTTCTTTTTGCACCCGGTAATGTCTTCAACTTGGTAGAGGTATATAAAAGAATAACAAGATTTTTACTTGAAGAAGGGATCCTTCTTTCCTTCTGACCGTTCGCAGCACCATAGTAGCGGGAGGTTGAACTGTGGAGGGGTTTCAGCTCCCTCGGCAGCTTCGTGTCCTGGCCATGGCCTGTCACTGGATGTTGCCCCAGTGCTGATGTGAAGCTAGGGCAGTGTTCTGGGGACTCGCCAGATGTTTCAGTGCCTACGCAAGGCGCTTCAGGGTTTTAATTTCCCTTCCTTTGTGAGAGGGATAGTAATTTGGAGAGCCACTTTCTCACCGTCGTCTACTAGAGGACGTGGCAGCTCATTGGTTGATGTGGAAGCACAGAGCATTTCTCACCCCGCGTTTAATCTCAACCTTTCACTGGTGGCAGGTTGTTCTCTTTGGTGGCTCCCAGGGCTCTTAACCTGTGGGTCACCATTAAACATCTCGGTTTCTAAAGCCGGCAGAATGGTCCGATTTCACACGGATGCTGGTTTCACCGAACCTCTCCGTTGGCACTTCCCTCGCGAGTTTTGTGCTCTTCACCATTACGGAGATGATTGGGTTTGTCAGGGAAGGGAAGAAAAGTGTCCCCTTGGGTCCCTCCTCAGGGGTCCCCCCAGACACGTTATTAAAATTCCTTTCCACATTGGATTTTCCAGCCCTTTTTGAGGAGCGGTGCTGGGCTGGGGGAAGGGAGCCCAGCTCTTGGCTTTTCTAGCCAAACATTTGGAATATTTCTCTGAAAACCCCTGTTGACACTTTCTTCATTTCACCCTGACAGCTTGAATTAGGTTTTATTAGCAAGCTTGGCTACAAAGCCGGCAGCAAGTTTTCTTTCTCTTCTCTTTCTTTTTCTTCTTTGGTTGTCATTTACCTTGCACCCTGGAGTGACTGGGGTCAGCCCGTCAGTCACGGGAGGCCTGAAGGTCATGACTACTGCTATGGGATCCGGGACATCAGCTGTCATTAACCCAGACAGTTCACTTAAATACTCTGCGGTCTTTTCCTGAAGAACAGAGCCTATGGCAGAAAACATAGCTCGTATTTTTTCTAATTATTTTTTTAAACTAGCTCCTTGTATTTGTTGGACGGGAGCGTTCTCCTTTATGTTGCTATGCTTGTGAAAGTTATTTTGCTTTTCAAGTATTTGAAGAAAATTTGGAGCTTACTATGAATTTATAGGGGTTGCAGATTTTTTTGGTTTGGCTCTATTAATTTGATTAGGAGAAAGAAAACCTCCTTTATATTTTCAGCAGTTCTGCCTTTGTTAAAAAGTGTTTATTTGAGCTCATTGAGGAGATGTCTTTAAAAGTATCCACTTGTTGGAAAGCTTCCGCCAGTTCCAGTGGAATTTCCCATTTTAAAGATATGGAATATCTTTGGAAAACAGTGGGTAGAAGGATGAGATGTCAACTCTAATCTACCAGGACTTGGATTGTTTGGTTTTGTTTCTTTTTTTCAAACAAAGCACCAGTCCTGAAAGCACTTGGAATACAATTTTAAAAATGCTGAAAATCATATAAGTACGTAAAGTTATTAAAAACTGGAAAAAAAAAAAAAAAAGAGACTTGAATACCTAAATCAGGTTGGACCCTTGGAAGCCCGCTTTAGGAGAGAGGAGATAAATGTAGTTTCTTTGACAGCTCACATTGTTACTAATGGTCTGTGCTTGTAGACCAAGCCTGGTAACAAAGTTGGTGCCTCAAACTGGCATCAGACATACGCAGTGAGCAGACCACACGAAAAATACTGTTAATTTGGGGGTTTTGTTTTCTTCTTGCGTATTGAGAATGGAGATCCGACCTTTCTATTGAACCAAGACTCAACCTCTACATCACAGTCAAGAGTTGGCATCGTACAACTGACTGGTATCATTACTCTCCCCTAACTGGCCCCACTGGTCTGGGCACTGGGTCTGGCCTGTTGATGTGAGCTACTGCTTGGTTCATCATTTCAGCTGGGAGAGTGCTGGGCAAAGCAATGGCTAAAGCCCATCGCTCTTCTTCTCACTCTCACTCACCTCTCCTGTTGGACCAAGGAAGATTTGGGGGATTGCAGTCCAGCGCCTGGTCAAATCCTGCTCGTTGTTTTTTTTTTTTCCCAAGGAATGTTTCCTTTTTTTTTTTTCCTTACTCAGTGTGTGGACCTTATGGGAGGTGTTGCAGATCCTTCTGCTCTGGTGGAACCCAGCCACAGGGGTTGCCAGGCTGCTTGACACACCACGTAACTGAAGTTACAGGCTGATTTTCTGGCTTATGCAGCCAACAAACAAAATGAGAACGTGAAACCTTTGGAAATGGTGCTTGTATGCAGAGAAAGCTCAGTCAGAGGTGCTTTGAAGAAGTAAAAGCAGAGTGGAAGTGCTAAGCAGTATTATTAAGCACTACTTGTTCGTGGCCTGGAGGCTATCATGGTTGAGATGTTCCTGCAGCTGAAGTGAGCGATTAAAGCAAACGCTCGATTTGCAAAGCGTTTGGTGATACGGCAACCTCGTGCCGTCAGCACTGGCTGCGGCGTCGGGCAGAGGCCAGCAGCATCCCGCTCCTGCCAAGAGTATGACTGTCTCGGGGCGTACACACAGCCAGACAGTAACTGGCTTGTTTAATTTCGACGCCCTGATGACAGGTTGACGTTTGAATTTGAAAAAGCAAGCTTTTCCAGTGCAACCTATTTGATTGCTGTGTTGGTTTAGTGAGAAAAGCTGACATAAAGTCCAAAAGCCCGTGTTTTTCATCTGCGCTTTCTCAGTTCCAGTGGATGCTGGAAGCTCCAGCCACCAGCTCCTCTGCCAGCCTCGGCCGTTCTGCACCTCCACCATCTTTAGGGACGGGCGTTTTTGGGTTTCCCGGGGAGAATCCCGAAAGGGCCGCAGTGCTTGTACAAAGGCACAGCTTTGTGTAACTTTGCTTCCTATGCAATCATTTTCTTTCCCCCTTCTGAATGTGGGTCCAGCCCTTTTTGCTCCCCAGCCCCCCTCCCCAGTTCCCACGCTGCTCTGGCAGCAGCAGGCAGCTGCCCCGGTGTCCCAGGGTTCCTTTGTACCACCCCTTCGCTTTAAATCTCCTTTTTACCATCTGTAGATCGTCACAGGGTTAGATTTTATTGTACTTGCTATATTTAACCATGCTATTGTCTGGTAGAGGGGACTGGGGACAATCTGGTTCTTCCTGGGGGATATGGAGGGCCTGGGGGGTGTGCGTGCATGCGTGGTGCGTTTTGGGGTTTGTTTTTTTAATCTTTAAGTAAAACCTTATTTGAGAGCCCTACCCATAGTATAAAGACCAGGAAAATACATTGGCTGGTTTCTTCTCTCCCCACATTTTGATTTCTGTTCCACACTTTAAAAAACTGAAATGCATCACCTTGGACCCCACATCAAAACCCTGCGAGAAGGAGCCAAGGGGTCCATCTGGGACGTGGAGCGGTCTAGCCCTGATCATTGCCGACACAGGATGTGCTTCCCCGCTAAGCGGGAAGAAAATAAACTCACAGGGATCGGCGGTGATGATCTAGAAGAGACCCACACTAAGACTTTGGCTGATGACATTGAATTTAAATTATCAGGATCTGGGTCCTGCCGAGCTGCTGGCCCTGCTCTGCTTGCGTCCAGCTGGGAGGCAGGCAGTGGTCAACCTCTGGCAGAAAAGCAGACTTCTAAGCGTCAGGGGAAAGCAAATATTAGAGAAACCTGTTGGAGAGTGCGGTGTGGCGAGCAGCCGCTGGGCGTGCGGGGAGTTGTGCAGCTGGGCTTTTCCCCGGGAAAGCTGCAGCAAGACACGGCGCTCTCGGTCTCACGGAAATAGGAGCATGACTTCACTCAGAGATGTGAACAGGGAGCAATATTTGCCACTTCTCCTGGGAATTTGGGGGATTTCAGTGCAATTCTCATGTAACAGCGTAAGGAAGGTCCTGAACAACTTGAAAAATTTAGTTGACTGAAGGATGCGCAGTGCTCGGGGAGGATGAGCAGGTTCAGGGCGTGCTGCTGTGACCACAGGTTGCCGCTGGAGAAGACTCAGTCTTGCTTTCCCAAGCTGATGGCGCTGATGGACCAAGGCTTGGCTCAGTGCATCTGCTCTAATGTCAGACACAGAAATCTGGGAGATGTGAGCTGGACAAGGGCCGGCAGCACCCGTCCCTGCACCAGCAGGCACCCCAGTAGCAGCACCCCGAGATTCCCCACCTCGCATGCCGGCCGTGGGGTAACTGCAAGGTTTTGCTTTTGCTTCTCCTGTCCGTCCCTGCTTTGTAATCTGGCCCATTTGTCAGGTAAAACGGGAGAAGGAGCAAAGGTCACGAGCTTGATTTACCGGGAGCCTTAACTTATTAATGCTTCTCAGCCTTCCAGTTGGCAATTTTCTTTGCCCTCAGCTGCCTGTCACTGTGCTGCCAGAGGAAAAGCCCGGTGGTGTCAGGGCTAATGCAGGGCCAACGACAGATCAAAGCAGCCCGAGCTGGGGTGGGTTTCCAAAACCTCCTTCAGAAAGGAGAGGCTGCACCTTACTGGTGTGCACGTTGGAGGGGCAGCAGAGACCACAAGCGTGTTTCGAGAGCTTCCAGTCTGATGTAGTTAAAGAAAAAGCCATGAGAAGGTTGGGGAGGTATTTGGAGGGTTTGATTTATTTTCCACCCCCGTTGCGGGTCTTTGATCCCTTTCCCCTCGCGTACTGAACGTGCAAAACTCCAGCCTTGTGTGCAGGGCAGTGGCGTGGCTGCGTGGCTTGGTGCTGACGCGGGACCAGCGCCTCTAAGGGAAGAGGCTCAGGGCTGTAGGTTTAGCATGTGTTAGTCCCCCTTCCTTACTGACCCATCCACAAAAAGGCCTAAATTGTTGGTATTTTGGTATATATTTGTATGTCGGTGCCTGTAAGCGGTGCGCGGATGATCATGCGTAAGGCAGCGGAGGGTTGGGAAGGACAGGTTATGAGGGCTCTAAGTGATTTTCTTTTCTGAGAGCATTTTGCAAATCTCTCTTCAAATTCTACTTTTCAGCTCTACCGAAGTTGATGATATGATTAGAAAATCTACAAATCTGCTGCTGACCCGAACGCTGAGCAACTGTTTACAGAATGTCATCAAGAGGAAAAACGTTGGGCTGACGGAGGTAGGACGTGGCTTCGAGGAGACCCATTTCCAGGAAAGGGTGACAGAAAGGGGTTTTGTCCCATAGAATTCCTTACAGCACCTTTTGAGATGCTGGTTTGGAGCATTATTATAAAATGTTAGGTTGGGAAACAATAATGGAACCACACAGCATTGCTGTACAAAGCAAGAAAGACTTTATGTTGTGGGGGAGAGGAAGCTTTTTTGCTGATGTTGTTAGCTTTACCACTCTTCTGAATTTGTGGAGCATTATCTGTCTGAATTAAAGTAAGAGGACTTCAAGGAGCACCAGGGAAGAGCCACGTGGGAGCTAGGAGAGGATGGAGGAGTGGTCCCAGTCTGTAGGTGATGTTTGAGGTGGTTTCAGCACACTGCTACAGTATAAACTCTATATTGGTATTTTCTTTTTGTGATCGATACTTTTTTGTGCACAGAGTCAGATTTCTGAGAAGTTTAATGCATGTAAATCATGGCTGTTTGGGAACGTGTGTGGTACCCAGGGCAGTTTGGATACTTTGGTGGGACCTCTGTGTGCTGTTATGAAATGAGTAGGTATTAATACAGTTGCAGTTGTTTAATTGCCTGTACTATAGAAATGTGTCGTGTTCTCTGGAGACTGTAAATACCCTATTGAAGTATTTTGGTGGTGAGTTTTGGAGAGTTTAGTGCATTTACAGCAGTATGATGCTTCCTCAGCCCTTCATCTCACAGTCTGGAATCTCTCTGCTCCCTGGGGGCAAATTCCTCTTCCCTCCTGCTCCTCCCAAGGCTTCCTCCACCAAGAGGAATGCAACACTATCCCTGCACTATGCATCCCCCAAGTGATCTTTTTGCTGCTGTTGCAAACGTTCCCACAGTGTGGTGGAGCGTAGGAAGGGCAAAGCGAGTGCGACAGTCCTCTCAGCCGCTTTTGCCGAGGTTAGACAGAGTAGAAGTTCCTTGGCGTCTTCCACGTTGAGCGAAGGTGATGCCTTTCTTTGGGCTGAGAGTAGCTTCTTCATGTGCTTTGGAGCTGAGGAGGATCTTTGCGAGGAGCGCCTCAGCACAACTAGAGTTTAAAATAAAGGTGTAGTATGTCCAGAGACTGGTGTTCATCTCTGTATCTCTTCTCATATTTTCACCCTCTTGTTCCTTACCCCTTACCAAAGTACAGCTAGCTCTCTCCTGGGGTTACCTCTACCATCAGTTTTTTCTAATTTTGTTGAAGAAAAACTACTTTGAGCATCTTTGTCCCCTCCTGCCTCTTTTCTTCGTGTAAGCACTGACCTATTTGTCCAACTGGAAGCACGTGGCATATTTTTCTCTGAGTTTCTCAAATCCTTTCCACTTAAGAAAAGGCATTGTGTGGAGCACAGGAATTAAAGGGCGCATTGAAGAGTCCCAGATCATACACAAGCATAGTTCTGGTATCAGAAGTGATTGCAAGAGATATTTAAGTACCTTGCATAACTATCACTTCCCGGATTTAATTTTTGCACAAAGCAACACCGTCAGTTCTGGGCACTCCAGTGTTATCTTCCAAGCAGTGGACAAGGTAATACAAGGCCATGGACCAACCTTCCCGGTCTGTTAGCCTTTTTAATGTATTTTTCATTGCTGTTTTTGGGGGCTACCTCTTAGCGGTGGATGTTGAAGTTTGCTACCAAGTCTGCTCCAAATAATCCTGGTGTTTTGAATAACTCTGACGTCCCTCAACAAAAGAGAGGGAAAAGACGCTACTATTTTTTTCATTTGAATACCCCAGTGAGAAGGTCTTACCCCTCTGAATAAGATCAGAACTTGAAGGAGCCAGAAGAGGCAGCAGGAAAACTCGTAACAAGTGGTGGAAGAGAATCAAAGCAATCGGGGCCTTCAAGTTTGGTAGCTGATCTGGACCAGTAAGTTGTGATGATCAGAGAAGAGGTTCAGGAGGAATTTCACACAGTTGGAAATATCTAATATTTAATTAACTTGAAACTATAGAAAAATATATCACGATCATGATGCCAGGGCTCTCTGACATGGGGAAACGCGAATGAGCTCTTGTTTCAAGGCAAAACTCGAGAACAGAATTAATCCAAGGAATTCAGAAATGAGAAGCCCCCCTAGTTACCTGTCTAATACATTTCAGGGACCAAGTGCAAAACAAGAGGACTTCAAATAGATCATAATTTGATTTCTTAAAACCGGAAACCTGACTGAAATCAAAGAAGTGTTGGCTGGAAGGGACCTCTGGAGGTATCTAGCCCGACCTCCCACTGGAAGTGGGATCGTTGCTCACTTGGATCACATCAGCCGTGGCTTATCCCTACCTGACTTTTAATTTCTCCAAAACGTAGGTCCCACAGCTTCTCTGGGCACCGTGTTCCAGCTCTGCGCTACCTTCCTAATGATTCTTTTCCTTTATAATACCCAAGCTGAATTTCCAAAACTGTGGCCATTGCCCCTCCTTGTGTCATCTGGCACTAACAGGAGTTGGGTGCTATAATCTTTGTAGCGTTACTTCAGTATTTATGTGCCTGCAACACTCAAACTGATGATTAATCCATCTCATTCAGAAGATCCGTGAGTGTTTCAAAATAATTTCTTTAGAGGAGGTAACTGTGGACTGCCACACCATGCTCCAGCAATTAAATTATATCAGTCTGGAGCATTGCAATGCCTTCTGTGTCTGTAAGAGAACTGTTTTGGCGTGATACCGGACCTAGATGTTATTCGGAAAGGTTTTGTTATGGCTTATGTTGCACCTTGAAAATACTCCCAGCAGTCTGCTCGGAAAAAAGGTATCTGCTTAAGGAATTAACGAAGCTTCCAAGTCAGTGATTCTGAAGCGGGTGCCCAGATTGGTTTGCTCTGAATTGGAAATGTTTGTGGTGGTTGACTTCAGCAGAGGCTTTTACTCCGTAGTTGCCTTTAATGTCCTGAAATAGTGCCATGTGACGGCAGCTGAGAGGACAGCAGTAAGAAAATTAGAGATAATGGTGGGTATGATAACCAAGAAGATACCAGGGTGAGATCTGCTGTTCACCCGCACACTGCCCTCAGAAAAGTAAAACCTCGTGGTTTCTTTGTTAAATGCCTTAGCATGATGTTGTTGGGTGTCACTCAAGATACGGGTTATTTAGGGTTCATTAGCAGACAGAATACTTGTGATTTGACATGGCGTTTTTTTGTAAGCCTGTTGTATTTGAACTGTGCTGAAATGAGCCCTGACTGACAGCTGAATGTAGGAAAGCCATTAAAAAAAAAAATCTTTTGTGGTATTAGTGGCTGTCATGGGAAATGCTTTTCCCCCAAAATTATCTTTTATTTAAGTTTCTGAAGTTGTTTAAGGAGGAGAGCCTTTGAGCGTGTAGCAAAGCTTAGCGTGTTTGTACAGCGTCAGCTTTTCATGCCAGAAGTTCTTATAAATTGACATCCATTAACCTGGCATGTCCCTGGCTTCGGGAGCACCGCCTTTCAATACCTTTTTTGCCTTTGCAGCTTGTACAGATTATTATAAATACGACCCATTTGGAGAAATCCTGCAAGTTCCTAGAGGAATTCATAACCAATATCACTAATGTACTTCCAGAAACTGTCCACACTACGAAACTCTACGGGACCACAACCTTCAAGGTGAGAACACTGGTAGATCCACCTCTGGGGAGCTGCTGGTGGCGTTTGGTTGGAGAGTATCTGGTTTCAAAGTGCGTGTGGGGATGTGTGGATGTAGGGAGCTAAGCTGAGCTGAAAGGTAATTTTGTCATATCCTGGGAAGCTTACGCCATCGGACTAGCTTTTGGGTTTGTCCTTCAGAGCATTACTTCTGTCGAGATCGTGAGCCTTTGTAGCCCTAATTTACAGGCTGTGACTGCAGCACTTATTATCTAAAGGATTAAGCAGCTTTTAAACAAAAGCCTGATTTTTTTTTTTTTCTTTAAATGAATTTTCTTTTTGCTGTTTGAGCGCCATACAGTGTGACACACATCTGGCCATGAACGCAAGCTCTCCTCTTTCACCCAGGAGGAGAATAGATTTTCAGAACTTACATTTCTGTATCTTTCCGCTCCTTTTAGCATTATCCCCTAAAAATCAAGGCTGGCAGAAACTGCTAGACTTCACAGTTTTTAAATCTTTAAATCGTAACCCAGGAGTGTCCACCCAGATACTTTATATGAAGTCTTAAGGCTGTAACTGGGTCAACTGTGGGATGTCCGAGTTGCATCCTGTGGCCAGAGCGCAGGAGGTGGGAACAGTGCTGAGGACTCCAGCAGCAGTAGGGAATTGGTTGGGTGAGCTTTGCCTTTGGAGTAACTCAGCAGTAGACTAAGGCTCCATGTCCCCAGGGAAGCCCATTCGTTGTCCCTTCTGACATCATCTACCTCTCTGGCCTAAGAGTGAGCTTTCCTACCCTTACTCTGGCAGGGAGGCTCCTCTGTGGCCCTCCTGCACTCCGTACCTGCACACAGTTTGGTGGGCCTTAAGGTTTTTCCTTATGGAGTGTTCCTCTCCCATCTCACTCTTCCATCCTGCACTAGATTTGTCCTTCTGGTCACCAGGTTGCATCGGAGGCAGACGCCAGCTTGATCTTGCCTGCCACTGACCTGGTGACGCCCACCACTATGAGCTAACCTGAGGCTGCTGCAGCCCTGTAGTTCCCTACGGGTGCTTTGTCTTCTGCTACCTTTAGGGCTAAAGCTTGGGTCAGTCTCACGTCCTGTTACTAGGGTAGAGTTGTAGACTCCATCCCATGTAACATGGTCTTGTTTCCCAGGACGCCCGCCATGCTGCTGAGGAGGAGATTTACACTAACCTGAACCAGAAGATAGACCAGTTCTTGCAGCTGGCGGACTACGACTGGATGGCCATGGAGCCAGGCAGCAAGGCCAGCGACTACCTTGTAGACCTCATTGGCTTTCTCCGCAGCACGTTTGCTGTGTTCACCCACCTCCCGGTAAGCCACCTCCAGCAGTTCGCTTTCTTTTTTGGTCTGGGGAGCACACTGGCATCCGATGGCGCTGTTGAAACTAACGGTTGCTCAGGCTTTGTGGAGTGTGATGGAAGTGGGGCCTTGTACTGTCAAGTGTTGTGAAATAACAAATCTACTTATAAAGCAAGGTATTTCATGTGTTCCCAGAAGTTGGGCTTCAGTGAGAGTCTCCCCAAATATTTGCAAGTCTACTTATACGTGAAAGAGGGAAATATCGCAGTCCACCATGTAGAATCGGGATAGCCACCTAACATACTTCAGATATGTTAACTTTCAGCTTAATGGACATTCAAGACTTTTTTCAAGAGATACTGGTATATGGGTGTCTATTATTTGAACTACAGATATGTTTCCAGACGTTTGTCAAGTCACTGGATGCCTTACATCAAAACGTTGCTCTGTATTGGAAGGCAGCATATGTTTCTTTCTTTTCTCTGCTGTCTAAAATATGCCTGCGTTTATGCTGTTATGGCGATCAAAAAATGTATTTTATGTTGTTTTTTGCAGTTGGCTGAGTAGCGTTTTCCTATTCCATTGAATAGGAAAAATATCATCATCAGGGAGTTTCATTTTTGCTCAAACAGCTTTTTTTCCTTTAAATAAGATTTGTTCTGAGCTGTCTGGATATATACTTATGAGTATCTTCAGTCAGCAGGTATTTTGGAATAGCAAATCCGCTGAACGCGATATTTGTCCTAAAAGCAATTTCAGATCTTTCTTCTTTACTGGACTGTTATTTATTTGTTGTTAGTGGGTGCCCAGGATTATAGCACACCGGCGCACACCGGCACACACCGGGCACCTTTCACGAGCTTGGATATAAACAGGAAGAAAAGACTAATCATACACAACGACATTTTCCTTTGCTCCATTCTGCTTGTGTATGTCGCTGTGATTGCTCTACTGGAAGGATGTTCAAGCACTCCAGAGCCATTTTAGGAGGTGTTACAGCCCCAAAACTTGGCAGTCTTCTGCACGTCTCATGTCTTTGGCCTTCTCTATCACAGCAGGGAGATTTGGTAGCCAGTTGGAAATGAGGACTGATCTGCTGTGGATGGAGAATCCATGAAAAGACAAATGCAAGGCATTTCCCAGTTCCCTGTACCTAGGTGTTGGCGAGGAGAAGATGCTTTCTTGGCTCTGGTATCGCTGGAGCAAACTTCTAAATGAAGTGTTGCCTCTTGGGTAGAGAGATTGGGAGGGCTTTTGCCCATCTTCTTGTTCAGAATAGGTTTGTTGCCAAAACGTCCCCTCCATTAGCAGCCCTGGGCAGGAGCCTGTGGAGCCTGGAGGTGCTTGGACATGGCTGGATTCCTCAACTGCTGGACTACTCTTTAAAAAAGGAGATGTGGCTGCACAGGGGTGGGTTATTACCTGGAGACCCCTTCCAGAAATCATACTGGGCGTACTTACGCAAGCAAGTAATGGACTTTGGCAGGGAGATTGGTCTCTGCACCAGAGCGTGAAGCATGGCAAGCAGGAGAGATGAGGATGGGGAGAGATGCCCACAATGATTTATGAGATGGACCTGGAGTGATTGATCTTCCTTAAATATTAATGTTTCATTTTTGAATGAGTCAAAATTGTTTTGGAGACTGGGAGGGCCGCTAATTTGTCTAAAAAGGACCAAGACAGATCGAAGCAGCCTTTTCTCTTTTAGAACTGGATTAGAGGGGACCCAGCTGAGACGAAGGCTGTCTGCGGTTTGCCGTGGTTGGAGGTGCCGGCTAATGTGCCAGTGCTGTTCAACCAGCACACACACAGCACCTTATCTTCAAAGCATTGCACGGCGCTGATCCTCCCGACAGTCCTGTGAGATAGGGGAGGCAAATCAATCAGATGCTGCAATCTGATTTATTAAGCTGTAGATCTGGTTCAGTGGTTTGGAGGAGACGTAGGTCTGGGATTTTTTTTAATATATGTTAGAGTATCTTCCTTTAGAGGAGCGCTATGAAGATGCCGTCATGCAATGTTGCTGACGGGTCCCTGCATATCTTGCAGGCAACGGTGGGTGAGAGTGAGTCAGAAAAAAATCAGGGTACATAGAAAAGGCACCCAGCTCCCTTGATGTCTCTGCTGGTTCCTTCTTGTAGGGTTCAAGGGCCTTTTTCTAGTGGCTTATTTAGAAACACATCAAAATTTCTGCACTTTGCTAAATGAAATGTAGGAGATAAGGCGTGTAGAAGCCCACATCTGCCTAAACCAGTGCAGAAAAATGATGGAGATGTTTATGAAAGCACCAGTTGTGTGGGATGAGCTTCATTTGTGACAGCATAGAGTGAGAGGGGTTCAAGAGGGAAAGGAACTATCTCCAAAAAGGGTGAATTATAAGTAAAAGTATATATTGCAGGATTGCTAGTGGCAAGGTAGAGCTGTTTTTATACTGCTAGTCTGAATCCAGCCCAAATTATTAGCGCCATAGTGTTACAACTGAAGAGGAGTTGCTGCCTGGTTTGAAACGAGTTTGCAGCCTGTTGCAGCTATAAAATATAGGATTTCCATACTGCCAGTAGCTCACAGAGAAAAGCAGGTGACTGTGCACCATTCTTGGAAAGTGGAGCATCTTCTTGTCCCTAGAAGTGGCCTCCACGCAACACTCTGCCTTCCTGTTCTCATGTCCTTTCCTGGTTTGGAAATACCCCTGTCTTCCAGAGCAGGTGCCTTCATGTTGACGGAATTTACATGATTTTAAAATAAGTGGGAAGTGCTCTCCTAGTATTTGAACTTGCAGCAGCTTTTCAGGAGAAAAGAGTGGCAGTCTCAGGAGATGACTAAGTGGCAGGAGCCGAGCTACTCACCTGCCTTTTGTCACGACAGTAATTACACCGAGAAAAATCTTCACTTGCTGATCAAAGAAACTCAGCCTGGGCATGTTGATGGTTACCGTGCTAAAATTACACCAACAAAAAGTGCTGTCCTGTGATAGAATGGAGCCGAAAGTCCTGAGCCTGCAAAAATGCAGGCGTCTCCTTAACTTGACGGCTGTGAGTAATCCCATTGTCTTGGACAGGGCTGCTTGTCTGCAGGAAACCTTTCTGGGGTCAAGGCTCCAGCTTGCCGCAAGGCGGATCAAATGGCCTTGAAGGGTCCGGTTGACTCAAGTCAACATTTCGGAGAGGGGGTGAAGAGGAGTAGAGATGCTGAGTGAGCTAAAAGGCAACTCCAAGCCAAGATTTGGGCATTAGGTTTTGCGTTTCCCTTTTTGGGTACGTGAGGCTGAATTTTTCCTCTATTTGTTGGGGCGAATCCCAGAAGGGTTGAGGTTGGAAGGGAGCTCAATAGAATAGTTTGGGTTGGAAAGGACCTTTAAAGGCCATCTAGTCCAACGCCCCGGCAGTGAGCAGGGACATCTTCAACTCAAGCAGGTTGCTCAGAGCCCTGTCCAGCCTGACCTGGGATGTTTCCAGGGATGGGGCATCCACCACCTCTCTGGGCAAACAGGTCATCAACGCCCCTGCTCAAGCAGGAAAATAACCCAGACCAAAATTAGTCCTGGCTTGTGGAGTGCCGTAAAAAGTCTCCACTTTGTCTAGCGTTCAAGCAGGAATTGCAGTCCCTGATTTTTCCTTTAGAGCATCGCAGTAGACATTGTGGGAGATGGTGGAAACCACTTGATATTAGGAAACCCTGGAATCGACTTGGTTTTTCCAGCTTTGCTTCGGGACACTGAGCCCCCAGCTGCAAAGGGCACGCTGGTGGGTACAGCGTGTGCCAGCAGGGAGGAAAAGTTCATGACGAAGTTAACGGGGTTTTGGTGCATACCACTACTGCATGAAATTTTCATGGCGGTTTAGAGCCACAATTCGAAAATGCTCTGCTAAGTGCCCAAAATGTCTCAAAGCAAATAACACGCTGGTGGAAATCAAAGCATAATTAACATTTGGCTTCAAGGCTGCCCTCTTCCTGCGTTAACCAGGGAGAGTCGGTTACTGCCGCTGCTGAGCTTATTAACATGGGATGCTCGGGCCTCCTTTAAAAGAAAATACTTTTTTTTTAAGAAAAAAATACTTTAGGGGAAAAAAAGTATTTTAGGAATAAAAAAAAAAAGGTGGTTTCTGGTTTTCAGCAAGTAAAGGGCCATGGCCTCAAAAAATTAACATTTCCAGCACAATACTTTTAAAAGAATGACTGAAAAAGCCTTTTGTCTTTGATGGCTGATTGTTGTTTTTATTTCTTGTTAGACAAGTTAATGTAAATCGCATTGACAGGGCTACTCCAAACACACTGATTTGTTGACATTAAGCCTCTCAAAGATGGAGGGTTGTGTCAACACCTACAGTGAACTGTCAGGTTAACAAAGCAAGGATGTTTTCTTGGGGGAGGGGAGCAGAGTTGGGGGAAGGGGGGGGTGTTTTGTTTTTATTTTAAGTTTCCTTTAATCCTCTGTTAGTCTTGTATCTTGATAACCTCCTTTGGAAGGTAATCAGGGCAGGTCAAGAGGTGATGCTGACCCGGGAAGGGGAAGCAATCTTTCAGCGATCGAACAAACTCTAACCTCTGCCGTGCTGAGCAGTTCAGCGTGAACTCCCTGCAAAGGGGTTTTTGGGTTGGGTTTTTTTTCTTTTTTTTTTCCCTTTTGTGCTTATTTTTGCCAGATGGCAGGCACAGATTTCAGCTGGAGCCACGCGAACGCTGCGGCCTCTCTGCCTGTGATGTTTTTGCCTTATTCACCGTATTGGCATCTCCTCCTGGTTGCAAATAAATACGCCGGCCACGGCAGCTCTTGCTTTGGTAGAAAGAGCTTTGGAAGTGTTTATTTTCTTTTTAAAGAGAACGATTACCTATGTTTTTATTTAAAAAGCCAAATCCCTCTGTAATATTTTAAAAGGCAAGGCACTGTGCATGGAAGTAAAATGCCTTGAACTTTGCACTAACCCCAGCCTTGACCACGTTGGGAAGGACCCAAGTGGAAAATAACCATCATGAAAACATCATATGAGCACCAAAGGCACCTTCTTTAGATTTATACAAGCCCTGTCTGTGCTTAGATGACGTCCGCTTGCCCTCAGAAGAGCTGATCAAGTTTTGCTTGATCCCTGCTAGGGTTTGACATCTATCACCTCCATCTTCCAGGTGGGAAAGTTGAGGCACATGGATGTTGACTTGCAGGGCATATTTAATAGCAATAAAACTGGTCTTGTGGCACGTTGATTTCTTCCTCATCCTCCTTAGACCAGGTTCAAGGAACCCATGTTTTGCTTTTTTAATACTCTGCCAACTGCCGAGCAGCCGGGGCCTCGGTTGGGGCGTTGATGGGTTGTAGGCACCTACAGGCGATGACCGATGTGTACCTCTCTGCCTTTCTCGCTGTTGCTTTGCTCTCTTCTGCATTTGACTTTAAACTCCCTGTGTTGTCCTCTGTAGGGGGATGTAGATGTCCACTCTACAATGTCGGTGAGTACAAGACTGCGTGTTGTGCGCGTTTGGTCTGCTCTGCTTGCACCTCAAATGTTAGAGGGTGACTTGAACCAGAAAAGGCCCTTAGTCTAGGAAGGGAGGAAAGGAAAAGATTGAGTAGAAGTTTAAATCAATAGGATAAAGAAGGGATCGGGGGAGAGGATTTCCTTCCAGGCAGGTTGCTCACAAGCACGCTGTTGCGGTAGCATTGCTAAATTGTTGTTTTCAGAGCACGTCGTGTTTAACTGGCTCTTTTTATCCCCCATGCATCCCTAAACGTGCGGGGAATCAGGAGAAATACCTGTTATTAGGGAAAGCATGACGGGATCTTCAACCTCTGCTTGAAAGAGAAAAGGTCTTTGTAAAATCCCCTTTCACTCCCTGTATTTTGTTCAGGGAAATCCCCCGTGGGGATTTCAGCCTGATGTTCCTCCTGGTCTAAGTGCTCCGACCCGTGGCTTGGACCACTAAGCCTTCCCTCTGGCTGGATTGGTAGAATAGTATTTTATCCAGAAAATAGTGCAGGGTTTTGATGTTTACTATGTCCTTATTTGGATTAGGACAATTAGCACAAAGAAAGCGAAGGAGACCTTTCAGACCTGCCTTCTGGTTCAACGAACCCCTCTAATTGTTGTCATTTTGCTTGTTTCATGTGTGGGAGAAAAAGCTGCGGCACTTTCCCGGATAGATCGCAAACAAAGTGCTCTCGAGCTACCTTGTTTCCTCTATTCCCATGTCTGCAAGCCAAGGCACGTGCGAGCAAAGCGCGCCTCGTTTTCCTGTCGGTGCAGCCCCACTCCGCGCGGTTGCGCGGTGTGAGATGCGGCCGGCGCAGAGGCATAGCCTCTATCCCAGCTTCTGCTTTTCCGTCTTTAACCCCTGCTCTTCGTTTTAACGCCGAGATGCCGCGGTAGTATTGGTATTTCATGCTGCGGTTGGATGCTTGTACCCCTTTTCCTGGAAACTGAGCATAGCTAAGCCTTGAGTATTTGCAGGCTCTGGGCACCTGGGGGTTTCTAAGTCAACATCGAGGTCTCAAATCAACGCCAGCTTCTGGAAAAAAAGAGCCTTGTTAAAGCAATTTGAGGCCAGCTTCCATCAAAGCCGGGGTTCGGTTGCTGGCAGGGCTGCGGGAGCTGCCCGTGCTGCCGGGGAGCAGGCGGGGATGCTTCGGCCATCCCCCCGTGGCCGCAGGTTTCCAGGAGCGGTGTTGAATGTCGACCATCCTATGTGCTGTCCTTAGGGCGTACCCTGCGAGAGGCAGATGCAGAAACTGGTATTGCCTCTGGCTTTTCAAGACGTCCAACCATTTAGAAGCCAGATGTATTTGTTTCTTTAATTGAATCCAGTGCCTAGACAGCTATGGAGTCAGCTTCCTATGGAGAGGGGTGCATTAGTTTCATTAAGGTAAATCAGTGAAAAATAATACCTGGAGGTCCCCTGGAAAGGGTCAGGAATGGAGTAATCCCTTTATATGGTGGCACTTTGCTAGCCTGCTCTTAGTTGGTTTTGTTTTTAACTGCTACGGATTCTAATTTTCCTTTTAACCCCTCTAATTTTCTGTTCTCTAGGTAGCTTGTATTAATTGGTGGAAATAAAACACTAATCTGTCTGTCTAAAAGAGATTGAAAAATAAAAATCTGATTGCACAAAATAGCAGGACAAAGGAGTAATTGTAAGAGAGTTTAAAATGTCCGATGGGAAGTAGTTGTGGCTAATCCTGGAAGTTTCTTGGTGTTGCAGATACAGACACACATTAAAAAAGAGCGAGTTGCCTGGGATGCAGACATGGACAGGGCAGGAGGAGCATCCAAAATCCTCCCTGTCTGGTCCTCAGGGGGCTTCCGCAACTCTCCAGAGATGATCCGAGTCTCTTGGGGGGTTGCTTGGACCAGCTTGCCCTGAAGGTTGGGCAAAATGCCCTTGAAACGAGGGTGCCTTGAGGGGGAGAAGATGGGCTGGTGACTGGAGCAGCGCTTGCATGGCTGTGTGGTCCCACGCTGCCTGCCTTGCTGCGGTCCGGTGGCTGCGCATTACCTTCCTGGTCTTCTCAAGTATCTCCAAAATCCCAAATACTTACCAAAACGAAGAGGTCGAAACAGGAACTAATGGTTGCTTTAAAACAAGGAGCAGAGCATTCAAATGCAGTGGATTTAGCTTTGTTGGCTGGGGAGGAGGCTGACCTCTGATTAACCCAGGAGCGCTAGTTAACTCGAATCCGGGTAAGCCAAGTTATCTTGTAATTACATGGTTTCTTGTCTGCTTTCAGCACTTTGAAAATTAATTGAAGCTAAAATGCCCAGTCCCATAAATCCTTTAAACCAGGGTGTGCACGCTTCCCTAGGTATTGCTTCCCTTTGTGTAGTCACCTTGGCATGTTTGGCTTTGATTTTTATTTTACAAACTTAGATTTATAAAGGTATTTTATGCTTACTTTTGCATGCACGTCCATACACAAAGAATCAGATGTGCGGTACGGGGAATTTGGCAGCTGAAAATCCATCCTCAGCGTAAGGAATCCAAACATGCCTGCTGCTTCTTGCACCAGAGCCCCAGCCTGTACCTTCCAAAAACCCTAACAGAAGTTAAAGTATGGGGTGGATTTTTTCCCCTTTGGCAAATTTAAGCGAAACAATAGACTTTGCAATTATATGCTTTCCTCTTACGTCATCCGGTGGCAACCTGAAATCTTGTAAGGCTTCTCTTAAGTTGTGAACGTGCAAAGAAACACTGACGAATCCCGCATCTGCTTCCAAAGCCCCCGGCTGTCCTGCTTAACCTCCGCCCGGGGGGACGCCTGCCTGCCCCAGAGGAGGGCAGCCTGCCGATGCGGCGTCCTCGCGGTCCCCGGGCAGAGGTCGCCGGCGTTGAGGTTGCACGGAGGAGCGTTGGGAGCCTGCGCCCATCGTCCGGAGCCGATAGCCGCCCGAGCGCAGTTGAGGGCTGTGGGGTGGCTGAAGGGGCTGCAAGTGAGGACGCGTCATTTTGTGACCGTCGTAGGAGTGCCTTTACACGGAGGTGTGTTCTCCCTGGATCCTGCAGCCCAGGTGAGATGTAATAGCAAGAGAGAGCAAGAAAAGCATTTAAAAGCGCAGATCCTCACGGATTTCTCATCATCGCCGTGGCCTTTCTTCATTGTGTTTCACGAAGGGCGATAAATAAGGAGAGCCCGATGGGTTAATTAAAAAGCAAGGTAACAGGAATTCCTGCAGCTTTCACCATCCATCTTTTTCTTCTCTCTGTTTTTCAACTATAACATCTAAATATTGAAAATGGAAATTTGATGTATGATTTAGTTTTTGGAAAAATGTAAAATCAGCTGAACCGTAAAACGAGTTTCATACGCCGCTTGTGTTGGTCACTCAGTAATCAGCTCTGCTTGGGGGGAAAAAAAAAGTCTCCCGAATTGGGTGTTGGTGGCTCATGGAGTGGAAATGGAGTGGGCGGGGGGGTTTTGTGTGTTTTGAGCTCATCCTTTTTTCCAGTCTGTTCAACATCTGGGCCTTAAGTCATGTATTAGTTGCGTTTCCAACAGGCGGCTGTACGTCACGGCAACACGCCGACCCTTCCTTCGGCATCTCGGCGAGCAGAAATCTGCGTAAATAGGGAATCTGGAGCATCCGTGTGTGTGTGAAGGCTGAGAAACCCTTGGTGTCAGTGTGCCGGAGGACTCTGCCGCGAGGATGAGTGCAGCGTGCTGTGCTCCAAGCCTCGAGATCTTTCCCCTTTTATTTATAACATCAATTTATAATTATAAAATTATATAGCAAAGATGAAGCGATTCAGTTCACTCTCTTTAAGTCTTCCTAGTGCCATAATTGGCAGATGCTTTGCCCTGGTAAATCATCAGAAAGAAGCGTGGTTCTAGCTCTTCGTATGTTAGGGAAAAAATAAAAAAAGTCTGTATTTAATCAACTTTTTGTTTCCAAAATGGCAGCTGCTTTGTATTTAATGGAAAATCAGGCTCTTCCCAATGGAAAGAATGTTATTCCCAAAGCGAATACAAAAGAAAATAAAAGCCACAAAAGAGGAGGATGAAATGTGTCATTTTTTTTTTTTTTCTCGTTCGTTCCAGTTGTGGAGCCGCGCGCTCCGATCATGGTCAGGCCATGGCTCTGGTTTGCGTCAAGTCACTCGGAAAGGCACAGCCCGTGGACACGGGGACCAGGAGAGAGCCTCCGTCTGCATTAGGAGGCGCAAATAGGACTTGAGAAAAATTAGGGCAACTTCATGCTTCTTGTGTACATCGAGAGACTCGTGAAACGCAGGTTACTTATGGGTTTAATTTCTTTGCAGGCTGAGATGCCTCCGCTGTTGGAGCACCATGTTTTTCCCTTGGCGTCTTTTGTTGCAGGGTCCTGGTGTCTTTTTCGGAGGTGAATGATCATTGTGGAGACCCAAGTGGTGAGCATGGGAGGAGGGCAAGATTGAGGAGCATCAAGCCCGAGCCTTGTCCAAGCCCACCCAGCAGGTCTGTGGGTCACCATCTTCTCCCTGGGGTTGCAGTGAATCTACAGCATCGTCTTTTCTCGGTCTGCTGCTTGTGTTTGCTTACAGTATTTGCATTTAAATGTAAAAAAATAGCAATTTAGTCCTGAGGGGAGGCTGCCAAACTGCCACTGGCACAGGTTCGTACAGTTCGGTTTAGGGTTCCCTCCTGCTGCTGCCCCAGGGGTGTTGAGCCACACTGTGGAGATACGCTCTGGGGGAAGGAGAAGCAGTTTGAGCTCTCATGATGTGCCCTGTCCGTGTATTTATGGTTTTGTGGGGGTGTTGGTAGCTGCTCCCTGCTGGCCCCTGCACCTCCCTGTCTTGCCATGCCGTTCCTCAGCGCAAGAAGGCAGCGCAGGCCTTTGCGTTGCAGCTCGTAACGTGGAGTATTTAGAGACCAGGTAGATGGGAGTTCTTTATCGTGCTTAAAAAAAAGAAGGTCACGTAAAGAAAGCAGAAAGCAGCAGATTTGGAATGGGAGTCTGATGCCACAGGCTGGACCTCCAGCCTGGTGGGATAGTTGGGGTCAGATGGTTACGGGGTTAGTGAGGGCACCCACGGTTAAAGCAAGTGGCTAGCAAGGTTAAAGCATATAGTTCCCCGCATTTCTCAAAGCGTAATGCTATCGTATGCCTGACCTGGACTGGCAGGAGTGCTTTCCCACCCATGTCCAGTGTGAAGGTTCTTGTACAGATCTCTGATGCATCTCAGGAGACCAGAGAGCAGCTGGATGCTCCGATGCAGATGCTGCTCATTTTGGGTGAGCCAGGCTCTGTACACAATTGTTTCCATGCTATAGACTTTTAAAAAGCAGTTAATTAAAAATATCCTGCCATGCATTTAGATGGTGTGCAAGGAAAAAGATGCAGATCTTGGAATCCTCTATTTCCTTGGCATTTTTTGCATATGTGCATATGCAAAAAAACCCCAACACCACAAACCCGAGCAGCTTCCCAGCTTAAGCTTTGCTGAAAACTACTGACTGTCTACAAAAAATGCTCTGCCCGGGTGTGTGTTTGTGTGTGCCTCCATAAAGCTTCAAAGAACTGCCCTGTGCTCGGTTGTAACAGCTGTGTCCCGAGGTACTTCCCTTCTCCACCCCCTGCCCTTCCTTCTATTTATTTATTTTCCTATTTAAAACAAAATAATGAAGTAGATGTCACTTATAGATTCTGACAGCGCAGTTAAAGTGAGGGAAAAGTCTTGTGTTCCTGTGCGTGCTCTTATCCTGGATCCTCTTATATCCTGGATCCCACGATTATATGTGGTTACAAAGTCCTTGAGTTGTGCTTTTGCTGTTGGGTGTGTTCGCGCCTGCTCGTAAGCAAGTAGATGCAATTCATGGTACCAAGACCCCTCGATGCCTATGTAGGAAAAACCGTGCTAGGGAGCTGGTTACTGCACAAATTAAGTTTCATTCGGTTAAAGACCAAAAAACCCCAAACCGAACAAAAATCCAAATAAAATAACATTATTAAAAAAGAAAAAAAAAAAGCCAAGCACTTTCAGATCTGTCTGTGGGAGTTGGTTGTGACCGTCATCCCGATGTGATTTCTGCTGTAGGAGAGCCTTGAGTCTCCCACCAGCTTCTGCCAAAATAGCCTCCAGCTGTTGACCTTGAGCATCTTTGACACAGCCAAACTGTTAGGGTTTTTCTTCTTTTATTGGAACGCGCGGGGTTTTGTATTGGGCTGCAGTGGTCGGCGTAACTGGCTGGTTTATTTTTTGTGTGGTGAGGATAATTGCTGTATTTGCTTTTTTCCCCCTGTTTTATTTGTCTGGTCGCCTCTAAGCTTCTGTTGGGAGTTCAGCTTTGCCATGTGTTTGTCTTGCTGCCGTATCTGTGACAGCCTGTTTTCCCTTTAATGCTCAAAATAGAATATAAGTGGTAAATGTTTACTTCTGAAAATGACACCCCGTCGATTTTTTTAAATACCTCTGGAAGACAGCCACTTAAACATGGGCTTGCGCCCAGCTTTCGCATGAGTTTGAAAGCAATCCCGCTTCATTCAGAGGATGGTGGCCTTCCAGGTTGGTTGGAGCAACTGCTCTTTTTGCTCTTCAGATGGCACCAGCTTTCCAGGTGAGTGAGTCTTTGCATGAGAGAAATCTCACTTGAACTTGTGCTACCTGGCACCGCTTTGAGGTGTTGCTCTTCGTAGGTTTGCTGTGGTGAACCTGAGATATTTTGGTGGTGGAAGAAGGCTGCCTCTTGAACCAAGCTATTGCATGATAGGGATGGTCAGAGTCATCGGGAGACCAAAATCCGAGTTTCACTCAGAAAAGGCTATGTCAGTACCTCAGTGGTGATAATCTGTTTAAATCTGGTGATTTGCCAATGGCAACGAAGCGTCCTCCATAGGTGACTACAACCTGCCCTGCTCCCAGCCCAAGTAATCAGGTGTAGAGGGGAGGGGAGCAACTCCTGCAGCTCATCCTGCACAGAGCATGAGTCCTCCTCCTGAACCAGAAACTGCCGTTCGTCGGGTCACTTCTGGCATGGTAGATCCTGGGGAGAAAGAGGCCCTTCTTATTCCTGGTAAACCAGGGCAGAGATGCCTGTCCCGTTCACTGCAAGTAGCAGGGTGGATTTTGTAGCTGTTGGAAGAGAGGCTGTTGACACGAAGGCGATGCCACTGACCATTCCAGTAGATCCTGGCTGTGCATTGAATCCGAAATGCCTTCCTCAAAGAAATGTGTGTGCAGTCATTGCGTCACCTTTCTTAAGTCTGGGCATCAGGAAACCTTTAACTTTGTAACTGCCAAGTAATGTGAAGACCTGATGGGTGTCCAAGGCTGGGGAGTAAATTTCAAATTGCCGGCAAATTGCAAAACCACGTGAACATCAGCTTGTAGCTTGGTGCCAGTCGCCTGCTTCCAAGTCCATAAGTCAACACACTGGCTTCAGTGTTTAGCTCCTGGGATGACTTCATGGAGGCAGAGATCAAACACGGAGCGTGACAGTGGCTGAAATCAATAAGTGACCGTTAACGTTCACACATCAGTCACCTCTCGCGTCTCACGCGGGTCATGTCTAATGCAACGTGACAGGACTCAGCCCACAGCAGATCCCCTGCTGGAAACCAGGAACCAGTCTGCTCTCATCCTTTTTCCATAATGCAAACAACTTTGTGAGGAAAAAGGGATTTCTTCTTAATAAGGGTGCTGCAAAGCCAAATAAATAGAATGAATTAATTAAGAGTTGCTCTCTTGATGCCTAATCTGAAGCTAATACTCTTAGGGATGGATTTGATTTTCTGGGATGCATCGTGTTGTCTGACCATGTAGCACTTTCTGAGTCTAATCAACTCCTGGACAAAGACGCTGCATTGATTCTCCTTTACTTTTCTCTTTGCTATTGTTTCCAGTGATTTGATGCTCGTGCTGTTGTGTTTTAACTCCATGTGGTGGCTTCCCTTCTCGTGCCTTAATTTGAGTGTAGTTTAGTTGTGATATCATGCAGTTCTTGAGATCAGCATCTCTTCTCTTTTAAACACCAGGGCAGATGTTTTCTCTACCTTTCCCTCAAACTCCTCAGTGTTCTGTGGTCACTATAAAAGAGACATCAATTTAGGAAGCTTGTCCCTTCTCCCTCCACTGGGTCCATGTCATCGCATCCTCTGGGTCTATAGGTACAAGCTTTGGTTTTGGACCACGATCCCTGTGCCGTTGCCTCTCCATGCCATCAGAGATGCACTGTAGAGGCTGGTATGACCAAGCTGGTCATCAGTGCCAGCTGAGATCTTACCTTGAGAGGGGACATCTTTGGAGACCACTGTGCTCAGGATGGGCGTTGCTGCACCAGCCTGTGGGCTTGGCCAACGCAGAGAGGGAAGCCTCTTCTTGACGATCCATTTTGGGGCTCTCACATGTTGCTCCTGGACCTCTTTGTCCTGGATACACTCACATCTATTTGCAAGATATTGGGTGCAGATCCATGGCTTTTTTTAAAATAATAAAAAACCCAAGCAACCAGCCAACCAAAAAAACCCAAACAAAAAATCTTACCCTAAACCCAACAAAAAACCCAACTGAAAACCCCCACAAAACCCACTTTGTCAAAATTGAAAATGGGTTTCTGGGCAATTAAGAAGAGGTTTGTTTGTTTTTTAAGTAAACCTCTTAAAATCAGAAAAGTACTCATTGTACGTTTGTTTTCACTGTTTGGGCAGTGTTAATGTATCTGGGTAATGGTTTGGGGTTTTTTGCCGTCTTTCATGACTGCAGAACAATTTAAAAAAAAAAAAAAATAAAATGCATCAGGATGGTGTTAGGAACCTGGCAAATCAGGATGGCATGGGTAAGCCAGGAAATTTTCCTCTTCAGAGTCAGCAGAGCTGATTTACTAATTTTGCCCATGGTTTAGTGAGATTTGGGGCTCCAGTGCTGCCGCAAGCAAGGACAGTCCAGAGGCATCTGGGGCAGGAGGAGGTCACGGCTGGGGGTCTGCAGAGTCTGAAGTCTTCATCCGTGCCTGCACAGGAAGTATCCACTGGGGTTATTCTTGGGGTTATGCCACCAAACAATTGCTTGTTACTATAGCATCACGTTTCCATCTTCCGCAAAATATTCCGCCAGTATTGCATTATGAATTGAAAAAGTCAGCAAATCCAGCATTGAAATTATTAGGACAACTTGTGGTGTTTATAGAAAAGTGCACATCTAATATTGAGAAATTTCAATTTTCTGGCCCGCTTTTCTGTTGTATGAGGTCCATGGATTTGCATGTCTAAATATACTTAATCACATCAATCCCGATGCTTGTTGCAGATTAAAAGGAAATTCTGTTGGTAGCAAAAAAAAAAAAAAAAAAAATTGGAAACTGAGACGGTTTGAAACCTGTCGGGCCTTGTTTTTCATGGAAAAGCTGCATTAATTCTGTGGCGAGTTGGTGGAAGCGTTCTTGGTGCTACAGTAGGACTTGTGTTTGCATTTCAGTAACCAAATTGCACCTAATTTTGGCCAAGTGAAAAGCAGGAGGCACTGGCAGGTTCCTCCTGGATGAAACCAGAGGTGCTGCTTCAGGGTGGTGGGACAGGGCCCCTTGGGCAACCTGCTCGGGTCTCTTCTGGGACCCTCCGGCTGGTGGCCGTTGCCGGCTCGTGCCACCACTGCAGCTCCGGCAGCGGTAGGTGTGTGCCGAGGAGCCCCTCTCCCCCCGCCGCCAGGTGGGTAGTGGCAGCATATTCCTGATTGCACGTTAAGATTAATGGGTATTTATTTTAACAACCATTCCGTTTCAGTAGCTTTTAATGAGTCCTTTGATAGCAAGTTCCTTAATTAACAAGGCAGCCTTTCAGCGTTTCCTTTCCCTAATTGTTAGCATATTTGCTATTTTCAAAC
The DNA here is from genome assembly GCF_964289735.1 of Phaethon aethereus. Lineage (NCBI taxonomy): Eukaryota > Metazoa > Chordata > Aves > Phaethontiformes > Phaethontidae > Phaethon > Phaethon aethereus. Next base: position 84,019,114 of record NC_138578.1, read on the forward strand.
AAATGTGCTGCCATGAGCAGTTGCCGGCTCCGTAGCCTCCATGTTGACCTTCCCCGCGGCGGCTGCGCGTCCTCCTGGGAACCTGGAGGCTTCCATCTGCTGCCCAAGCATGAAATACAGATAAAAAGAGATGATTTCATGGCTGATTTCCTCAAATGTGATTGACTTGGTGGGGTCCACAGGGAGTAGCCCATGGTGATGTGCTCTGGTAGATACCCCTTGGTTGTGTCTTTGCAAGAGCTTCAGAGGGTTGGCTCTGCTCTTTCACTGGTTGGCATGGCCACAAGGAATGTGTCTAGCTGTCCTACCTGTGTGCCCAGAGGAAGCCTTGGTGGGACAGGGAGGGCAGCGTCAACTTGAGAGACATCGTGGAAACGCCAACCGCAGACCCCAGCTGCAAAGAGGTTGCATCAAAGGCCATGGATGGAGAGATTCATTGCCAGAAATACGGTTACAAACTGATTTGAACCTCAAAACAAAAGCCTGTGGCTTTTGCTCTGATAACGCTCAGAATTGCTTTATTTCACTGAACATTGGACCAAGCTGGATCTTGGTGGGGGTGGCCACGCAGGCGCTTGGGGATCTTGGCCGCTGACGTCTGTCAACTTTCACCCGTGACCCCTGTTCTCCCTTGATGCATATCCAGTTCATTTTTATTGAGGTTTGCAAAGGTCTTGAATAGATGAGTGATACCATAGAGGCGTTCCTGGAATTGCTTCATGAGATTTTAAGCTCTTCAGTTTTCTGTCAAGTCGGTAAATGAGCTTTTGGTGACTTTACGGTATTTGTTTTCCCCCTTCTCTGAAGACAGCTCACGTTGTGGTTGCATTCCTCCTCCTTTGCTTTCCTTCCACATCTCATCTTGCATTTTAGATAAATCGTTGGAGGGACCGCAGCGTTCAGGCAGGTGAAGCCTTTCTGAAATACAGGCAGGGACGGAGCTGATTTCGAGCCGTGCTGAAGAGCGGGATCAGGACGTAACCCTGCAATTTCTTGGAGTGCTGGCATGGGGAGAGCCTTTGGGAGTGCCGCCGGTTCTGCCACGCGCTCGCAAAAATCGTCAGGGTCATTAGCACGAGCTCTGAGCCGTCCCAGCTGAGTGCGGCGGCTCCTCTCAACTGCGGGGTTTTCTAGGAGCAGCGACGTCAAGGGATGACATCTTGGAGGCATCCAGCTCAATCTCCATGCCAAGGCACATGTCCCGACACCGCTGCCGTGGGTGGTGCAGTTAATGATTTCAGGAGGGGGGCGAGGCCGGTGGAAAGCGCGTCCGTCACAGGCTCGGCTCCACGCGTCGGTGTGCCGGGCGGGCGCCCTGGGGCAAGCAGGGGCTCTTCCCCCCAGCACCGCCATCCTCGCACTGTGGGAAGGCTGAAAATGAACCGGGGCGGGGGGGATAATACTACTATGAAGTGAACCTCTGTGGTAAATGAGTGCCAAAGAACCGAGGTGGGCACGTTGTGGTATGAGGATGTGCTTGAGGTCTGCCAGCGTGCAGCCCAAACCATCCCAAGCGCGAATGCAAACAGCCGCCTTCCCTTGCGGCAGCAGCTCGTTAGTAGTGATAGATCAGTGTCCTGGCACTGGTTTTTCTGCTGTCAGCAACAGCTGCTTATCAAGCAGATATCGCACTGTATTTCTGGGGAAATAGTCTAAAATTGATGTTCCTAAGCTATTGCTGATTTTATAAGGAGCTGTTTTAAGTGGGCATCTGCTGCACTGAGTGTGGGGGTGAGGCAGAAGAGGGTTAGGTTCAGTCTTGTTTATAAGGCTAGATTCAGTCTTATTTATAAGAGTGAAAAACCTAAATTGTGGAAAGGTTTTAAATCTTGGTGCCCAGGGAATGAGATGCTGGTCATCCCTGGTGGTACCTTCTTTTCTCTAGCCAGCCATTTAGCACAATGATTTAAACCCCTGTGGCATCTCCAAGCCCTCTAATAGTAAACGTAAAGAAAAAATGGATTAATGCGTAAAAGGCAGAAAAAAATACCTGCATATACTTTTATCTTTCATCTAGGCATACTGGATCTAAACTGTCAGGCATCTGTATGTTCTTAAACCTAAGATGAAAGACTGAGTCTTTTTTAAAGCAGGATGTTTTTTAGGTGTTTAAACCTTAAGAATAACGGAAATAAAAGGTTGTGTTCTCAGCTGGCGTGAGAAGATTCAGCTTCAGAGTTTTCAAAGACGCAGTACACATTTGCACCTGCAAAAAGTTTTGGCCCTGGCCAAATCCTGTGTGTAAAAGGAAGGAGGAGGGAAGGCTGAGCCAGAAGCTGCTCCTGGGCTTGGATCCCCTTTACCATCTCTGTGGTGAGCCACCATAGAAAATACTTGCAAAGAATGTCCTAAAGTACCGCTTACACACAGCTCTCACGGCGAAGACTCAGCAGAGTTGTTGAGCTGTCAAGCCTTGATGATTAAATTACTTTTTCCATCCCGTCTTCCTCGCGTTAGGCTTATTAACTTGACATTTCATCTCAATTATTTGCTCTTCTTTATGCCCTCCTGGTGTCACTTGTCATTCACTCTTTATTTGGGCAAGTCTGGCTGGCCACAGGAATTCGTGCACCGGGGCAGGCGTGTGTGGTGCGGCTGTTGCAGGCATAGGTAACCCTTTAGGGACCTCCACACATGCTGATCTGACCCTTGGTTGGCGTGCAAGGTTGTTCCGCTTAAACTTTTGTCAACGGGGCAGAAAACCTTCCTGGGGGTTTTTCTTTTAACGTCACCTGGGGTTGAGCATCTCCAAGGCTTCTCCAAGGGTTGCAGCCCTCTATGCAAACTCCTGCTGATGTGCAAGCATGAGCTACGCATTGGGATTTTCTCATGTTCTTCCAAGAACGGTAATGAGCCCTGTCCCTGTGCCCAGCACGGGTGGAGGTGCCTGGGCATGGCTGCAGAGCTTTGCTTTCTCATCCTCTGCTTCCCTCTGGGTCTTCAACACAATAACACATCAGGACTACTCGGTCATAGCAAAAACTCAAGTGTCTGTTGGAAATAATGAAGAAAAATCACAGCCAGGTAGTGGCGCGCTTCCCACCGCGGTCGGGGATGAGGAATTGGCACAAGCAGTGTTTTAAATAACCGAATGTGTCAGAATGGCACAAGTAAATGATGAAAAGCAAAAAAAAAAACCCGGGGCTCCGCTAAACTTTATGGTTGCCATGCTTCATCTTAATTTTAGCGAAGGTGTGTGTTTGGCAGTGAGTAATGAACACTCCTGGAGCCTGGAACAGCAGTGAACCGCAGAGATGGAGTACCCTGCCGCGCAATGCATGGATCTGCTCTTTTTCTAATAAAAATTATTTTTTTCCCTCCTGGTGAAGATTAATATGGCCTGAAGATCCAAAACAACTTTGCAGAGCTGGTAAAAACACTTCCCAGCACATGCATCAAATATTTGCTCATCTCTCCGTGCCGCGGTAATGAAACCTGTGGTACTTAGCTTGAAACACCGCGTAAACCCGTCGCTTTAATCCCAGTTTAAATGCACTTTGTAAAGTGCTTGTAAAAATCTGTGAGATCTCCTAAGCCACTCCTTGTTTTCAAAAAAAAGCACGTTCAAGTCCTTTGTGTGCATTTGAAAACATAGTCTCCTGCTGAAACTGTTTTCATGGTAGCACCATTATCCAGAAATATTATCATCGGGTTACATGCAGACATCAGGATCGTTCTGTGCAGCGTCGGCCCATGGGTTTGTGCGAGTCTGTGCTCTTGTGTCAAAGGGTTTTCCCATTTTTATGGGTTTAATATATGTTGCAGACCTGTGCAAATCTTATCTGCCACAAATTTTGGATGGCACATAGCAATACTTGAGGAATGGGGGAAATCTTTTGAGCATTTGGAAATGAGGGAGAACTTTGGATAGGTGGAAAAAAAATGCTCCCAAATGTTCAGTGCCCCTAAGTGATGCTTGGTTTTAGTTCACCAAGAGTGTGGCACCTCTAGCCTGTGAGACTTGCTGCTGTGATGCAAAACAAGTTGAATGAGAATAAAAGAAACCTTAGCTTTATAAGCATTTGTGTGTGTGAGATTGTCTGAGTTTGTTTTATGGCTTTAGGTGTGTTTGGGTTTCCCTTTCATGCTTCTGGTCAGTCAAACTAGATTTTCTGAAGGACGTGGCTAAATGCAGAGTGTGCTCCCTGCTTGCTCCTGAGTTTGGTCCCCAGGAAGACCAGGCTCCTACAAGGCAGAGTAGGGCACGCCAGCCAGCGGCGGGGTGGGGACATCTGTGTTGCTCTTGGAAAGGTCTTCTCCTCCTCTGTCCCCTGATGGCGTCTCAAGAGGATCAACAATCTGTAGGTCTTTATGGAGGATCTCAGTTCTTCACGTCTGTGCTCATCATCTTCCCTCTCTTCTGATGGTGGCTCTCCTGGTAGTTGATGCTCTGGCCAGGTCAGGCCATGGGTACTTGAGCTTGGTGACCTGCCTGCTTATGATCTTTCGCAGGAGATGGAGCTTTCTGAGCACCCGTCTCCATTTCTCCAGTTCCACAGCCCATTCCTACCCCCACCATCATCTCTTTCCTCAATACCACTCTTCTTTGAACATCGTAAGTCCTCAGAAGCATCCTGGGCTTCCTACTTGACAGTTCAACTCTATCGATGCAAGGGCTTCACTCATAATTTGAAAATCATAGAATCATAGAATAGTTTGGGTTGGAAGGGACCTCTAAAGGCCATATAGTCCAACGCCCTGCCATGACCAGGGACATCTTCAACTGGATCAGGTTGCTCAGACCCCCGTCCAGCCTGACCTGGGATGTTTCCAGGGATGAGGCATCGACCACTTCTTGGGGCAGCCTGGGCCAGGGTTTCATCACCCTCATTGTAAAAAATTTCTTCCTTAGATCTAGTCTAAATCTACCCTCAGCTGTTTCAAATGCCACAGTTCAAAAATTTAAGCATGCTAATTAGATCATCTGTCATGATTACTCTTCTCTTGCCTTGCAGTTGTTTCTCGATCGGAAAATGGAAGGCTTATCTAGGGTAACTCCTCTTGCTGCGAACCATTCACATGATTTGTAGCTTGAAATCTCAGTTGTTTCTCAAAAGTGAAACATAACTGTGGTGGCTCAGAGAAAGTGTGTTAAAAATAAATATTTACCGACAATGTTCTCAATTTCCTTAATAGCTGAAACTCCTAACTTCTCATCCTTTTGTTATAGATCTGAACATTTCAAGGGATTGAAGTAGTTTCTCTCTGCACAGCAGCCTCGGCCTCCTCCCTGTAGACCCTCTGTTTAATTGCCTCGAATTAGGCATAGCTTGGGAAAACGCAAGCGTTGATAACCGCGTTCCCTGTGGTACAAGCAGGCGCAGGATGCGGCTGGGTGCCTGAAGTTATTCCGCACTGCTCAGCCCTGGGGAGCAATCCTGTCTTTGTAAACACAACCGACTTCTTCAGTCACCTCCTCACCTTGATGGTTCCTTCTCCTTGTCCCCGTTGGCATCTGGAAGGTGCCGCACGGTGCTGGAAGTGGCTTGAAGAGCACCAGTGTGCGAGAGACACCGTTGCCACAACGGCATGGCCCCAGCTCTCCGCTCTCCAGTAGCCAAGGCTAAACCTTGCCATGAGCCTCTGCTGTCGGCAAGGGATTTTGAAATTCCTGTCTTGGAATATACATAGACGTTGCTTTAGTTGCAGGCTGGAGTTTTGATTTGTCATTGGCACTATTTTGACCTATCAGCAAGGTTACTTCAGGCAATCTGTGTAGGATGTCGAATAAAATACGGTATGTTGTCTTGCCTATGTTAGGATGCAATAATGAGAGATGCTTAGAGCTCTAAACATCCCAAGGTTTTCCTGGATTTGAGCTGCTCCCAGGCGCTCTGAACCTGACAAGGTCTAACCCTGCTCGTAGCAATGGGGGTTGCTAATGATGATTCCCTTGAAAGACGTTGGTTGCGAGATTGAGCGCTACGCAAAGGTCCCGTAGCAGACGGGAGACGTTAAAGAGGCTGGACTGACGAGTCCTGGTCTAAAGAAGTTCCTCTTCCATTTTGTGCTCAATGGCCTTAACAAGTCTCCCTTTTGCCTTGCAGGGGAAGGTGGCGCAGACGGCTTGCATGTCGGCGTGCAAACACCTCTCCACCTCGCTGATGCAGCTGCTGCTGGAAGCCGAAGTGCGGCAGCTGACGCTGGGCGCCTTGCAGCAGTTCAACTTGGACGTGGAGGAGTGTGAACGTAAGATGCAAAATCATCTTGTTTTCCATGTCTTGCTTTGCCCATTTGTATGTTGGGACCCAAACCAGGGCTTTTAGTGATTTTAGTCACTTGGGCTTTTAGTCCCAAGTGTTTGGGACTGGTGAACGCCTGCAGAGCTCACTGGGGCTGTCCACGATGACACTTGGCAATATCTTCAGGACAGAAGAAGCCCAGCAAATTCTAAGAGATCAAAGCTTTACTCTTCCTTTTTCTCTTTAAAGCTGCCTTGATGCTTTCCAGACCATCCTTGCTTTTTGAGATGGAGTATTTTAAAAATAGGAGGGATTAGAGTGGGTAAAACAGGAGGAGGGCTAACAAAAATCAGTTTACTTATGACTGTTTCTGAAAACAATAACTGGCTTATGTTCTTAAGAAGTTCTGGTCCTCTCCTGACCTCAGCTGTTTGTCTTCTCTATCTGCTGCAGGGACTTTTTTCTCAAAGCAAACCCTTTTTGCAAAGTCACTGTTATGGAGAAGAGATGTCTTGTGACAAAGTGACTACATCTGTTCAGAGGTGTGCGCGGAGCGTGGTGGTGCCAGCGCCACGGCTTTGCTCTCAGCCCTGCTCCTTTTGGTTCCTCTAGCTTGCCACTGAGTTAGCTCTGAAATGCTAAGGTTTCCCTCAAGTTGCTTGTTATCCTACTCGATAGAAGAGTTAAAAAAATATAGCATACAACTGACAAAATGCCTTTTCTTCCTTCTAATTTTTATAGTTAAGCTAAAGCAGGGTGAAGACACTTCTGCACAGGAACCTCTCTCCCTTATGAGGGGTTGGATTTATTGTTGGGATTAATATTGGGATGGATTAGTGACCGTAGCTATGGAAAACGCAAAGCTTGATAGGGCAGATAAAGGTTCAGGAAATCTTTGATAAAGTATTCTGGGGAAGTTTTTTTTCCAAATACCCACCTTTTTGGCTTCCTAGGTCGAGGTGGAGATCAGAGTGTATTTTGTTTAGATCACGATAAACCTGTTTACTGCAGAATAAGAAAGAAATGCTCTTGGGCCTGATGATGCTCCCATTAAACCCCACAGCAAAATAGTCCCTGGCCTCAGTGCGGATGGTATCGGAGCCCAAACAGCAGTGAGTTTGCTTTTCCCGTCTCTGATAACTGTATGAAATCAGTTGTGCTGGTTTCATCATCGCTGGCACTTGACGCTGTCAAAAGATACTCTTCCACCCTTTGTAAACGTTTTGTTGATCATGTTTTACTACTCAGCTGTACCCATCAACAGCGAGATTAAATATACTTCTGAGAAAGGTCACCCAGTAAGATTTTTGGTGTTTTGTAAAGACTATATTTTAATTTTTTAACGTCCTTTTGCTAATTTCTAGCACTTGGCTGAATAGCCTCAGAGAAGGATCCCTGTTTCATGAATCGTATCCAAAATTTGCAGCTATATCATATGTCATAATGCAAGCAATGCCTTATTTTTCTTTCAGAAACGCCTTCAGCCCTAAATTCTGGCTAATTCGTGTCCCGTCAGCATGTCGGGGCTGCAGCAGTAGCAGCTGCGTTCCCAATCGGTGTCCGCAGAGGGACAGGCGACGTTGCTGAGAAAATAGGAAGCATTTGTCATTAATAATAATTCCCTGCTTTTTCTTTTGACTGCAGACAGACTTGTAACCCTGCAGTTTTCCGCCCCATCAGTAACGTGGGTCACTAGGCAGCATCTCTCCCCTAAAAGCTCCCGATGCTAAGTAAAACGGATGACATTTAATATCGGGTTTAAAAGCACGATTCCTTAAATTCCAATCGTTTCATGAGACAAAACCAGGAGCACTCAGACATTCAAGAGCAGGTGACGCCAACCTGAGCAGCGCGGCAGGCGACCCGCTCCCCCCAGCCCCGGCCCGAGATGCCGTCTCGGGCAGGGGAATAGAGACGGATGCCGGTGCTGTAACCTTCCTATCCATCACTGTCAGCCTCCAGAACAGTAAACCCAGACAAAGTCTTTTTCTTCCTCTTCGGCAGCAAAAATGCGCTCCCTCGTCCCTGCGGGTTTCTCTGGTGGCTTTGCTGACACCGGGGATAATTTTAGTTCTATTTTTGAGCAGCAGTGCATCAAGATTTTAATTTTAAGAAAAGCCAATCCTGAGAGCGAACTGGTACATTCAGAAAAAATGTTTCAATTTGCAAGGGTTTTGTTTATGTTTGGGGGTTTTTTTAATCTTTCACCTGAAAGCGCAGGTGTGAATCTCAGCATCCTTGTTACCCCAGTTGCATATTTGACTTTGTGTCTCTGCCTCCAGCCCTCTTCCTCTCCCCAGACTCCCAAGCCTTACCTCGTTTAGCAGCTTTATCACGTACTTATCATATTAAAATAGGTTTTTATAGCCGTTTGGAGCACTTCCAGTGGTTCTGTGATGTGGGAATGGGGCTTCGGAGTTTCGATCCCGGAGTTTATTAGGCTTTTGTTTAAGTCTCTTGTGAATGCCAAAGGTATAAGCTGGTTAAGAAAGTGGTGAGGCAAATTAATGAAAGGGCTTAGTTGTATGTTAAGCATGGTTTGAAGGTGTTGCAGATAATTTGCTCTGTATCAGAGTAGATATAATGCACATTACAAGAAAATGTGTTTATGTGCACAGTATATATAACAATTGTAGAGGTGAAACAGATGATGGCTTAGGCTTACACCGGTAAATTAATTCTCCAGACTTGTGGGTTCATAAAATATTTCCTGATTTCTAAATAAGTTGCTCTTCCATCAGCATAAAAAGGGAATGGCTGCATGAACCCTTGCGTCAGACTAAGGTTTGGCACCAGGCACATGCAAGCCGGGATGGTGCTCGGGAGAAGCACAAGGTCACGGTGGGACCCCTTTCCTGCACCATAAATCCCCCCCTCCATAGAAACGTGCTTGTTTTGCATGTTCAAAGCACTGAATATACAGTTTATTAAGTTTATGACCTTTAAAAAGAAAGCTTTTGGAGGACTGGGGAGAAGTAGTAAATTAAATAAACATTAAGAGCCAAATCTTGCATGTCTTGGTCGTATGATAGTCCCGTCTACGTCAGCAGCATTTTTGGTGCAAAAGAGGCAAGAAAGAGTGGAGCTGCAAGGCTGTAAATCTCCCGTTAGGCTGGCTGTGGTGTGGGAGACCTGGGGACAGGCGAACTGTTTTCCTGTGGCATTATCCCCCCACCACGGTGCTGGAGCCTCGGGCTGGACAAGGCCCTCGAGGAGACGTCAGGCACCGGTTCTGCGCGTCGAGGTGGATGCCCTCTTTTTTTTTCCCAGGAAAAAGCTGTTTTCCAAGGTGCGTGTTAGAGGTTTGAAAGTCTCTCGGTGCAGATCTACAATGATGTGTGTGCGGGGATGGCATGGCTGACGTCCAGGGAAGGGCAAAAGTCGTTTTTAAAACGTCTGTTGCTGGCCAGGTATTAGCTGTAACTCTTGTTCTTACCGCTTGGCTTTACATAGCTATTTTCTTACGCAGTCAAGAGAGGTCCTCTCACCTCCTTTTTAAACCTGAAGTGAAATAAGGCATAGAGGTTAAATGAATTGCCCAGAAAGACACAGCGGGACACGTCTAATTATGTCTCAATTTAGGAGTGAGTTCTGGCTCCAGCCCAAGGAACCAATTTGAAAAGGGAAAAAAAAACCAACTCTGGAGAGGAAAAAAAACCCCTAACACAAATATTTCTGTGAACCTGTAAATAGAGGAGGTGATGCTTTTTTCAGAATAGCCTTTTTTTTTTTTTTTTTAAATGGGTTTACTGTCTTCCAGAATACATCTGTAATCCAAGACTTAACAGTATGTGCCATGTGCTTTATGTAATTGCTGTTTGCCTTGTAACCAGTTCCCTGCTCCGCTCTTTTTTGGACCTCCTGGTGCTGGTACATATAAATATTTTTTTCCATATCTCCTGTACCTTGGAGGTAGTAGGAATCAAGTGTAACAACCCAACTTTGGAGGTTGTGACCGAAAAAGCAAAAAGAGAGGGGAGCTGCTCTCTGTCCTACAAAAGTGTTTCCCATCTACGTAACCGGTTCCAGCAGTGGTTGAGGCAGATTATTTTTACAATGCTTAGATCATAAAATAAGCAGTTCCATAATCTCTAAAGTCTTTTAACTGCTGCTTTATGAGAAATCAAAAGTGCCATAAAAATTATATTTAAAATTTCATTAAACTCCCAATTTTTGTTCAGCCCACTCCTGGGGCAGTCAATAAGAAACACAGATGTCTCTGCTGGTTTGAGGAATCCTCCAGCCCGACGCGCGAGCGTGCCAAAATGCACCAGTACAGGTCCCGGCGCAGCCGCTCGCCACCTCCTCCTTGGCTGCGTTGTCTGGCTCCGAGGACTTTCTCACGCGGAAATCCCGTTATTTGTGTGAGGTGCCGGGGCTTGCCCACCCCGCCGGAGGAATCCTCTCCCTCGAGCGCAGGCTGTTTGCACCATGCAAACGGCTCCTGATGTTCCTCCAACCTGCAGCCCGTCGGGGAGGAGCATGTGCGGAGCTGGAGGTGAGCACGATGGTTTTGAGGACAAATCCCCTGATTTTAGGGTATTGCACTGTGCGGATGGTATCCGTCCTGCTGCAGTGCGCCAGCAAAAGCTCATGGTTTGGGGGCGAAAAGGGGACGTTGCAATGAACAGAGGCAAAGGTTTGAGCAGACCAGAGTAGGAGAGAAATCTCCCCACCGCTGATGCTGATCTCTCGATGCACCTCATACGCTCTGTGCAATGTTGGGCCCCTTGTGCCAAGAAGGACGTTGAGGTGCTGGAGCGTGTCCAGAGAAGGGCGACGGAGCTGGGGAGGGGTCTGGAGCACAAGTCTGATGGGGAGCGGCTGAGGGAACTGGGGGTGTTCAGTCTGGAGAAGAGGAGGCTGAGGGGAGCCCTCATCGCTCTCTGCAACTACCTGAAAGGAGGGTGTAGCGAGGTGGATGATGGTCTCTTCTCCCAAGTAACAAGCGATAGGACAAGAAGAAACATCCTTAAGTTGTACCAGGGGAGGTTTAGACTGGATATTGGGAAAAATTTCTTCACCAAAAGGGTTGTCGAGCACTGGCACAGGCTGCCCAGGGAAACAGTGGAGTCACCATCCCTGGAGGTATTTAAAAATGTGTAGACGTGGTGCTTAGGGACGTGCTTTGGTGGTGGACCTGGTAATATTAGGTTAATGGTTGATGATCTTAAGGGTCTTTTCCAACCTAAATGATTCTATGATTCTTCAGATCCTGCAATAGCGCGTTATCAACATTTTCTCATCCCAAATCCAAAACAGAGCCTCACACTGGCTTCTGTGAAGAAAAGCAGCTCTATCCTGGCTGAAACCAGGACAACCTGATAGGTTTTTATTAAATTAGTGGCTCACACCCCCAGTCAGGTGCCTCTCTGTGCCACTCGGAGGGATCATTAAAAAGAAAAGATTCATGCTTAGAAGAAGTTAAAGCTTCAGATCCTTCTGAGACATAGTGCTTGTACGTAGGGTTGTGTTACTGCAGCTGGTGGTTCTTCTGGGCTGGCTGAGCTGCTGGTAACCGTGTGTGTGTGAGGTCCTCACCGATAGTGAGAGCCGGGGAGGGGACCTTTATTAGCCCGTGATGAAGGACAAAGCTACATCATATGTGTCCTGGCTCTGATGGTGTCACATGGCTGTGGTTTGGATGGTTGGTAGGAGCTCCTTATGCTGCAATATGGGAGTTGTAGGAGTTTGCAGGCTGGGGTGACGGTGGTCAATGATGGTACAAGCGTGGCAGAAGAAGCTGATGGAAGAGCAGGGAAGAGGCATGCCAGGTAGCAGGTCGGTTTGCCACCTGCCTTGCAGTGCCTGAAGGCGGTGACTGCCAAGCCAGGGGTTTCCAACCTTTGTTTCAGAGCCAAGACTTACTGGAAAAATTGGCCATCTTCCCCCCATGCTGGCTCTGGCGCCTGCCGCGCCCTGGGGCTCTCGCCGCAGCGCTGCTGCTTCGCTGCGGGCTGGGACTGCCGTCCCTCTGCCTCCCATTGCTGGGAGGTCCGAGATGAAGCATCGCAGGGGTCTGCTCCGCAGCTCGCTCTGGGGATGCTCTGCTCCATGGCAAGGCTGCTTTCCTTCCCCGCAGCACACTCAGATACTCTTCCTCTTTCAGCATCCCCTTTTTTCCTTCCTAGTGACTTTTCTTGCCCAAATTGCAGCTCATCATAGCGCTCGATAACGCTTTGTTGTGCGCATCAGGAATAAACACAGCTCCTTGCTTTGCGTTTGCCCCGTAGGGCTGGCTGGGGGTCGTGCGCTGGTACCGCACCCTGGAACGTTGCAGCCTGGGGCAGGGCTGAGCAGCAAGGAAAAAAAGCAATTCTGGCAAAAGGGAGCTGAGCTTCGAGAGCGTGCGGGTGTATTTAGTGTGCAGGCACATGACTGAACCGGATCATGGATTTTGGCAGCTTAGAAAGCCGCTACTGGTTGACTGAAGTGCCATTAGTGTCCTAGACTATCCCAAATTTAAGGTTGAGGACAGTTTGAGTGGGCTGCCTGCGTGGATGGTTTGAAAGAGCACCTTTTCATCGTGGAGCAAGCAGATGCTGATGCTCATACAAGCACGTAGTTCAGCTCATCCCCGGGAACTTCGCGGGACGTTTGCCCGGTCCTTTGCCCAGGCCTGCCTGTTGCTCGCGATGCCGGTGACCTGCGCCATTCCCTCGGAGGATGAGAGGAGCGGATCTCTTCCTTCCCACCTCTTCACCTGTCAAAACTCAGCCCTCATTGGGAAAAAAGACTTTGCATTTTCCTGCTGTTAAAACGGAGGGCGTGATTTGTGCCGACAGCAGAGCTGTCTTCCAAGCGCTGCTGTACGTGCTTTCTGAAATGGGAAGGGTAAATTATTGGTGCGCTGAGTGTCAGAGGGCATGGAAGTGGGAGCCTCTGGTCCATGGCTGTGCTACCTTCCTACGCTTAGCTTTATCCTCCCTTATTTCTCACTGAATTTATTCCCCAGGTCATATAACTAGATATAGATCATATAGATGCCGATGGGAAGTATGTGGACAATGCTCTCTACTTTAGCACAGCACTTAAGTGGCCTTTGCAAGTCTGACTTGAGCAAATCCTGGGAGTTTGCATGACATCAAAGAGAACTGAACTTCTCTCCAGCCATTTTACTTTGCCCCTGACTGAGACCTCCTGCCGCCTTCTGCCATCTCTAACCATCACCTGATTTTTGCCTTACATACTCCCTTCGTCTTTCCTGTAATCCATCACCTACTCTTCTTCAGCGTTTTAGCTTTAGTATTTTTATCTTTGTCCTCCTTCTCTTCTGTCTCCTGTCGTGTCAGTCCCTCCTGTCCTTTTGTCTCCAGTTTCTGCTGGCTGCTACAACATTTTGGATATCCTCCATCTCCAACACCTTCCTGTGTTCTCCTTTGTTACCAGGATACCCACTGCTATTTATTTACCCATCCTTATAGACCTTTGCAACTCGAGGAAAAGAAGACGCCTCTGACCACACCTAATTTTGTTTAAGCAATTTTAAGAGCGTTCCTCAGCTCTGCACCCACCTTCCCTTCCCCACCCATTACGGACACACACTACTGATGCTTGTCAACTTTTGCAGCTCAAATGGTGAGATGTGCACATTCCACTTTTCCCAGTGTTAGTATTTTAATGGAGCTGAGAACTTCACACCTGCGATGAGACATCCACCCCATCTTGGGTTATGGGTTTGGGAACCTGCATAGATTTATAATTTGATTCCGTAGACGTGTCCTACGGATTGGCAGGGATCAAATTTCTTGGCACTCATCTTGTACAATTTTTTCTGAAGAGCTTCCTTTGCTCCTGCTTGAAAACATCTAGTGGTCCATCAGTGAAGAGTTCTTCCCTGGGGCTGTGGATGCTCCTCAGCCCTGTCTGCAGACCATCACGGCCCCTGGGAACACTGATCTTTAACGCAGTAAGAGGACTCCAGGCTCATCTTCGTTCCAGAGAGGAGGAAATGACAGAAAGGGGTAGAAATTTTTATTTAATCTGACCCAGTTCAGTGTATTTTGGATAACTCCTCCCTGTCCCCGCAGCTCTCTGGAATTCCCCAGATGGGAATGAGCTTTGATAATTTGGCCTATAATGGGGAACAGCTTCAAACCAGGGTGGTGTGAGAATGGTGTGGGTGAAGTGTAAACTCAATATGGAAATTGGGATCTTTTCTCTGTTCCTCTTGCCTCAATTTTTTGCCTTTTTTCCCTTGCGAGCTTCTCCAGAGTCCACACAGAGATTTGTTCTTCAGCTTGAGTATTCTTAAGGTGTCACTTTGTGCCTCTGGGTAAGATGCAAGAGGTCCTGTCACTTGGCTTTCCTAAGATAGTCCTCCAAGGATTTGTCTAAGGAAGATGACTTTGAGACCTACATTCATACAAGTTGCACCAGGGGAGGTTTAGACTAGATATTAGGAAAAATTTCTGTACGGAGAGAGTGGTCAAGCATTGGAACAGGCTGCCCAGGGAGGTGGTGGAGTCACCATCACTGGAGGTGTTCAAAAAACATGTGGACGTGGCACTTCGGGGCATGGTTTAGCGGGCGTGGTGGTGTTGGGTTGATGGCTGGACCTGATGATCTTAAAGGTCTTTTCCAGCCTTAATGATTCTGTGATTCTGTGATTCTTCACTGAGGAATACTGAGGTGGTTGTTTCCCCAAATACAAAATCTTGTTCATGGCTGATGCAACTGCAGGCAGATTGTCCAGGTTCCCCTCCACATGAGCTGCTGTAACCTTGATCCCGCAGGTCTGCTGTCGTGAATTCTGGCGGTGTCGTGTAATTCAGAGAAAATCTTACCCTCAAAATGATGTTTTTGAGGAACGAAGTCACCAGCTGTGTTCATTTTAACCGCACAATGTGTGTAAGACTGTATCCCTGTGTGCGTAGCCGTGTACAGTATACAAAAAGAGATTCCCCCGTTCTGTATACTTAATTTACAGTGGATGTCTCTTTTCTGGTCTGCGTTTGAACTCTTTATTCTTTGTTCATTGTAAAGGGCTTAACGGTTCCCGTCCCCTGATTCTTTCATCGGTGAAATGTTTTGGAAGAGAGGTTAGAGTCCCCCTGTGACCTGCCCTGGGTGGCCCAAGCCCGTAGACCTTGCAAAGACATTACTTTTTTGGCCTGAACACAAGTCTCTCAAACCTTTAGCCTGGCTAAATGCTTTGTACAAACAGCCGCATACTGATCTGCTCTATTCTCTTGTGATTTTCTGCTCAAGGGGCTGAACTGTAGGTGGCTTGCTGTGTTTGCCGCTTGCCTTGGTAGTGGAGACAGTACAATAAACGAATCCGACAGTACTGAAGCCAGCACTGTGCTTGGTTGTTCCGAGAAAATTATCCTGAAATCTGGTTGAAGAGATTAAAACCAAGAAGAACTGGCTGTGTCTTTCCTCTAAAGCTCTGTTCTCTTCTTTGTTTCTTTTTTTCTTTAAGACTTTGTTCATTCCTCCTTCAAAATAAGTTTGTGGCATTGGTATGTAAAATGTGACCTATGATTACAGAAGGTACGGCTATTTTTATAACAACCGTGGGGTGAAGCATTGCATTCATTCCTCTTTGGACTCCTTACAGCCAAGTGCTGTAGCAGCTTTCTTCTAGCGTCTGAGCCGTATTCTTGATCTCATTTCTTCTGTAATACAAATAATATGATCTCATACGTCATTTCACTTCTTGGATGTCAAGTGCACTGTTAATGCCGTAGAGACTCCAATCCGTCCTTTTGATGAGAATCACTCTTCAAGCAAATGTTGGCTCACTGTGCTACCGTTGTTGTAACGTGCAGCGTTAAAGGGCAGCGTCACCCTCCCAGCCTTCCTCCCGTACCGTTCCTTAGTAAGAGAGAGCTAAAGGTGAGCTGCTAACAAGCAACCACGTCTTGGGATGAAATCTGTCTTGGGTTGCTCATGAGCAGATGACAGTAGTGATAAATTCACGAGTCTTGTGAAAGCATTCAAAACCCAGTCACAGGCATTTTCTCGTGAGGATTTGAAATTCATGCTTTCGGGAAGATCTTAAATTTCACAACTCCATGTGTGCTTCTAAATAGATTCCTAGCAGCTGCGAAGCCCTTCATCCAAAATAGAAATTTCCTTTCATTGCAGTCCTTTCAGGGTTTCTGTTTTCCAGCATTTCTCCAAATATAATCAGTAACATGATGTGACCCCATCCTTAGAGGGTGGGACGTGCCGGTTCAGCCAGTTTGTTGCGTACCTCAACCCAGGGACGTCTGCGAGACTGCGCTGCCCAGGGCAGTTTCATCTCTCGAGAGGCTGCTCAAACAGTTTCTCGCAGATAAATGTTTTTAGCTTCTCAGGTACATGCTTTTCCAAAGTGGGGGTGTTTTAGCATTGATGTGGCTTTTGGGATAATTTTTCCAGATGAGGCAGTGGGGTGTACAACCAGTGTGTAAAGATGATTTATCCCTTGCAGATCAGAGTCAGAAAGCTTGTGTAAGTCCTCCCTTGCGTGTGTGCTGGCTCAGGCAAGCTGCAGTCAAATTTTATTGCAAATGTACATTAAAATGCTTTTACAGTTAGAATTAATTAGAACAGTTTTTGAGGGTTAAATGTAAACTCACTTTGGACTATTCGCAGCCTGAATATTGCAGCATCGGTCAGCGAAACTGGCTGGAAGCTTAGCAGCTCCCATCTCTGCCCGGTCCCATCCTGAGCAAAAGTTGCAAAGCCTATAGACAAAACCATGGATGGCTTTTCCTGGCTTTGATTCATGCTTTTCCTATCCAAAATCTAAATGTGAACAGTCACGTACATACTTTCTCTTTTTTTTTTGTTTTACTAATTCGTTTCTAGTAGTAACGTTGGATGAAAGTAATGATTTTACAGCCATGTTTGCTATTGTCCTGCAGCAGTTCTCACTTGAGTGATCACTGCAGAGATGAGTGATCTTTTCAATCTTAAAGCTCTTCTGGCATCTGAAAATATTAAAAAGCAAAGTTGGGGATGTCTGAAAACTGACCGCTGTGCCCCTGGAGGTGCCTGTGTCTGTACTGAAGAATGTTCTCCATCCTAAGGTCTTCATGGAAGGTGGAGCAAGAAAGCTAACAAATAACCTTTCTTTGATTTCCAGAAATAAGGCAGCTGAGGAACAGGGATTAATCCCGATGTCTGATTCATTAGTTTGCGCTCCCTAGAGCCATGGGCACTGCTGATATGACTGGGCTGCTATAGGAATTCTTTAAAAATAGGACTGTGATGATTTGTTTTCCTTCTCTTGTGGCATCCACTTGAAAATGAGATACCTTTTGGAAGGAGAAGCATTCAAGGAGAAGACTGTCTGGCATGAAGTGACTCTCCTTGGCGTTTAAGGACAGGACAGGCTTTGTGCTTTAGTACATCTCTGTAGTCATGGAGGCAGAAGGCAACATCCTCCTTCCTTATTGCTGAGCCATCCTTAGTCCTCAACTTGTGGAGCTGCAGGAGTTGTTTTGAGCTTTCCTGTACGGTAAAAAACAGAATAGTTGGGTGATAATGGGCCGTATATAACTTAAATATCTGTATGTTGGTGTATATTTCTCCTCCCTTTTTCCTTTTTGCCGTCACTCTCGGTTGCATCTCAAGAAAACATTTCATTCCAGCTTGCAGCATCTTCAGTGTCTGCAGGAGCAGCAAAATTCAGCCAAAGGCAGAAGGTCCCTCTTGAGTCTTTCATGATGTTGAGTTGTGGCTTCACACATTAGGTCCCCTCAGTGATGAAAAGTTGCGTGGCGAGCAGAGATAAAGCTGTTACTTGTGTAGCTAAAGAGGGTGAAAATTAAGTGAAGTTGAGCAAAATCAACCTCGGGCGTATCTTCAAAAGACACGCTTGAATATGTTCAGTTGTTGGCTTCATGGGCACTACCACTTAAAAGCTGTTAAATGACATGGAGGAGCTAAGGTCCTCTAACGTGGATTCGTTCAAGTCCCCCTCAGTGGTTTTAGACTTGGTTTAAATAATGGATTAGAAGAAAAATAAATTACTTAAGTATGAAATTTTGGCCAGATTACACTGGAAGGAGGTAAATGTGGCCTTGGAAATATTCTCTTCGCTTTAGAAGCCAATGTTATTCAGTTGTCAGATGTCTTCATCCAACGTCAATAAATATGCTACATAATGGCCGCGATTCTTCCCATTTGGGGTGACCGTACACTGGCAATAGTGCACCATACCAGATAATGCAAATAATCTGCTGCCGAATAATTAATGATGCGGCTGGGCATATTTTTTTGATGAATGCGTATGGAGCCTGGTGACAGGCGTGAAATTAGAAAATTCCTTCAGCGCCCTAAAATATAAATAGCTTTCGGAACTGAAAAGAGTTTCACAGCTGAAGATTTTATTGTGTTGAGAGGAAAAACTTTTCCACCCCCATCCCCCCCTTTCTTCTCGGCGAGTTGTTTGTCCATTCACAAAACAAATACTCTGAAGCCCAGTACGGCTCATGGGAATAAATTTCAGGTCGAATTAGTACAGTTTCCTTGCTGTCAGGACGGTGGAATTAATGGTGTTTTGATGACACGAATTTTGAAGGGCGAACAAAGACGCTGAAGGGAGGGAGACATGACTCCTTAGAAGCGCGGTCCTCCTCTCCCCCAGCCTCTCTTGTCTTCCCTGTCATCCGTCTGCCAATCTCCCTGTCCATGGTTAGTTAAAGGCGCTTTTTATCCTCTTTTCTTTCCCACAGAGTTTGCCAGATCCGGCCCAGTGCCTGGGTTCCAAGGGGACACGCTGCAGTTGGCCTTCATCGACTTGAGACAAGTAAGTCTTTGTGTTTTTGTTTTTTGTTTTTCTTTTAAGATGTGTGACTGAAGACCATCAGGTCTTAAGGAAAGGGAGAGGAGGGGAAACGGCGTCGGTGATTTACGCCAGAGACCTATATTTCCCCCCCTCCTCCTCCCCGCGCTCGAAGCCACCTCCTTATTGAGCGCTCCGGGGTCCTGGAGATGGTGGAGGTGAAAAGGGCTGGTGGTACGGGGGCGAGAAAGAAAGCCATGCCTGACCCTGGCTGATGGGGTCCATTGTGCTCCCGTTGGCTTCTGCAGACACGGCAAAAAGATAACTCGGCGACTCTCCCGGCTGACGCCAAGCAGGTGGTGCTAACAGAGAGAGCAGTGATGCAGAGACCGCCCGCCTCGAGGACTTTTGTTCGCAGATAATGCCCGCAGAGGCGTTCTGCGAGGGTGAAGGAATTTGCATTTGGGCCTGTGTGGGGAGGGTATGAGTGTGTGCGCGCCCGTTTGTGTCCGTGTTTGGCTCGGCTCCCCCCTCCCCAGTCCCCTCTTCCGCAGATGGTCCCCAGCCATGAATGACAAAGTGGCTGTTGGGGAAGATGATTGGGGAAGGCTCCACCCATCGGTGCCCACCTCTCAAGGGGGTCCCCTTAGAGCCAAGTTGACCATAGCAGGTACTGAGGCATGTGTGGGGCTTGGCAAGCCAATTTAGGGAAAAGGGCCATTCTTGTGAGTCATTTGTTTGGGGTAGAAATGGGCATTATTGATATCCTAGGCTGGGGGGAAAAAGTGAGGTGGTCCTGTCATCTCTTGGCACTGAAGATGGATGGGTTGGATAGAAAGTCTGAATGAAGTAAGACTCAATGACTGATGCTTCTCTCCTATTAAAACAATCTTTTTTTGTCTGTTAACCCCCCCTGGCTTTGTCCCTCCTGCCATCATGATGCAGTGCCTCTTGTTTTCAGAGTTGACGTAGTTTGCATTCTGAAAACTTTCGGGTGCCGAGGGTATTCCTTAAATCTGCATAATCCCTTGTATCGATGATCTCCTTACCACTGGGACTCTGATTCATGCTGGAGCTGCTTTTAACCCGTAAAGGTTTGAGAACTTCTCTGAATCCAATTGATGTGCAGGGAGCAATCTGTCATCCCATGACACTTCTGCGGAGCAGCAATAAGTTTAATAACGTTGAGATACCGTGCGTTTGCTTTTCAGACTTGAGCCTGCCAGTAAGTGCCAAATTTGTTTCCTAAATGGTGAAAATAGCTACATGGGAAAGGTATCCCTGCTACGCGTTGACACTTTTATCTTCATTAGCTTCTTGGCACTTTATTGACTGCAGTACGCAACGCGCTCACAACCTCCTGGATATAAGGAAATGTGGAGGCTTTGGTCCCTTTCCAAGCACGAAGACTTGAATGCAGGCGTTTTGAAGAGGAAAGCTGTGGCTGTTTGAAGAATGAAATGTCTTAAAAATGCTTGGTGAGGTTCAGCTGGTCTGAGCCAGTGCATTAGCAGTGAGATGTTTGTACGGTTCATAAGGGCAATACACAGCCAAATGAATTCAGCTCGGGTGAGGAGACAGCTGAACAGTAGCCCTCTACAATTCTTCCTCCTCTGTCAAATGGTCGTCTTTGTATGCGGCATTTTCTTCTTTGTTTTGGAAGGTAGTCCCAGCTTTTTTTCTTGCATTTAAAAAGAATAGCTTTTCTGAATGTTGTGTGCAGAAAGGGGAGATGCTCTAGCCTGTTGAGTTTCAGGTGGGGACAGGCAGTCCTAGATCTTCTGGGTAACATGGGTGCTTGTTGATGCCAAGTCTTGTACAGATAATGGACAACATCTCATTGTTCCAAGTAGAGAAGAATCCACCTATCACCGGCTTATTGAGATTAGCAATAACGTGCAAAGATGAGATAGTTCCCAGCTCCCTTCATCCTGTTGATGACCTAATCCCATGACATGTAATGTGTCACCAGACTCCATCTGTGTGAAGCTCCATTGGCTGCTTTGGGGCTATCACAGCTCCAATGCTCCCACCACTGTGGTGCTTCTTGTTGGACTGCAGCTCCAGCTGCAGGGCCTGGGAGCAGGGGTTAGCTGGAAGGGTGGATGGATGAAGGTACAGCAAAGAGGTCTTTAATTTGTTCTTCAACTTGTTTTTAATTTGTTCTTTTTGGATATTGCATTCTTCCTCTTCTAAGCCACCAAATGTTAACACAATATTGACCTGAAGCTACGAACGGGGAAAAAGATACCACCGGAAAGTGTTTGTGTTTCTGGCTGTTTTCCTTCACCTGGGAAGGAACACTGAAGTAGTTGGTGAAAGGGTGTTTCCAACCTGAAATCCGGACAGGCTTCTCAAAATGTTAAAAGTAATTTCAGGTTTATATTTCAGGTAGGTTTATGCTTACCTTGGAGCTGTCCTGTCAATCAGTGTGGCTTTGCACGAGCAGACAGAAGCGGTCTGGCTCGGCTATGTGGGGAGGAAAAATGACTGGGCAAAAAACGCACCGAGTAAGCAGGGAAATTAAGAGATCTGCCCCTCCCTTCCCAATATATTTTAGTACTAGCTGTTACTGAGCAATTGTAGATGAGAGAAATTTTTCAAAGTAATGTGGGATGATTGAGTTTAAGGGAATGACCAAAATTAAGTCTTAGCACAATAAAATGTAAAATGGTAGAAAAATGTAGTGATTTAGTTTGTGTCTTGAATACAGATCCTTGTAGTGGAAAATAACCCCTATAAAAATGTCATTATCTAGAAGCACCAGAGTTCCTCCTTGTTCAGTGCAGCAGACTCAAGTGTAAGATCCCTCTCTACATTGGAAGCCTGATTTTCCCCTTGCGCTCAAGGAAATTGGGAGCAATTCCATCACCGTATGGTAAAGAGGAAAAGAGTCGAGCCGAGAGAATCAAAATTGCTATTCTGAGCAGACAGTAATTCAAAAAGGGACTTTTCTTCCCATCCTGGGACAGTTCTAAACCCATAAGTACATTTAATGAAGTGATAAAGTAAACCAAGTTGCATCTCAAATCCTTCCGTAAGAGCCCTTTTATAAGAAGGGTGTGACAGTGATACTCAAATATCTAAGGCTTTACAAGGAAAATATAGTTACTTTTTCCCCTTAAAGTTTAAACTTTGCTTTTACACGCTCAGTGCTATATGTTAGAAATCTGAAATAAATTTAGGTCCATAAATAACCTTGCTAAAATACGAAAGGTGCCTAAATAATTTAGTCTTCTACATCTATCTTTCAAAAGTGACTTAGGTGCTTCTGTCCAAATACTGTTGAATGTCCAAATGCCACTGAAGATCTCCAGGAGCTTTCAAATCAGGCCCGTGCCTGCACATGCAACAAGTTCACTGTTCTCTCCACAGCTTCTGGCCAGCTGGAAATGTTTTAGCTTTTCATTTTCATGGGTTTATTGTAAGAAAGTTAGTTGAAGAGGAAGGTTTTATGTTTGTCTGTGAAGTTGCTGCAGTCCACAGCCATGCTGATCTCTCCTAGAAGCCAGATCGACACTCGTGGCTGCCTGCCAAGAAAATCTGTCTCCAGCACTCGAAGAATTTCACTCTGGGCTCTAGCAAGGGAATGTCCTCAATGAATTAGAGCTCCTTACTCTAGGCCTCTCCGTCTGTTCAGCGAATTATAAATCCTGGGTGTTGAATTTCCTCTGCGAGTGCAAACTTCAGCACTGAGGGAGATTTTGAGAAAAGCAGGCAGGAACCCATCTTGTTGGAGGCACATGGATGTGCAAGGGATGAGGACAGGGAGGTTCCATTCTTCTGCTCCATCATTTTTCTGTTTTACTTTACGGTTGTAACTTGATGGTGGTTATGAATTTGAGCATCAGCTCTTCAAGCCCCATCAGTGAGGTTAAGACAGGCAGGTGCTATTGTTGGGTGTGGAACAGCTCTTCTGCTTACGGCTTGTCCAATAGCAAACATTTTATGCCTCTTTTTACTGTGTTCTAAAGCCAGTTGTGGTTATTGTGTGTTTGTGTTGCATGCTGGCCAGTTGGGTAATGAGAGGTCTCCCTCTGATGCATTAATTCTTCCCTATTACTTCTGATAGAGATGCTTAATAAAAGAGTGTTCCCCTCAAGAACATAGTTCCCTTCCATCCCTGCTCTGAGCACCGTTGTTCTTCCCCTCATCCAGGTTTCCTATTTTTTCTGTATTGCTCGCATAATTACTGGAGAGTTCTTTTCATTTAGAAGATGTGAAAGAAAAAGTTAGGCAGGAACTTTTAGCCTGGTGAAATGTGTGGTTGTTCTGTCTTTGTGTCCAGCTTAATTTCCCCCAGTGACTTCTGAACCTTCTGGCCTGTTCTGGCCGTATTTGGTTGGTGGGCTTCAAAGGTGTAACAGCCCTACAAATTTTTCTGAAAATAGGAGCCAAGATTGAGGAGAAAAGCTGTAGTGTGAACTCATCCCTTAGACTCAGCCTTGAGAGAGACCTGTGGGGAAATCTGGATTTCCTGGTTCTGTGCTTGGTTTTAGGGAACCGCCTGCTCTGTTGTAGGGTACAGCAACAGCGAGCTGTGAGGTCACGTTGAGAGACACAGTAATGGTGGCGTTCGTGGATATCCAGCTTAGCTTCTTGGACTTACGCAAGGTGAGCCTGTATCGAGTGAGATGTAGCCCTGTCTCCTGCAGCCACTGTGTGGTCCAGGGCTTTATCCAGCTCTGGGCATGGTGGCTTAGGGGAAGCTCTTGCAAATTTGAGCTGAAGGGCCAAGACCTCATGGGTCTGTGCCTTGACATGACACTGCAAGGCTCTGGCCACCTCTCGACTCTGTTACCTGAGGCAGTTCAATGGTAGGAAGATGGAGACAGTCCCTCCAAGAGCTCCGAGGCAGCATCTGGGTCAGCATGCAGGTTCGTTCCTACCAGGCAGGAAGCCTTGGGTTGTTTTTTGGGTTTTTTTTACTTGTTTTTATATTTTGTAGTTAAATGTGATTTCCCTGCCCTGCAATGTCTAGTGAGATATCTAAGGAGCAGTGTGAAAATGAGATGTTGGGTGAGTTTTGGAGCCAGTCCTGAGCCTGCTGAGAGAGGGACTGCCAGTGCCATGAGTGGTGTGGAGAGAGGCTTGTTAGATGTGAAACTGGTTTGGCTTATTTGTCCCCACTTGTTTTGCTGGTAGATGCAACAGAAGTTGAAGATCGTATTAGAGGGAGGATCAGCTAAGTTACCTATCCCGGCGAGGTGTCTCCTCTTCGCATGTACTTGCTTGTGTCTGAAGCACAGGTTTCTGTCATAAGAGACGTTGCAGACAGAGTAGCTGCCGCGTTAGTCATTGGATGCAGTAAGGCAGAGATGAAAAGGTGACTCACGGGTTTCAGCTCATCTGCTTCCTTGCCAATTGCTATTTTCCATCTCCAAAGTGTTCTGTAGGCTGCCATCCCCCGGCCCACTACCTTGCCCATCTTTGGCCTCACAGCTCGGCTGGTTCTCCCAAACGCCCGTTGCACCGCTCTGGCCAAAGGCTGCAGCCTGGGGGGATCTATGCACTATTTTTTTTGAGAGGCACTCTTGTACATTTTGGTTTCTGGTCACCTTTAGTGTTTAATGCTGTTTGCAAGGGGATTTTACCATAGGAAGACAACATTCACATTTTACATCTCACTTAACTTACATTCTCTCCTGTCCTTTTAACTGTGTGCCTTTACTCTTGTGTTTGCCCTGTATTCTGTCCTTGCTTAATTGTGCTTGCTTTAATTATTTAAGCGTTGCCGCATGGCCTCTGCCGCATTCTCCTCTCCAGTTCGGCGATCTGAAGCCCTTCGCTGGCTCTCGAGAGCAGTCCTGCATGCCCTGCCCGCAGCTGCGTGTCAAGCGAAATGCTGAATTCTATTAATCTTTCATTGCAAATGTCATCTCCTTGTGCACTAAGGAAACAAGAGGTGTGAAGACACATGTTCCAGTTGCAGCCTTAATTCTTAATTACCCAGCAATGATGGGTTTGAGCTAGTTTTATCATTACCCTTAAATAGAGGGTTTTGCTGTTAAGATCATATCTCCAGGCTGTTAATTACTTTTGTTGCTCCTCTCCGAGTTCCTTCCACTGATTGGTATCTTTTGGATAATGCATCCACCATTATTAATCATGTTCATTACAGTAGTGCCTACAGGCCAACTAATAACTGCCCATTTTTCTGTGTCTTGTGCAAACATGAAGACCTGAAGAGTCTAAACAGATGATGGAGACCAGAAAAGGCAGGCCAAATGCGTCTGACTTACAGCGAACACATTACTGCCAGTTAAATGGTAGTGTGTTTCCTAACACCCATGAATGTGATAGATGGTTTTCTAGGCTTCCAGAAGCCATAGCCACATCAGCTTCCCAGAAGCGGAGATATTATCGCCTTCATCCTCTGTCACACCTCTCTGCTCTAGACCCAAATTATGCTGTTTTTTCCAAATGCCAGATTGCCTGGGGAAACCGATTTCAAAGCTGTAGTCTGGTGTTAATTTATGGTGGACCTCAGTGGTGTCTGAGCCACTCCAGCGTCATGCTGAGTTTCCTCGCAAAAGTTATCTGCATGGGATAATACAATAATTTTGTTAACAACAACAACAGAGAGTTGTACATTAGCTTTCTCTCTCAAGAAATGCCTGGGTTTGTTGTCTAAATCCATATTTGGAATGAAATTACCTTTGTAAATGTTTGCTGTAATCACTTGGTAGAAAGTAATAGTTTGTGTAATGTTATAGATTTAAGGCCCATTTAAAGCCTTATGAATTTACTGAACTTGTATTGTATGAGTCATCTACTCTTTGAAAGGTGGAGCTGGCCATACCCTTCAGTTCAGGTTAGAAGCCTGCTATCGTGAGAGCACGGTACCTGTTTCACCTGCGAACAAGGTGTCCCCAAGGTCCTCAACATCTGGAGATCACATGAGGATGTGGGATCTATTTCCTCGTGACCCCTTGTGCTTCAAATGCCCTTTCAGTTTCCATTAGTCAAGATATTTAGGTGTCTCCGTCACCTGTCTCCCACCCTGTGTCTCCCTAGGAAACTGGAAGAAGTGAAGAAATAGAAAGATAAGATGGAGGGAATGACTGTAAAAAAACCTACTAAAATTAACAAGTAGAACCCTGCAGATGTTTAATGAGGGACCTTTTTTTGCCTTATTTCATGCTTTTAGGATCATAGAATCTTAGAATGGTTTGGGTTGGAAGGGACTGTAAAGGTCATCTAGTTCCAACCATGTTCCCTGCCATGGGCAGAGACACCTTCCACTAGACCAGGTTGCTCAAAGCCCCATCCAGCCTGACCTTGAACACTTCCAGGGAGGGGGCATCCACAACTTCTCTGGGCAACCTGTTCCAGTGCCTCACCACTCTCACAATGAAGAATTTCTTCTTTACATCTAATCTAAATCTCCTCTTTTTCAGTTTAAAGCCGTTACCCCTTGTCTTATCACTACATGCCCCGGTAAAATGTCCCTCTCCAGTAGGCAGCCTTCAGGTAACCTTAATATCACCTGAACCTTCTGCTTTGGTGTGAGCACCATCCACTTCAATGCCTGTTGGTAACATCAGACCAAGGTGCTTTCTCTTTTCTGGAAACCATTTGGACCTTGATTAAAAGCTGTCTCAGAGTTATGTCAGTTATGACACACCTAAGAAGTAGCAAGAGATGGTTTGAAAGCTGCTTTGGAACCTGCTAAAGGTCAGGCTGGACCCCAGTGCAAGGGCATGCCCTTCCAGCACCTCTGGTGGTGCTCAGCCTACCCAGAGTACTGATTGGGACAGGTGCTCCACGTTGGAGACCCATCACGTATGACATATAGAGGCATTTTTTCTCCACTCCGATGCATCTTTATGCGAATGCCCATGGAGATGTGCTCAGACATGGATTGTCGGGCAGGCATTGCCCAGGGAGCCATGCAGGAATCCCCCGGGCTGCGGCTAACCTGGTGCACCAGGAAGGACATTCCAGGGTCGTGGCCAAACCACTGTGTTTCTTGCTTGTTAGGCTCAGGGTACTTTTTTTTTGTTGGGGTTTTTTTTTTTTTTAGTGCCCAAAACCCAACAGTATTTGAAAAGGGCACATTAAGTAGTTTATTTATTTTTAAATCAGTGTTAACTGTCTGACTCACAAAGGAAGGATGCTTCAAAGTTTGTGCTGAAAATCCAAGCTGCTGCTCGCTGTGCTCTGCAGAAAGGGGATGGGGAGAGGGAAAGACACACAAAGGCGTGAGCTCAGAGCAGATTTAGAGCCTTAACTCTGATTTTTCTTGCTTTGGTGGGTTTAAGCTGGTCTTAGTGTTACTTTAAACATAGCCTTTTGTAGTTCAATTATATTAAAATCACACAGATCCCTAGTCCGTTCGGCTTCTCGGACTCGGTCAGAATCCATCACTCTTGATCCAGGAAGGATGTTTTGGCATGGCGAGGAATTAAAAGTGCCTGGATGCTCCCCGGAGCCTTCAAACAAAAAAAATCAAGAGTGCAAACATATTCTGTTAGCACTTCTCTTACGCGGAGAGCGCTGCCTGGATTTCTTTCGTTAAGGCATGGCAATGGAAATTGTGGAGCCTGTCGACACTTCACAGACTGGAACAATAAAAACAAACAAACAATCAAATCCTCTTTCCTTTGGAGATTTTTGGGCTAGACAAAAGAAATAAAGGGAGGAAATGAGGAATTTGAAAGCGAGGAATAGACTTTTCTGCCTCCTGGTTGGGCATTGAATTCCTCGAGATGTCATGTAAACAGTGCACCAGGCTTAGAATGTTGAAATCAGAAGATGGTGGGGTGGGAGATACTTGTTCTCACCTTAGTTGGTGCTTTAGGCTGACCCTTGGGGTTCACTGAGGAACAATTGGGCTTTCCGCACTGTGGCCAGGTCTGGGATTTGGTCCCATACACCCCACGCCACTGTGTCCATCTGCTGATGTTAACACAGAAATTACATTTTTCTTTCCAAGGCTGTGTGCTAAGAGCGATTCAGTAAAACATTATGTGATCACTTATTATTCCTTTCTCTTGTTTTTGTGTATATTTTATGGTAAAACATGCAGTGCAACCACTCGGATGGGACTCCATGAAGAACCTCAGCAAAAGGGGACCTTGCACCAGAGTGGGAACATGTTTTAGTTGGGTTTTATTCCTCTAAGACTCGACTGTAGACCCTTCCTCCTCTTGAGCACCCTCAGCTCTGGCTTCTCGTGGTCCATCCAGCCTGGAGCAGGTTGCTGTTAATTCAGGTGTCTGCCACGGAGCATGAACAGCAGGAGCTGGCCTGTGGTGGTGGGAGGAGAGATCTCCTCCCCGCTGTGCCCTGTAATTGCAGGAGGCTGTGAGACAGTCGTCTGACTGGGAAAACGGACACCGCTGGAGTTATAAGGCCCACTTTCACCTTTAACCTGCTGATTGAGGCAGGATTGATGGGGAATAGAGAGGGCCAGAGGTGGTTGCCCTTCACCTCAACATCCCCGCCTGTGAAACCGAATCTGCTCCGGCGATCTGTGCGTGCTTGGGAGCTGTCACTCTTGAGCTGGTGAGGAAGAGCCGTCCATAAAGAAGCCTTTGTGGAGCTGCCTTTCATGACATCCTAGCTTCACCTTGTGCAACGTGGGTTTTTTTTTCTCCCCTGAGAGCTCCTGTTGCTGCTGTGAAAGTGAAGAGTTGCTCGGCTCAGCTGCTGGGTCTCCCTGGAATGCGTCAGATGGACCTCGGTGGGTGGTAAAGTCAGTTTTGCAGAGCAGTCTTGTCTTTGAAGCCATAGGGAAACAGTATCCTGATGCATCTGTGTAATTCTTCTCCTTGGGATCTCTCAAGTGCAGCTGGATTGCTGGGTTGTCATTTCAGAGCAAGGAAACGTTAGCTCTTGGAAAGCCTATGGCAATAGTTTGCCAGTCAAGCAGTCAACTTGCTGAAACACCGGGCGCATAGCAAAAAGCCACCAGTGGCAGGATGAACATCTGGAGAAAGTACGCAAGACAGGACCACTGGTGCTTTTGTCCATCAAGGTGGCTTCAGTGGCAAGGCAGTGGTTTGAGAAGCCTTTGGTACCCCGTATCCTTCAGGGAAGAGCTATTGATTGCCTCTTGGACAACCGATCCCAGAGCAGTCTGTTGTCAGACTCTGCCATTGATTTTTTTCCATTTGATTTAGAGTACACATATTGACGAGCATTTATGTAGTGCCATACACGTGGATTAAGAGGTTAATAAATGAGATAAAGTTTGTGAGGAAGGGCAGGTGACTCTGCTGTGTAAGAGCCCTATGAAGGAGAGGAGACAGAGGAGGGGGAACTTGACCTCTCCTTCATGCTTCGAGCTGAAGCTGTGGAGAGCAAGTGCAGGAATGACGGCCATACCGGAGCATCGGAAGAAACCAGCAGAGGGGAGGTGTGTCCTCCGAATAAGTGCAGAGATGGAATCTCAGGATTGTTTTAAGATGACTTTAATACTATTTTGGCCAATGATTCCTTCGTGAAGCTTGGTCGCTTGAGGTGAACGCACTGCACATCTTGCGTAAAGGCATCAGTCCTTCGCAGTTGTCATTCTTATTGATGAATTGACAGCAAGGTGGCACTATATAACAAGGAACACTACAGTATGATTTATTTCAACTTTTCTATTAGTTCCCCCCATACCATCATGAAAATAGTAATTTGCATTCCTATAGGTTCTGTTGATTCCAGGGCATGTGTGTTTGTTTTTAAATGCAACGCAATGGTTGTTGCTGTTAAATGTATAAATGGGTTATTTTCTAGGTTGGTTCTATTAGGAGAGCTTACAGATTGACCTGGTGATAGTGGGAAGTTTTGTGCTCTTGCTCTAAATCGGTGCTTCAGTGTTTAAGTGCAGTTTTCCTCTAGAATAGGAGGGGAGTGGTACAGGTGTCTAAATGCGGATGTCTGCTGCTGTTGTAGAAGCCCAGAGGTATCCTCACTGTCCACAAGAGACAGGTAGATAGGACACAGGCATTCAAGAGACTTGTGCCTTGCTGGACTAGCAGCTGGTGAATGCACTTAGGTGCCTAAAAGAGCACCAGATACCTCTCTTTAGGACCTGATCTGCTTTGTGTGACTGAGGGAAGACGAGAGGCAACAGCCTCAAGTTACACCAGGGGAAGTTTAGATTGGATGTTAGGAAAAATTTCTTCACCAAAAAGGGTTATTAAGCACTGGAACAGGCTGCCCAGGGAAGTGGTTGAATCACCATCCCTAGAGGTATTTAAAAGATGTGTAGATGTAGTGCTTAGGGACATGGTTTAGTGGTGGACCTGGTAGTGTTACATTAACGGTTGGACTCAATGATCTTAAGGGTCTTTTCCAATCTAGGTGATTCTATGATTATTCTTATGATCCTTCATGCTCAATGTTAAAGTGAACAAACCAGAAATATCCTCAGTTGACTTTCTAGCTTTCAGGTTGACCTTGCATTCCTGCCCACTTAATCCTAGAAATGTAACTAACTTCACCAAAATGTCAGAGTTTTAACAAGCATTAGAAATCGAGTGTGCAATTTTGAGTAAATTATTAGAATAAGTACCCTTATTATTGCCTATTTTTATACGTATCCAAAACAACGTGTGACTTCCAAGATGGTATGTGAGATCAGCAGAGTGCTCAGAGGGCTCTGTATGCTACAATATATAGGGAGGAAGAGAGCAATTAGGCTAATGGTCTTTAACTGATAAAGATTGAGGTGGTCCAACCACCAGCGCAGAGGAGTGGCAGTTTTCTGCTGTGGGGCTTGTTGGAGGATCTGGCTGTAGGTGAAACCAGTCTAACACACACACAGATTTTGCACCTGGACCTAAGAGCAGGTATGAAGATTGAACAAAGTGAGGACAGGTTCCTTCTGGACCAAGAGTACCTCCTGAACTTTCAGGACTGTCCAGGCAATGCAGAGGAGAGTAAACGAGGGCGAGGGGAACAGTACATCTGTGTGTGTGGCAATGGAAGTGGCCTACCGACGAGTTTCTGCTTTGCAGGAGAGTGTGTTGATTGTGCTCCGTAACGGTTCACAGTGCATCACGTGTTGCTTGAAGTAACACCTAAGGTGAGATGAAGCAGAGTGGCAGGCCTCCATTTTGCAGGCTCCACCCTTTCTCCAAGGGGTTGACATATCTCCAAGGCTATTGAGGTTGCAGGTGAGATGAACTTTCCTCTGGAGATGGTTGTGGCATCCCTATGGCTTCTGATGGGTCCAAGCAGAAAACGTGCATCTCACTTGGCTCTGTTGAGGTTAAGCAATGGAAGAACCATGAAGTCTTCTCCTCCACCTCCCACTCCCTTTGTATTGCTAATGGCAAGATGTGAACGTCTTTCAGACCACGTATCTACAAAGCCTGCTGCAGGAGACCCTTCCAACGCACACAGAGAGGGTGGCTGATGCCCCTCTTGTCAAAAACACGTGTTTTGTAATGGTTTTGAACCTCTGACTCTTCCGCACCGAAAAGCAGAAATATCTGGCTGCTTCCCACAGGGGTGGGGTGGTTTCCACCATGGGCGTATCTTCCTGTGCTTGCAGACAGGTCAACCCCAAAAGTGGAGGAAGAGAGGTGAGGGGAAGGGACGCATATGACTCCAGACAGTGTTTATTATATTTAACTGTAATCTGTTCATTTAGTGCCTGTTATTACTGGATGCTTTAACATGTTCTTAGGCACCGTGTCTGCATCGGTGGGGCTGTTCCGAGATGCCAGACAGGTTTCTGCTGCAAAGACCCGTCACCAGTTGTTTTCACATGGTTCTCTTGGATAATCCCTCACTCTTTCTAATAAACCTTAACAAACCACACGAAGTGCAGCATTTATTCAGGTCACGTGCTCATGCCTATTAATCTCTTCAGTCGGCTTCTCCTTCATTCATTTAAATTCTCCTTCTCTATCAGGCTGTGCCGAAGGCAGTTCCCTGGGGGATGTGTTTTCGTGTAACAGCTAGCCGGCGTCAAGTCTCGTGGATCGATACTGTGCATGCTTTCAGCGTTTAAATTGCCACCATGGTCTGTTGGTCTTGGCTTAGGCAAAAGAATCCCGGTGACGAAATGACACTCGATCTGGAGTTTGCCAGATAGTGTAAACAAGCACATTAGTTGGACCGGATAGGCAAGATAATTGCAGAGCGAGGCTGTTGCTTGAATGGATCCATTAAAGTTGGCTTCAGGGAGCTGCATCATCCTTTTAGATTGCTGCGAAGAAAGGACCAAAAAAACATAGTTGTGGCTGGAAGATCTTGCTGCAGAAGAGTGAAGCACCAAATTTATTCTTAACTCTTCATTGCTGAGCTTGTGCCACTTGCTTGGTGCGATTCGGGATGTTGGATTGCTTGGGGATCCTCTCTTTTTTGGTGCTTTGTTCTGTAGGGTAGCTGTGGTTAAATGGGGTTAGGTAGCTGTTGCTATTGAGCAACGGCATGCTGCAGAAAACGGGTGGAGTTTTACGTCCTCTTATTCCAGACATCAAGTCCCTCATTGATCCCATCAGGGAGGAGAAGCATCCATCCTTTTCCTTCTCCAGAGCAGTTCTGACTGTTTGCAGAGGGCAGGAGTGAACTTTTTACTTGCTTTAAGAATTTTTATGCTTTGGAGCCAAGCGAGTACCAGAAAAGCTGCAGTTTGGAGGGGAGGTCCCTGGGAAAAGCAGCGCATGGCATGAATTTGGAAAGGTCTGCCAGAGGAGTGATGGGGAGATC
Organism: Phaethon aethereus; assembly: GCF_964289735.1. Classification (NCBI taxonomy): domain Eukaryota; kingdom Metazoa; phylum Chordata; class Aves; order Phaethontiformes; family Phaethontidae; genus Phaethon; species Phaethon aethereus. Next base: position 84,051,676 of record NC_138578.1, read on the forward strand.
CTGACGTTTGTTCCCTGATACAAACTCACGTTGGTTGAGAAACTTCTCTTTCATGGGGAGGAAGGCTTTCAGGAGATGTTTGAGTTATTTTGACTGAAGTTTGAGCATTCAGCTGTAAGAATATATTCACAATTTTAAGAGCTGTGAATGAGCTCTTAAAAAAATAAGTAAATACTGTAATACTAGATGTTAGCTGGCCCAACTTTGTTGACCCAACTTGTGCTTCCCGGGTAATCTGCTGGGATGGCGACGGGTGGAATCTGTGCGTCACCAAGAGCCTTCATCTTGCTTGAGCAAATCCTGACTTCATTAAATCGGGTAATTTAGCTCTGTGACTCGGTTCTTGTAGTTTTTGATTAATCGCTCAGCTGTGGTGGTTGGCCAGTCAAAGTTTGGGCTGTGGCTTGGTTTGATCAGACATAGAAGTTGCAGAGCTTTCGTTTCTGGCATGTAGTTGGGAGTTTTGTGTCGTTTGGGATGACACCTCTTGTGAGCAACAGATTTAATTTCTGTAATTTTTTTTTTTTTTGTAGCTTCCTATGAACTGTCTGGTTCTGTCTCCCCCTGTGGGTGCTGGGCTGGGTGGGGCTGGGTGTTCCTGGCATTGGAAGTTCAGGTTGTCCTGGGTGGATGCATGCATCTCTGCATTTTATTTAAAACGTGTGTATGTTTTGAGTATGGGCTGGAGCACCCTGATATGCTGAATAACATTTAAAAAAAAAAAAGCTCTGACTTTTTTATTAATGTGATGTCAGAGCCAGCCAGCCAGAGAGGAGCAATAGGTGTGTACCACGCCGAGACTCGCTTGGCATCTCCCCATCCTCCTGTTCACAGCAGTCACATCTGCCCAAGTGGAAGAGTAAATACTCCTCTGATCTAATCACATTAAATGTTCCAGGGTGTAATACTTTAATTTGGTTGCTGACATGAGGGCTGATGGGGAAATGATGTGGTAAGCAGGAATGACAGCGATGGGAGATAGGAATCTTTTGTTTCAAAGATTAAGCGAACCTGAGTAGATAGTCTCGTCGGGTGTGCCCCGTACCCAGAAATAGTCCTCACGCTGACTCAGAGCACAAAGCCACTCACGAAAGTGGAGTCTCTCTGCAAATGGCTTGACTTGTTCTCATGTGAACCTGTTACTGGCCTCTGGAGGATTCAGTCCCAGGTCAGAGGCATCTGCGGTCAGACTCTATGATCTTAAAGGTCTTTTCCAACCGAAATGATTCTATGATTTTATGATTCTACATGGTATTAAGTTGTTGTGAGTACACTACAAAGAAAAAACCAAAAAATATGATGCATCTTTTCTTCTTTTTTGTGGCAACTTGGAACCGAAGTGTATGAAGTCTGTTATTGCTCTGCTCCTCTTAATGTTTAAAATCTGGAGGGGGGAGGGAATCCTCCCTGGAATGCACACCCTGTGCGGAATTGCTTTTCAAAAGTGTTTGAAAACAATCGCTTCTGCAGGAGTAGGAGCTAATTTGAACAGCCAGTTCTGTCCTTGAGATGTACATTCCGGGATGCCAGAGGAAAATAGCAGGCTGGAATTTGCTTCATGTTTGAGGTTAGTTTGAAAGGAGTCCGGCGCTTTTATTGAGGGTGGTTTTATATAGCAGCTCTCAGTGGAAACAGTTTGTCTTTTATATTTTTAGGTTAAGGGATTTCTTTAAGGTCAACCTGAGTTCACACAATTTTCTCTTCTGCCTGGTGGAGGTAGGCATTATTATTTGAAATGACTGGGGTCCAGACTTGCTGTATAACCTCTTGGGCACGTTACTCTGTATGGTTGTGGAAGCAGGTTGATGAAAGTGATGTGCACGTGTCATTTCCCAGTTTGTGGAAAAATGCTGCTTCGATTTTACCCCCTCGAAGGGGTGGGAGTTTTCCGTGGCATCGCCTGGCATCCCAGACGCTCATCGCCCTGCAGAGGAGCATCGCTCATGGACTTAACTGCAGACTCTGTAATTTAGGGCATTTAAATATATCTCTGCCTTTTAGCCACTTGCGGCTTTCTCCGAAGGCAGAGGAAGTCTCCAGCCCAAATTTCTCTCTAGTAGAGTATTTTTCCTATAGATTATCCTTTAATATACATGATGAGAATACTCTGCGCCTGTAAAGAGATAGTACATCTTGTGTGGGACTATATGGATACGTATATATGAAGTTACAAAGTTTTCCAAGAGGAAAAGGTGATGTAATGGACTGTGGAAATAGTATTTTTTTATTCTTTCTCTCATCCGATCACACTTACGATATAACTAGTGGAAAAAGGCACAAACCCACTGAAACGTAACCCCCTCCAGTAAGGCTCCCCCATGGCTGCGTGCTAGGCTCAGGCAGCCAGCGGCATCCGTCGGTGGTTTCCAGCACATTAGCAGCTACGTGTGGAGCCATCTGTCATGGCTTGGAGGTGTCGAACTGATTCAGCAGTTCATTAGGTAAGGCCAGAAGGAAAAAAAATAGCCTAGAAAATCAGCATATAGACAGGAGAAGGGGAGAGCGAAGAGCTGGAGGAAGCATGGTCTGTGCAATGCTGTCATTTACTGACTCGTTTGCCGTCGCACCCCGTTGAGGGGTCAGGGTAGTTCATTTACCGACTCTGCAAGGGGATTTGGAGTTGTCCCCAGTAGGTTTAAGGCACGGTCAACAGCAGCACCAGTGCTTTGATGGGTGGCACCTGTCCTCTCCAAAATCACCCTCAGACATGTCCCAGCACCATGCTTGGGAGGTGCCGTCCTGGTGGGCACCTCTCAGCTTGGATTAAGTTCAAACGAGAGCTCGAGATAATGGTGTTTGCTGTTCTCAGCGTTGAGTTTGAGGTTTAAATGATTTGTTCTATCAAAATTGTTCACCAGTGGGATGACTTGAAGGAACAAACACCTGCTTTGGTGCATCTGCAAGGCAGGTCTGCTCCATGGGAACCTGCATTCAACTGCTCCACGGACCCTCTAGAGATGTTTGCGAGAAAGCATTTCCGAACCTGAGCTGTTAGCCATCCATGGCCACCTACAGAACAGCAGGGCTTCGCTGGTTTGCTTCTTCCAGCATCCTTATCCTGGCTGGTGTGCAGGATCTGGCCTTTATCTTTCTGCCTTTTCATTCCCTGTTAGAAGTTGGACATTGCCTTGGTGATAGCGGGTGCAGCTGGCCAAGCAGCTACATGCACCATATGCAGGACATCGTTTTTAAGGCCGTTGAAGCTCTGTCTTAATCGTTTTGCCTTGTTATTAAACCCTTTTAAAACAAGTCCAACTCTGGATACTGCCAGCTTTTTGTTTCTATTTGGTGCTTGCATTGTCTTAATACTTTTATTCTCTTCTGGTACGTTCAAAGACCAACTTCTGTATCTTCATAGGCTGCATTGCCATTGTAGAGGTAGCAATGTGAACTAGGAACGTTTTGGCTTAATTTTCTCATTCCTCCTCCTCAACCTGTCTATTTGCAGGTCTGTGTCGCTGCTCTGATGCATACCTTGCTGTATTCAAGCACCCAACAGTTTGCTTGAAGGGAAACCTTGTGCTCTGCAGTTACACCGAGAGTTGTTTGACTCAAATTATCAACTGACACTGTCTTGATTGGCTTTATTTCTAAATGGGCATCACACAGATGTGGGACCTACCAATTTACTGTACAAGCTGTGGTTCGTTTTGAACATGAGAGTTCAGTCAGGGAATACCTTTCTGTGTATTTGGAAACTGCGAAGCAGATTCAACCATTGTAAAACGTGTGTGAAAAATGCTCATTATTGCTTTCTCTGAAGCAGCCTGTTCTGTAGCTTCAGGACATGATTTAGTGGGCATGGTGGTGTTGGGTTGATTGCTGGACTTGATGATCTTAAAGGTCCTTTCCAACCTTAATGATTCTGTGATTCTGTAAGCAACTTGCAGACCTGATCCCCAAGCAAGATACAGACAAGGAAGAGAAAGGAGGTTCCTGCCTGGGTTTTGTTTCTTGACACGTCAGTTCAGGTGAAGAGGAGAAACTTTGATTTCTCCTGCAGGGATTCCCACCCGTCCCAGCTGGAGCACAGGGCTCAGGGTGATGAGATGTTCAAGTTCTGGGTCTGAACGGAGCAGTGCAGTGAGTTAATGCAGAAATCGAGTTTTGAATTAAAACTTTGGGATTGCTGATGTCCTACTAAAGGCCTATCTGAAGGACGCATGCAAAGTGTTTGCACAACTATTCTACAAGGCAAAACTGTTTAGATACAGTGCCAAGGTTGGAAAGCACATTTTAATTTTTAGATTGGATTTGTTTGCAGAATTTACATAATTTGCTGTGGTTTTCTCTTGAATAAGCACTTTAATACTCTTTTAATCAGAATCTAAAACCCACTCCAGCGGTGGAAGGTACATGAGACCCCCAGCAAGGGCATCGCAGCCTCAAGCCAGAGCAGCACGTTCCCTTTTAGCCATTTTCTGTGGAACAGATGGAAATGCAGATTTCTTCAGAAATTTATTCAGAAATGCATTTCTGAAGGTTTTCTCACCTTCGGTGTCCTGGGGAAGTCTGGAGGTGATGATAGCAAGATTGATGGTAGATTTTGAGTCTTTCCTTAAAGATGGAGAGTTTGAATAGACTACTAAGTTGGATATTTGTCAAATTAAGCCAATGGCAAATTTGCTGAAGTCTTGGGCAAGATCTGGCCCTTGTAGAGTAACTAAATTCTTGGTGGCTTCTCACAGCTACGTTTAGCTGTGCTTAATGAGAAAGTTGTACCAGTTGGGAGCACTGGTATATTCTTGTTCTCGGCAGCCTCTGATACCTTTCTGCGTGCAGGCATATACCTGTGTGTATACATACTTGCTCTTGTTTTGCCTTATCACTTTCTTCCTTGTCATGTATGATCTTATCATACAGATCTCTGTTCCTTACTCTGTCCTCCTCCTACCCGTCTTGTTCCTTCCTATTTGTAATCTTAGTGTTTCCTGAAAAACAGTAAGGAAACAGATTCAGACATTCAATGAGCTTTAAATTAAAGTAGGATGTCCAAAATAACTCTTACTTCTTTGGGAAAAAAAATCCAGAATATGACCGTGTAGTGCAGAGGAGTATTGGCTAGAAGGGACCCTTGGGTGTCTCTGTCCCAACATCTCCTGTCCAGAGCAGGGCTCATGCCAGGTTGTTCACGACCTTGTCCAGAGGCTCTCCAACCTCCTTGGACCCCTTTCCCACCTCTTCTCCCATTGGGAAATGTTTGGTTTTTTCCTTGTGATTTCTTCTGTGCCGCTGTTTCTCATCATTTTGCTGGTTGCTTCAAGAAGGCTCTGGTTCTTTTTTCACTGTAGCTGCCTTTTAGGTTGGTAGGTACTAAAATTATTAACCTCATAACTCTCAGCTTTGAGTTTGGGACCAGTGTAGTCCTGAAAAATTTGGGATTGCTGATGTCCTACTAAAGGCCTATCTGAAGGACGCATGCAAAGTGTTTGCACAACTATTCTACAAGGCAAAACTGTTTAGATACAGTGCCAAGGTTGGAAAGCACATTTGAGATTTCTTTTTAAATTTTTCTTTTAAATTAAACTAGTGGAAAGTTGAAAGAATTATAGAGAATTCTTTCTGGAAGGAAACCACCCGCCCAGAGGTCACAGAAGAATGGGATTCATCTGCCCTTTGCTTTTTGGGTCATTTTGAGGGTTTCTGTTGGCTTTGATTTAAAAAGATTTGGGCAAAACGTTGCAGCCCTGCTGGCTGGCCAGCCTTTTTCTTCCAGGGCTGAGCATTGCAGTGTTTCAGGACAAATCTCCACCTGTTGTACAGGTCCAAAAATCTTGAAAAGCAAATTATCAATGTTTCTGATAATTACTTCTTCAAAGCAGAGACCGCCCATCTGCCAGCATCCCATCACTCCTCTTCCTCAGAGGTTCCCGAAACTCTGAACTCGGCCCCAGCAGCCCCGCTGGGACGGAGACTGAATCACGGAGCAGGAAAGTCCCGCTGTTCGAGTCACAGGAGTCGTTCACACGAGCAAAGTGCTGGCCCAAAGGCTTTGCCAAAGCCACTAATAGGATCCAGGTTTCTTGGGTTGGGGACGGAGTCGGCAGGGACCGGTGCGGAGCGGTGCACCCCGCGCTGGCTGTCGTCTTGGCCAGAGTCCTCGTGCCTCTCTTTCCTCCTCTCCTCCATGAAAAGCCTTGATATATGTGGATATTGAGAAAAAGCCAAGTAGTAATGGGGAAAAAAAGGGGTTTTTTTCCTTTTTTTTTCCAGGGTAACTGTCTTCTTGCAAACTCCTATGGGACCCGAACCTCCTCTTTTAAAACATACTTTAAAATTTAGAGTGGAAGAGGGTCATTTTAGCTGTTTATGGTCAACAACTAACAGTCTTGCCCCAAAAGTGTGATAGGTGGTTTGCGAAGAGTAGCGAAAACACGATTATTGCTCCTGTCAGCCTAGTCTAAATGGAAAACACACAGATGGTGGCTGGAGGCTGGAGCTGACAATGAGCTGAGTGATGGACCCTGAAACTCAGCACAGATCTCGTTAATGCCATCGCTTTGATTTGGATTTTTATTCATATGTTTTCCACTGTCTTTTCGAGCAGCTTTTTGTGCAAGTTATTGAAACTGTTTGTGGCTAGCGCTGTAACTAATGAGCCGGCTGCATCCAGCACTACAGAAACTTGTCAAAACACTCAAGGACAACCGACTCCTGCTCCCTCTTCTCAAAATTCACGGGGGCTCCGTGCACAGATGTTACAGACTGTAGCAGCTATAATAACCTACAAATGAGATTTAGTTTTTAAAGTAGATTATGCTAAGAGGATTTTTTTTTTTTTATGGTAAATGATAGGATTGCAATTGGATCTTTTGATGAAATCAGCTATTTAGGGGAGCGGGGAAGCATTTGGATGCAGCAGCCTGGCTCTTGCACAGGAGCTTAAATCTGTCTTCCATCAATGAGGCTGGAAATCACCACGCGTGTGATGGCATTTAGTTTCTCGAGGACATTCGTCCGTGCCATGGGAGCAGCCTCTGCCTGTAGAAAGGCTCCCGCTGAGCTTGGAGCCCCGAGCGACCCCGCGGGGTGCCGCTCTGCCGTGGGATCTTTGGATCTGCTGCAGCCTCTCAACCCTGGGAGCGGAGTCCTTGGAGCAGGACGAGCTGCACGGGGAGCTGGAGATGCCGAGCACCCACCAGCCAGCAGCGCAAGGAGAAGAGCCGGGCCTGGGAGGTCGGTGAGGCTCCTAGCACCCCTCTGCCACCGCTCCCCTGCACGCCTCGCTTAAAAACGAGATGTCGAGTTTCTGCACTTGCTGCCTGCCACCCTTTTGGCTTTAAAATAAAATGAGCAAGCTCGCGGTGGCGTGGTGTTTGTAAAAGTAAAGGGCAGTGTAACCGGACTGCCTTCCAGATAAATGGACAACCTTGGAAATTACATCTTGAAAACACATGAAAAATGGTTGATGGGTTGGAGTATTTGTTTTGAAGATAACGTATCCCACCCCACATCCTCTTGCTTTACTCTGGTTTTGCTCTCCTGTGGCTCTAGCAATAAAGAGCTTTACTGTGCTTGCAAAATTTATATAATGCACACTTTCATTCTCCCGTGGGCTAGAGCCTTTAACAACATGTTTTGGTCAGTTTTACAGTTGTTATAGTGACATAATGAGATTTGTCAAAACCATATTAAATTATGTTTTCCCCATTGCCTTTTGCCCTGTGAAGGTGTGAACAGCATCTCTGCAAAGAGATGACATCGAGAACAGTTTCCTTCTGGTAGAAAAGGTCCTGAAGCGTAAATTTGCATTGATGGTGTCTTAAAGAAGTCTGGCAGCATGTTACAACGCAGCTCATTTACTCTGGTCTTTAAAGTTGCAAGTTTTTGCCTTAAAAGTAAATGAGTAAAGGTAGGCTTGTGTCATTCTTATGCATCTGGTGGCCTTGATGCCCTTGTTTTCCGCTGGCTTCAATGCCCAGGGAGCTACAACCTGAATCATGAACGTGTTTTCAAAGGCATGGGTGCTGATGTGAGCTGTGGGAGCTGCTTCGTGCATGTCTTTCTCATGTAATTACTGAAAAAAAGGCTTAAAGAGGAAGTGCAGCAGAATGGGCTGCATATGAATTTCCTGTGTTGCATGGCAGTGAAGAAAGCTCTTGGTCTTCCCTGCTGGTTGGAAGTCTCGGTGGTGCTCTGCCAACACCTCTTAGCTTGACCGTGTCTCTAAGGGGGTTAAATACATACACCTTCGCTTAAGCCATCCAGTTATACGATCGAACGACATTCCCAGGGGATCAAAGCTATGTGTCATCAATTTTGTTTCGGCGAAGACGGTTTTACTTGACACCTAATCAAACGATATTTACTTGCTGCCGCTCCGACTCTGAACTGTCATCTCATAGTTGTGTGATTTTTCACGAGCGCGGTGCCAGTAGAGTTGAGGAGACTGTGGTTTGGTTATAGCTTTAGGCTAAACTAAGCCAGATGTTATGGCCTTTATTTGAAGTCATTAGTTCTTCGCCAGTCGGTCCGTGCACATTCCTTTCATTGCTGGAGCGCTTTGCTTTTCTGAGAATATCGCCTTCTGCAGGGAATCCTGGTCATTGTTAATAAATTACTTCTGGGCATTTCAGGAAAAATTAAGTAAAGATGTAATTTACAGAAAACAAACGACACGCTGTCTTTGTTCCCACAGTGGATAAAGAGCCAGGAGACCCACAGTCACCCCAGAACATGCAGTAGATCCAAAGAGCAGAAGAAATGTTGGAGGAACCTTCTTCAACCTTGTTTCCAAGAGTTTGTTCCAGGCGTAGTTGGAAGAAGGAAGGAGGGGAATTTCCATAGATAGTTTTGGGATTTGGGAGGCTTTAAGTTTGGCTTTGCTAGTTGATCTTGACGATATTGGGCAACTCGTGTCCTTGACTTTTCCACAGCTGTCGAATGGGTGTATCTGACCTAATGTGCAACTTGAGGCTTTATTCAAGTTCATAAGTTGGTTTCTAGTTTGTAGAAAAAAGGCAATAGAGAACTCCACAGCTACATACAATGATAGTAAAATACCATAATGAGGCCAGTCGTTGCCAACCAGTAGATTTTAATTTCATGATAAATATAAAAACGTTAGTAAATGGGTTTTTTCTGCGGTGAGCAAAGAACTGCGAGCTTCAACGGTGCTCCAAACCCACAATAATTGCTTAAGAAAATTGCTTAAGCAGCTCAGTTTTCTTTTATAGGAGCTATGCTTCTGACCTTGAAAATCTAAGGCATGAAGTGTGTTAATTGGTTCTTACTGTCCCTATTATTATTATCATTATTATCACCGTCTTGTATTGCATTTTGAGCAGTCTCTGAAAATAAAAGCTGTTGCCTGAGATGCTGCCCTCTTGGCCTCTGAATTTTGTTGGAAATGTAATGAGTTAAAAATTGCTGCATTTTCATATGCCTTCGGTTTGTCTTAGGGCTGCAATTCTCAGAAGTTCGTTTTAATTGTTGAATAATCTCCATGACATTTGTGATGAGTGACAATACAATTACGGCAGTGGAACTGCACCGCTAAGGAATTTGGTTGCAGAAGTTACCTGTGTTTCCCACAGCTGAAATCTTACCTCATTTAACTAGTATTTGGTTGTCTGGTTAAGGTTAAGCCAAGAAGAAAATGTTGAGCAACAGTTCTGGTTTGAGCAAAACGGGTGGAGGAAGCAAAGGCTGGAATTTGCGGCAGGTTGGTCGTTTCCTCCATGCGGTCCAGCCGAGCACCAGGACATCCCTGTTTTGAGCTAGCTTGTCTGAATAAATGTCACCCAATGACGCCAACTGCATGATCCATAACCCTAGCCTACGTCACATGTGTCCGTGGTAGAATGGTTGCGTCAGATCCTTCTTGTAAAACGGCTGAGATATATTTTTGCGTGCAGAAGAAATGTGTTCCCAGCGTTTGGAAACATCTTTCTGGGATGGGTTTCTTATGCTCGGTCAAGACTGCGGCTTCTTGGTTGGTTGTAGGCCGAGTTGGTGATGGAAGCACTCCGTGAAACAAGTTTAGAGGCGGGATTTACTCCTATGCAGCGAAATCCTAAGGACCACTAAGCTGGGTTTAAGTACTGAAAGGATACATGAGCCTTGCCCTCTGGCGAGACGAGAGTTACACCCAGTGATAAACTTAGCCACATAGGGTACGGAATTTGCAAAGTAATTAGGAGTATTTCTATCCCAGCTTTCATTCAGAAGTGTTTCAGTTGGGTCACTAAAACACAAATTAAGCCTCCAGACAGCCCTACCTAAGAGGGAGGGGAAACGTTGCACTGGTGTTACAGTCTAGGAGCTCACACAGAGATGCTGTTGTAGAGTAGCAGAGCTCTTCAGTCTCAATTCCCACCACCCAGGTCTTGGTCCAGGCTGGCACGCTGCTCTTTGCAACTACAGTCTGCAGGTATACATGGGTTTTGCATGCTAGATGTGGTGCAACTTAAGGTTTCTTTTCACCTGAAACCATGGCTAAAGCCACTCCTGAGTCCCAGGCTTGGTTTCAAGCGTTGGGCGTACCTCTGCAGCATTTGCAACTCGGATGTTGGACGTGGATTTAGGTCCTGGAGTTGAGGTGTGAGGCCATCCTTTGTTGGCAGGCCGGAGCTGTAACCTGATTAATCTGAACAGGTAAAAAGTAACGCGATCCATCAGCAGCACAACTGGCAGCGCAGCCCGGCGAGTAGTGAATTTTTCATCAGGGGGCCCTTAGAGAGGAGGTGTACGTTACCGAGGGTGGTAGAAAGAAGAGAAGCTTAGCCAGGCTTTCATCCGGAGGGATATTGCCTAACCAGCGAGGAATCCTTTCATCAATAAATCATGAGAAGAATGGGAAAGTTTTGAAAGATCAGCCTGTTAACGTGCTCTCATCCGGCAAATTTAAGGAACATTATATTTTGGCCTGGGATGCCTTGTAGGAATCGAGAGGCGATAGCCTGCAGCGGCGCAGACCGAGGAAGGTGAGACCCCGTTGCGTGTGCTGGAGCTGGGACGGGCACCGAGCATCCATCAGCGGAGAGGAGGCAAATGTGGTGTGACCGCTAAGCCCCGGTATTGAATAACGGGAGGAGAAACCAAGCAGGCGCCCTTTTGTTCCTCCACCTGGCTGCTGTCCACACCACGGATCCTCCCTTGGAAGGGTGGCCGCGGCAAAGCAGACATCTGGTCGGCTTTCTGACAGCTTCTGCTTGGCGCCGGTGGGGATTCCCGTCCCTTCACGTGTGCAGTGAGCCCTGGTCCCGCTGCTCTGAGGAACAGGCGTGGTTTTATCCATCCGGAGTGACCAAAACACGTTTGGAGAAGGCAGGGTTTTAAATGCTCATTTCAGCACGGTTTTAAATGCTCATGTCTTTAATTTATCGTAACCTCTGTTTGACTCGGGGCTCGGTGAATAACAAAAGCTACTTTTAGCGCCTTTACGGGAAGATGGCAGGGCTCTCTGCCGGTCGTGGAGGGTGTGCTGAGCAAGAACCTCCGCTCCCCAAAGAGACAGTCTCCTCGCCCGGGTGGTACCCAGGGAGCGGAGGTGGTGACTGCAGTGGAGCAAAGTGGCTCCTTGACTGCACCTACACATCCCCGTCCTTCGTGCCACGCTCTAACGATGGAGCCGTGCTCCCTCGCTTATGTAAGCTGGCACGCGAACAAGAACTAAGTTATAACAGAAAGCAAAAGAATTCGGAGCCGTGATCGAACTCCCGCGGTGTTTACGGGGTGGAAACTTACCCAGAAATGCAGTTTTCCAAATGCCTTACTGTCAAAGTTTTTTTGTTGCTGGCTTTTTACTAATTCGGAGTGAGCAGCTCTGCACCAGCGAGATGCCTGCTGATCCTGACAATTGGGCAAATTATTTTAATGTCAATGAAAGGGGCTGTTTCTGCAGGGCGATGAGCGGGGAGCAAACCAAAATTGGAATTTACAGTGCATTTGCTACCATCCTGCCTTAATTTCCTCATATTTACTATGTGCAAAGATTTCTCTAAGTCTAACCTCAAGCATGTTGTCTTTCCTAGCAGGCAACTCGGAGCAATGGCACAGGGAGCCTGGGCTTCCAAAGTTTTGGGTGCCTTGTGTTGCCCCCACACTGGATGCTAAATGGGAGTTTGACCCTCTTAGACCCCACTAACTACCTCTCTGTGAACTTCCAGAGCCTGTTCTTCTACAGCTGTGCATCTGTGCATCATGTGCACAGCAAGGTCTCTCCAGGGAGAGTTATTGCATAGTAGCTGCTGGAGAAAATGCCCCAACAAAGCAAATTTCCCGTGACCCACCAATCTGAAGGTCACAAATAGCGAGTTTTCGTATCACCGGGTTGGCTTCCCCCAGGAGAGAGAAAATTTCAGACTTTGCCTGCAGAATCTGCTCTCGGTTTGGATGTTGGCAAAGAATGGATGACTTGGAGACTTGATAATAAATTATATTTTTCCAAAGCAATCAGCTCTTGGTGCACAGCAAGTTGCTGAATTACAACCTGGAGGAATCAGTGTTGTCAACTTGGAGTAGCTCAGGATCATTGTGGAGGACGAGAGACAGGAGGAATTTAAGTTCTTCAGTGTTTTGACTGGAAGGTTTTGCTTTATTTTGACCCTTTTCGTTGCAATCCCGGTAATCGATGCTACAGGAATTAGTGATTAATATCCCTGTGTCCTTTCTTGCACAAGAAGGTAAATGCTTCTACCATACGTTAGCAGCTTTTAGTAATCTTTTGGTCAAATAAGGCTGGACTCCTCCAGCAAGAGTGTGTCTTCAAGAGGCATCCCAAATCTCCTAACAGCCCTGAATCAGAAAGTTCAGGTGGTAGAATAAATAAATCCGCTCTTTCCTGCTTCGCCTTACGGTTCCTGTAAGAATATCTGAGTCCCTGCCGTAGAGTGGCGTGTGGGAATGGGTCCGTATGGACCGTCCATTCCTTAAGGCGTTTTGATATCAGGTCTCTGAGTGATGGGAGAGATGGTTTCTGAGTGTTTTGGCCATCCAGTTTCTTATGAACACGGGCAAAGAGGACTTTTGCCATGGCTTTGGACTGAACCACTGACCTGCTCTGCTGCTTTTGCCTTGGGAATGTCATTTACACCTCGTTAGTCTACCCACCTAGAAGGATGATCAGAAACCTTAACGATGCGTAATAAAGTCCTCCTAAAAGCTGGAGTAGACCAAGTGAGTTTTATCCTGATCACGTGAAGGCTATAAAGCCCCTCCATGTTGGAAGGGATGATCTCCTCAGGAAAAGCAGCCAGTTTTCTGTTGTGTAGGTTTTGTGGGGCTGAACTGATACGGGAGAAGTTTGTGAGGGTCCTTGGGTGTTTAGCGTAATGTATTGGCAAAACTTGGACCCACAAGGTTTAGCAGCTGTGCAAGGACGTGAAGTCAAAGGCAACACCAATGGCATGTCCTTGGTGCTGTCCTTCTGGAGCAAGAGCTTAACAGGATCAGAAAACCCATGGACACATTGGGGCGAAGGAAAGGAGGAAGCCATAGATCCCTTATCGAAACAAATCCTGCCTCGAAGGTAATTCCAACTGTTAGGAGCGGAGCCAAGCCCGTCTTCGGAGCTTCACTGCCAAAATTCCCACAAGGACTTATCCGATGAATGAGGAAACGGAGCAGCCCCCAGTCTTTCCAGCACAGTGGGGTGTCTCCGAGGGAAGGCTGGGATCACACCTGCCTGGAGGAGAGAGAAGCCAAAAATAGACGCCAGCATATTTTGGCCGAGGCAAAGTACGAACCCCCACCTCTGTGGAATGGCTGCGTCTCGGGCTCTGCCGTCAGCTGGCGTGCAGGGTGTCTGGTACCACTCGCCAGCTGATTTTTTAAGCTTGGCTTACGGGTTTGCATTTGGGAATATCAAACATCAGCTCAGAAACGCCTTTGTGGTGGTAATTCCTGGAGCATCCCAGGGTCCCGCTGGGGTTATTCCTGCACGGTGGGCTCCTCCCTGCAGCATCGTAAACCTTCTTTCAGCATTCGGCAGTGAAAGCGTCACTAAAATTGCTCAAATCCGACTGAAAGAGAAGATGATATCCCGAGGGAGCCTATGGTGATCTGCAAGTGGAGTAGCAGGCTCTGAATGAGCATTTCTTCCCAGTCTCACCAGTATCGTGGTGTCTCTATCGGATAGTGTGTCCTGAAAATGGGCGAAGTTAAGGGAGAATCAGCATCGTTTGTGGCGGTGCAATTATTTCCTTAGTTTGCTGATGGGGATAAGAGCAAGGATGGTGTGAGAACGGAAAGAAATTGGGTTGGAAAATAACTCTCCAACTTGGAGGAGGACCTCCAAAAATGCACCCCCACCTGCCTCCAAAGCCCCGAGCCTGCGAGCAGCTCTGCCTAACGAGCAAACAAAAAGCTTAGGAGATTTCTTTTATTTCACTGTATTTCCTGAGATGACCCAAGTCGGCGTGACTCTGGGTCACAGCTCACGTGCACAGGGCAAGCCGCGGGCTGGGAATGACGGCGAGCATCTTGAGACAGGAGTTTCTGACCTCAGCCGTGAAGACGCGCACCGATGCCGAGATGATAAGAGCCAGACTGCTGAACTGGGAAAGAAAAGCAAATAGCGCTTGGGTGTCGAACGCCGTGTTTACAGGAGCAAATAGTTTATCAAAGTGGGGAGCGACTGCAGGCAGTGCAGGCAGAGATGCTCTTGCAGCAGGCAGCATCACCCAGGGGTTTTCATGCTGCCTGCTGCCTGCAGTCCCAGCAGGGATTTGGTGTATTTTTTTACACCTCTAAACAAACTGCATGTTCCAGTGTAAAGAAAAAACAAGCTTACATACGCCCTTGTGCTCAGATTGCGACTGGTTAAAAATAACAGGTATTACTCACCAGATTTTATCAAGACTTTCCATATCCTGAAGGGCCTCGTGCGGGCTCCAGATAGCATCACCTGAACTGCGGCTGCAGATTCAGCCTTAGCACTATTTAATTTTGATGAACCCTGTCTTCTTTTTTTGAGATGTCAGCTCTTAGGCGCATGCCTCAGCCGTCAGCTCACTTGTCGGTACTTTGCCTTTTGGAGTCTGCCCACAGAAAAAAACCCAATAAATAAAAAAATCATAAAAGATGGAGAGAAAGAAGTAGCAAGAGATGTATAACAAAGAGGGTCGTGCTTGCCTGTGTCCATTCTGAATTGCTTCAGGATCCGATCAGGTCAGGTTCCTTCATACCTCAAGCCAACCTAGAGGTTTCTAAGAGCTTAAAAACACTCAATGAGCTTTATCAGCCAGAGATTTTCAGATGAAGTCTGGGCTGCGCAGTGGTCTGATGCCAGCAACCAGAATAATTAGTGTTTCTACTGCTGCCAGCTCTGAGGTTTTCTTATTTAATATGGTAAATGGTGACAGGACCCTTCTGTCTTTGCTGTAATAAGGTGGGAAAAATAATCCTGGCTGTAAAACTGCGTTTTTATTGCAGTGGGCTTAACTCTGTAACAGCAGGTAGACCCTTAAGAGGGTCTACAAGCTGGTCTCCAGCAAGGTCTTGATGGGGAGAAGAAGACTTGTCTTGGTTCTCCTGGTCTTGCTCATGCATCTTCTGGTTGAGCAGAGAGTGCTCTTCTGGAAGACGTGCCCCGGTCTAACATGAATTTTTGTGCTCAGTGCATAAGTAGTTGCGTGGAGCATGGTCAGACGGAGCTCAGATTAATTAAGCCAGGATTACTTTGTTATTACCTACTTTCATCCAAGGAGAGATACAGGAGCCAGCCATGTGCCCCATGCTGCAGCAGAAAATGCAACTGCTCTCTAGGAAATCGGGGAAAACATGAGAAATACTTTCCTAGAAAAGCTAGAGATGTGCTAGTATCTACAGAGGGATGGGCAAAGCTTCGGCGTAGCAGGGACCTGGACTAGAGCGTGCCATTGGACGGTGCAGCTGACCTTCAAATGAGTGAATATTAGCTACTAATTAAGAAAAAAAAATCCAATTTGTCAGTAATACAGTATTTTTGACTTAATATTTCACCATCCAAAGGTGAGGCACTACTGAGCTTCCAGAGGACAGGCAGCAGGGATGGTGGGCACAAAGTGCTCCAGGGTTTTTGGGTTGAGCCAAAGGCTTGGCTTTTCCTTGCTGCTTTTCTCTAGCCGCGCTTCGTGGGCTTGCAAGTTGGTGAGCAAAGAGCAAGATCAGCCGAACGTGTTCCCTGTGTTTTCTTTAATAAAACTACAAACCCATCCAAATTTCCCTTCGTCTGTTCGGGGAATGGAAGTTGGGGTTTTTTTTTTTCCTATGACTGTCATTCCGGACTGGATGTATTATTTAAAAAAAAAAAATTAGAAAATCAATTCTGACCAGTGCCTCTTCATGCCGAGAGTGCTTCCATTAATATCAGATGGGAAAGTCAGTCCAAACACTGAAAGTGGATATAGTTTGCATTTGAAGGAAGGTTTTGTGTATGAAACTGAGAATTGCTTCCCAGTCTGACACCGGTGATTGATTGCAGTTCTGCTAAAGATTAGCCAGACGTTTTAAGCACCGCAATTATTCATGTTTTCATAGTTAGATGCTATATTTAAACTGTGTCTAACAACGTATGTACACTGGGTTATGCTGCTACACAGGCCCCGCTCCTGAGCGGGGAAGGAAAATGCAATTTTTTTTTTAGATTATTTCATTTTCCAGGTATATTTTGTGCCATGTGTGCTCTCTAACATAGCTAGCCCGATGCACACATGATGTCAATTATAGCTCGCCGCCCTTGGCACCAGCACCTTTGCAAGGACGGCGGGTGAGAGGTGTCCAGCGAGGAGATGGGAGACCTGGAGGTGTCCCGGCATGGTGGGGTGCAGCTTCTGGTTGGGGTCCCCGTCCCCTGCTGCAAGGCAAAGTGCTCCTGGTAATAACGACAACCCCCGGGACCTCGTGGGGATGTCTGGACCCAATGGCTTTGTGTTTGCCAAGCATTTCGGTACCAATGGGTGCAAAGAGGCTGTAGAATTATTCAAATTAAACAAACAACTGGCGTTTGTTCCCTTTCCTGTGTCGGTGGTAGTGGAAACCCAAGGCAGGAGCCGGTTATGGGATTTCTGGTGATTTCTATAGACGGGCAAAGGGATAATAGTGCAACTTTCTTAGCCACCAACTCAGAAAACAAGTGAAGGCGACCTTTCCTCTGTGCAGTCGTGCTCTTGAATAGCGTATCTCGAACAGCACTTCACGCAGAGGTCTTCAACCACATCCTCATCTTGGTTTCTACCTGAGAACGAGTAAGGACGCCTTGCAAACCTCAAAATTGCCCTACTTTGAAATGCTTTTAATTTTTTTGGTTGAACAGCACCATCTCAGTACCCAGCGATGCTCCCGATAGGCTTTTGCTTGCTCGCAAGTCTGATTTCCCACCGGCACGAGCAAGCAAACTCTGGGTCACCGAGCTTGGTTTGCTAGAAGGCTTGTCCCGGAGATTTTGTAGGTGAAAGCGGTGGGTTTGAGTCTCTGAATGACTTCTGAGGGGTCCGGAAAAGGTAACTCAGACAGACAAGCCTCTTGCCAGTAAACCTCAATTAATTATTCAGGAGTCTACATCTCTCTCTGCTGAATTTGGAGAGCTCAGCAGATCAAAAAGAGGTTGAGACCCCCTGGCTTAGGGAGGGAGGATGTGAAATGCTGGGAAACCTGCTGGAAAACTCAACCTTGTGATGTGTTTCATTTTGGGAAGGATGGATGACAGCGTGTTTACTGCTGCGAGGTTCGGGCTTGGAGATCCATCGGAGCATTTATCATCCGCTGCTCGTTTAGATTTGTAGCTTATTGGCGGAGCTTTGAGTCAACATTTAAATTCCTACTGTTTCCGCTGAAGAACAGTATTTACCACT
Source organism: Phaethon aethereus (assembly GCF_964289735.1). Lineage (NCBI taxonomy): Eukaryota > Metazoa > Chordata > Aves > Phaethontiformes > Phaethontidae > Phaethon > Phaethon aethereus. The sequence continues at coordinate 84,069,450 of NC_138578.1, forward strand.
TTTCCATTACTTTCTAGTGCCTTGAAAATCTGTAAGACAAATGAAACCTGCAAAATAGATGATGATGATGATGATGATGATGATGATGGTAGTGTGTCTGGCTAATGCCAGGCATGGCGGTGCCCAATCTGGCCAGCTGTGAGGGGTTAATTTGGCATGCTTCTGCTCTGCCATGTCAGTAAAATTCCTTGATAAAGTTGATGGTGTAGTTGAGTACAGGTGATTTTTTTTTTTATATATGGATATGTATTGGTTTTTTTCCATTTTTGGATGACGTATAACTTTGGAGCGTTACAGCTGTTTAGACTGTAGAAAAGTTTGGCTTCACATGCGCTCACCTCCCATATGTTACAATATTAATAACCCTCTGTGTAACTAAGTGTAATGAATTTTTTCCCCAAAAAAAGCAATGCTTTGCAGATGACAAGCCACACAAAATAACTGTCAGGTGTTCCAGAGCCTCGTACTCCCACTGCAGGTTTGTGAATGGGTGAAGTGAAGCCCAAAAAGCCGATGGCAAAGGAGAACCTGAAGCATGAGAGCGGCTCAGATCTATTAGCCGCAATGAGCCTCAAGGGTCGTTAAGTCACAGTGACGGGCTTGGCATCGTGCAGGCGTCCTTCGTGGGAATCGCTCCAGGTCTGTGTTAATACCCTCGGCTGTAGGGGTCACCTCATGATGGTACGTCTCTCTTCCCTGAAAAAAAAAAAAAAGGAAAAAAATGGGGGGTGGGAAAGGAAAGAAAAAAAGAAGAAAAAAGGGAAGAACAGAAAAGAGGAAAAAGGAAAAAAGAATAGAGAAAAAAGGAAAAAAAAAGAAAAAATGCAGCCTAATGTGGCAGTGAAAAAGGAAAAAAAGGAAAAGAAAGCAAAAAAAGAAGGGAAAAAATGCAGCATAACGTGGCGGTGTCCTGAGTAGCCCCAGGCTCGCGCCTGCCCTGAGCGTTCAAACCCTCACGTTGCTCACTGCTCACTATGGCTTGTCAAAAGAAATCTCTTGAAAGGGGGGACGGGGATATTGTGGAGCCTGTCACGCCGCGCTGTCACAGGCGACCGGCGGCGCTGGCAGCGTGCGGCCCCGAGGCTGCGAGTCCCGTTCTGTTGGCCATTTATTACCGTTTTTGAAAAGGAGCTTTGAGGCTACCTTAATGCCATTGTGCAACTGCAGATTGATAATTTCCTATTTAAGTAGGGTTTTGTGGTTTACGGTTACAGGTAACAGGATCAGGACTGCCAAGCTGTTTGCAGAGGATAACACTTGGCTTTACCATGCTTTCTAAAATCAATTTAAACCTCCCCTTACTGGCATCACTAAAGCCCAAAATCTTCCCTGGAAGGCGTGAATGCGGACAGCGGGACGGCAAACTTAACTCCAGCCTTGCCACGGCTCCGGCCAGCTGGGCTTTCCTTGGGAAGGGGCTAATCCCTTTGCAAGTCCGGCAAATTTGGTCCTCGATGCTGCGATTCAGGGAGCATCCCCTTGCGCTCGTTTTACACCGGGCAGCAACCAGGCAGCAACCAGGCAGGAGATGCTTGGCATCTCTTTGCCAAGCGGTACCAAGTGCATCAAACCCAGTATTCTTTCATATAAATCCCTGTGTTCTTTCATATAAATGCTTATATTCTCTTCAAAGCTGAACCTGGACCCACAGCCGAAGGTCTATCTCGTACCACGCTGCCTGCAGCCGGCGTAGCCCTGCCTGCAAGCGGGCTGCCAGAAAGAAGCTTCGGCTCTGCCTGTTGCTTTGGCTCTGCAAAGGGGACAGGTGTAATTTATGATGCTGGGAGCCACCATTGTCAGGATTTCAAAATACAGCATATGTTAGGCTTGGAAAGTTGTTTTGGTTCTTGCAATTAAAGCACCACATAAATATCCGCCAGATGAGGTGCTCCAGGCTCGCTGAGTTATGGCTGTGGCTTGCAGAAATCACTCCAGCAGTCGCTGATATACTAGTATTTTCTATGCTAGGATTTATATTTCCCGGTTTCTTAAAGCTACTGTACATTCGTGTTTAAGGCTAGGGTTTAGTTCTGGGCAACCTGCTAAGAAATGTGAGTTGTTACTGTGAACTCTACTTGGCCTTTCAGCTTTGTTGACAGAAATTTAGTCCACATAGACAAAAGGGAGAAAAAGAAGAAAGTGAAGCAGGTGAGGTCATTTGGAGTTGAGAGGAGCCTGAAGCACGCCCGTGTTGGGAGCGAAGCTGCGATGAGCCCGATGACGGCCGAGGTGTCGGTGGAGGAGCGTGGCCGAGCCCTTTTTGCTCCTAGGAAAGAAAAAAGAAAGGTGATTTAGGGAAGGGAAAATAAGGCTAAAACTAAGTGCACGCAGGTGAGATCCTCCAGGGACCAGCCTTGTCACCCTGGCTCATTTTGGCTGGGCAAGATACGGGGCAGGGTGGCTATTCCTGCTGGCGTCGTACCTGCTGCGCCGCCATGGGGACCCGCCTTGGTAAGGCTGCCGGCGCGGGCAGCGAGCGGGGCGGGCAGCGAGCGGGGCGGGCAGCGAGCGGGGCGGGCAGGGAGCGGCGTGGGCAGCGAGCGGGGCGGGCAGCGAGCGGGGCGGGCAGCGAGCGGCGTGGGCAGCGAGCGGGGCGGGCAGCGAGCGGGGCGGGCAGCGAGCGGCGTGGGCAGCGAGCGGCGTGGGCAGCGAGCGGGGCGGGCAGGGAGTGTGGCGGGCAGCGAGCGTGGTGGGCAGCGAGCGTGGTGGGCAGCGAGCGTGGCGGGCAGCGAGCGGCGTGGGCAGCGAGCGTGGTGGGCAGCGAGCGTGGCGGGCAGCGAGCGGGGTGGGCAGCGAGCGTGGCGGGCAGGGAGCGGCATGGGCAGCGAGCGGGGCGGGCAGCGAGCGGGGTGCCGCGAGCGGCGTGGGCAGCGAGCAGGTTGCCGCGAGCGGGGTGGGCAGGGAGCGGTGCGGGCGGCGAGCGGGGTGCCGTGAGCCGGCAGCGCTGCCCATCAGGTAACAGCGGGCACCCCTGCACGCAAGGGCCGCTGGCCGAGCCCGCCGCTCACCGGCCGGGTGCCGCCTGCCCTGCGCCTGACCCTCGCCTGCCTTCCCTCCACGATAACGTGGCCGAGGGTTGGTTGCAAAGCCTCTTACCTGGGCGCCAGGGACGGGGCGGGGGAGCACAAAAGGCCAAACCCAAACCCCGGCGTGACCTTGGCGCTGGACCGGCGCCGGGAGGGACCTGCCAGCGCTCGCCCCGCTGCCATCGGGGCTGAAATGTAGGTCCCAGGGTGCCAGCGGCTGTGGGTCGGGCTTTTGCTGGGGATGCAGGAGGAGCTGGGGCAAAATCCATCCCACCCTGGGCCCTCCAGCACCAGCGAGGCGTGGGGTGTCACCTCGGGGGACTTGCACAGCGGTGGGGGCTGCTGGAAGGATGCAGGATGGTGCTTCGTGCTGCCTGGTCCCAGATCAAAGGGCACCATCAAGCAGCATCGATTTGTAGCCAGGAGGGGGAAGGAGCTGGAAAACCGAGCCAGAATGTGCTGCTTCGTGGCCGTATTGTGTTGTCTCAGCGTTTGCTGTCCCGGAGCAGAGCTGGCACCCCCTGATACTGCTGAGGGGCAAGAAGCCGGGGAAGAAGCATCTCCCTCACCCCCAGCTCTGCGAGGGTGATGTGTGCCCTGAAGCAGATAGTTTGGTAATCCTTGAAAAAACATCTATTTTGCGTCTCCGTGAAACGTCACGCCCAGCTGTGGTATTTCACAGTGTCACACGGGTGCCTTACGGCCATAGGGATAACGAGAATGGGAAGATATATTTATATAAAATAAAGTTATAAAAGCTTCGTGCTGAAAAGTCACTGCTTTTTATATATTGTAAAATATTCTGTAAAACTAAAGCAGGGTTTAAGTGATTTGATACAAGCCCCGTAAACTTCAGCTGAGGCCTCTGCTGATAAACTGTCAAGGAGCCCAGGATTTTGCGGTTTTTCATTAAAAAGCCGTAGATGAAAACGTGGTTTCGTGCTGTATTTCAAAGCTTTTTCTGTGCCGTAGGAGAGCGCTGAGGTTTGGAGTGACTTTTTCCCGGGAACTGATTTTTAAATAAGAATTTTCACCATTATTTTGAGTGCTGGGGGTGTGCTTGTTGCTGAAGCAGGCAAGTGGCGAGATCCCTGCGGTCAGGCTGGGATGCTGAGGTCCGTGGTGGTTTCCCATAAGGGTCCATACCTCCCGCGGTCACCTGGACAGCAAAAGCTCGTGAAACCTCGCCGTACCACTGGCTGGATACACGATGGTGGGAACGCTCAGTCCAAACTAAAGGTGTGTGTTTTCTGTGCTCCTGCATCCACCCCTTGAGCCTCAAGTCCACCATGTAGGACTTCCTTAGCAGGAGATGGGACCCAGAGTGTCCTTGTCTTTATACGCCTGTGACACACGGTGCAGATATTTAGTGCTTTTCTGTTAGGTCTGCATGGCTACACATAAAGAAGTTTCCAAACCCTCAGCATCAGCCAGCATCTCCACCTGCCTTGCTCTGTTCAGGATGGCTGATAGGATGAAATACTTGGGGTTTCCTTCAATAGTCAACCTTTTGCACTGCATTGGGTAGCTGGTGGAGACCTTGTTTCGTATGGAAAGAGGATGTTCCAGTTGTGTTTTCAGGTTTCTCTAAAAAGGAAAAAATAGAGCTTATAGAATCACAGAAACATAGAATCATTTAGGTTGGAAAAGACCTTTAAGATCAAGTCCAACCATTAAGCTAGTACTACCAAGTCCACCACTAAAGCATGTCCCTAAGCACCACATCTAGACATTTTTAAATACCTCCAGAGATGGTGACTCCACCACTTCCCTGGGCAGCCTGTGCCAATGCTTGACAACCCTTGCAGTGAAGAAATCTCTCCTAATACTCAGTCTAAACCTCCCCTGGCACAACTTGAGGCCGTTTCCTCTCGTCCTATCGCTGGTTACTTGGGAGAAGAGACCAACACCCACCTCACCACAACCCCCTTTCAGGTAGCTGTAGAGAGCGATGAGGGCTCCCCTCAGCCTCCTCTTCTCCACACTGAACACCCCCAGCTCCCTCAGCCGCTCCTCATCAGACTTGTGCTCCAGACCCCTCACCAGCTCCGTTGCCCTTCTCTGGACACGCTCCAGCACCTCAATGTCCTTCTTGTAGTGAGGGGCCCAACACTGAACACAGGATTCGAGGTGCGGCCTCACCAGTGCCCAGTCCAGGGGCACGATCCCTGCCCTGCTCCTGCTGGCCACACCATTGCTGATGCAAGCCAGGATGCTGTTGGCCTTCTTGGCCACCTGGGCACACTGCCGGCTCATGTCCAGCCGGCTGTCAACCAGCACCCCCAGGTCCTCTTCTGGTGGGCAGCTCTCCAGCCACTCCTTCCCAATCCTGGAGCGCTACATGGGGTTGTTGTGACCCAAGTGCAGGACCCAGCACTTGGCCTTATTAAACCTCATCTAGGTGACCTCGGCCCATCGATCCAGCCTGTCCAGATTCCTCTGCAGAGCCCTCCTGCTCTCCAGCAGATCAACACTCCCACCCAACTTGGTGTCATCTGCAAACTGACTGAGGGAGCACTCGATCCCCTCATCCAGGTCGTCAATGAAGATACTGAACCAGACCGGCCCCAGAACCGAGCCCTGGGGAACACCGCTTGTGACTGGCCGCCAGCCGGATTTAACGCCATTCACCACAACTCTCTGGGCTCGGCCATCCAGCCAGTTCCTCACCCAGCAAAGAGTACACCCATGTAATCCATGAGCAGCCAGTTTCTCCAGGAGAATGCTGTGGGAAACAGTGTCAAAGACTTTACTAAAAGTAGTCTGCTAAAGTTTATTAAAGTAGACAACATCCACAGCCTTTCCCTCATCCCCTAAGCGTGTCACCTTGTCATGGAAGGAGATCAGGTTAGTCAAGCAGGACCTGCCTTTCATAAACCCATGCCGACTGGGCCTTATCACTTGGTTGTCCTGTATGTGCCACGTGATGGCACTGAAGGTGATCTGCTCCATAACCTTCCCCTGCACCGACGTCAGACTGACAGGCCTGTAGTTCTCCAGATCCTCCTTCCAGCCCTTCTTGTAGATGGGCATCACATTTGCTAGCCTCCAGTCAACAGAGACCTCCCAGGTTAGCCAGGACTGCTGATAAACGATGGAAAGTGTCTTGGTGAGTGCTTTCGCCAGCTCCCTCAGCACCGTGTGTGTCTAAGTGGTGTAGTGGGTCGCTAACCATTTCCCCTTGGGTTGTGGGGGCTTCATTCTGCTCCCCCTCCCTGTCTTCCAGCTCAGGGGCTGGGTACCCAGAGAACAATTGGTCTTACTATTAAAGACTGAGGCCAAGAAGGCGTTAAGTACCTCAGCCTTTTCCTCATCCGTTGTCACTGTTTCCCCCACATCCAATAAAGGATGGAGATTCTCCTTAGCCCTCCTTTTGTTGCTAATATATTTATAGAAACATTTTTTATTGTCTTCTATGGCAGTAGCCAGATAAAGTTCTAGCTGGGCTTTGGCCCTTCTGATTTTCTCCCTCCATAACTTCACGACATCCTTGTGCTCCTCCCGAGTTGCCTGCCCTTTCTTCCAAAGGTCATAAACTTTCCTTTTTTCCTGAGTTCCAGCCAAAGCTCTTTGTTCAGTCAGGCCAGTCGTCTTCTTCCCCGCTGGCTCGTGTTTTGGCACATGCTCCTATGCCTTCAAGATTTCCTTCTCACAGAATGTCCAGCCTTCCTGGACATTCTTGGCCCTTCAGGACTGCCTCCCCCTTCAGGGAGTTTGTCAGCCAGGCTCCTAAAGAGGCCAAAGTCTGCCCTCCGGAAATCCAAGGGAGCAGTTCTGCTGAGCCCCCTCCTCACTTCTCTGAGAACCGAATCTATCATTTTGTGATCGCTATGCCCAAGATGGCCTCCAACCATCACATCGCCCACAAGCCCTTCTCTGTTCGCAAACAACAGGCCCAGCAGGGTGCCTTCCCTGGTCAGCTTACTCACCAGCTGTGTTAGGAACTTCTCTTCCACACACTCCAAGAACCTCCCGGACTGTTTCCTCTCTGCTGTGTTGTATTTCCAGCAAATGGCTGGTAAGTTCAAAGCTTGTTATCTTTTGGAGGCCACTTTTGAGGTTTTCAGTGCTTTGAACCTGTTTTGAGCTGGATGAACGCCTCTCCCAGGTGCTCCCAAGTGGCAGATAACAGAATACTGCTGCACCACGTCACTTTTTGGTTTTTCCCCTTGCATTTAAGGTCCTGGGCAAATGGCTGTTCTAACCGACCTAACCACACAAAGCAGGACTAGAAGGGATGGATGCGAAGAGATCCCTCTGGCAAGGTAGTCATCGCTATGTCCAAGCCATTTGTGACAATCACCCCCTGTCACCCTGTTCTTTAAGAACACCGCGACGATGAGGAGTCGCGGGCTCCCCTGCACCATCTGTCCTAGCGCTCACTGCGCCCCGCGGCTACCAGAGGTTTTCTACTGTTGAACATCGATGTTAAAATGGCTTTAATTTAAGTGCGTAGTTCCCTGGTCCTCCTTGGAGCAGATATATTTATCCTCTTCATCGATACAGCTGCTTTTTTCTGCATCTGCTTGTCCCCACAGCACTGGGGATGCTCGCCAGTCCATCCCCATCCCTTTCCTATCCAAAACTGGATGCATGGCATCAGCTGAGAAAGATGCACAAACGACTTCCATGTGCCTCAGACCGTTTGCTCACTGCTGATAACTCACTTTTAATTTGTGGGTCGTTACAATCGTTAGAGAGACTCTTCCTGTGCTGCTGGAACCGCCTGAGGTTTTGCACGGGTGGGAAGTGCCCGTCGATGGGATGTAGAGCTCTGCTCCTCATGCCCCCTCCCCGGCACATCCTTCGGATGCTGCTGAATATCTATTTCCCCTCTGCCGGAGGCATGGTGCAGGCTGTGCACGAGCCTTGCTGCGTACCTGTGCGACCTCCCTTGTGGAGTCCTTTACCTGTTCCCCTCCGGCGTCTCATAAATGTGCTTTTCTTTTTATTTTAATGTGTGTTAAAAGTAGAAAAACGCGCTATCTCTTGCAGGCAAGGGTTTCCCCCTATTTGCACTCTGTGCTCGCTGACTTGGCCAGCACTTGCAGAACTGACACCGTATTAAAGCACAGATCCTGCCTTGAACTTGCTCCTCGCGAGCTGAATTAGAAACCAAAACATTTTACTGGCTTGTTTGGGGACCTTTAAGCGCCGAGATAGATGCGCAAGTTGCAGCGCTGGCTGGACCGCAGCCCTCGGCTCCCGTTTGAGCATCCAGCTGCTGTATAATCCTGGGGGATTTTTGCTGAGGTTGCTGGACCAGCAGCGGGAGAGGGGTTGAACAGATTGCAGGATGGCTGAGAACAGCACGTTCCCCGCACGTGGGGAAGATTTTTGGGTCCTATTAAAGTGATAAAGAGGATTTTAGCCAATCTCCCTTTTGCACCGAGCTGTGGGACACATCCCTGCCTTTGCCATTTATTGTTTTCACCAACCAAGTAGGATCAAGCGTGTACTTCTCTTTTCCAAGTTCAAAACGATGTGGCTTTGGTTCTCCTGCTGGTTTTGGCCCATGTTGGTTCCAGTTTGTTTGACACTACTCTCTTCCCCCATCCCTCCATCCTCATCTTCCCTCTCCTTCCCCGTGATAACGCTCCGCTTGAGCCCCTCGGAGATGCCGCTGCTCTTCTGAGCCCCCAGAAAGAGAAATAAATTGTGCAGAAACAAATTCCCTGCATATGAATTCCCCTTGGAAACCCGCCTGCCTGGTTTATAATTAATGCTGCTATTGTTCTCCTCTTTTTGTATATTTAGATGGCCTTTTTGTTTAAAGTTGATTACTTGCTGCTCCTTTGAGTATCTCTCAGGGGAGGGAAATGGATGATATTTCAACAGCGGATCAGCCACAATATGTACTAAATAAACAGACTTGCTACAAACACCATAAAGGCCCCTTTGTCCTGTCGGATAGCAAAAGTGGAAAAAAAAAAAAAATCTCCCAGAAGGATGCTGGTGAGCATAACTTATCTATGAGATCTCCTATTGCTATGATTGTACCGGAAAGTGTCCTAAATTAAACACTTCCACCCTTCAACGGTCACCTAAAATGTCACCCCAGCTTTAAAGGCTTAGCAGATGGTATCGTCTTAAGTATTCCCAGGGGCAGCCAAGCCTGCGCTGGGCAAGGTCTCCGTGTTCGGCCGTGCTAACGCACCGTGCGAGAGCTTCTGTCAAGCATCGGAATAATAGGTTGCACATGGCTATCGATTAAATGACAGTTTTCCCTCCTAACAAAATTGATCTTGGCTTTGGATTTAGCGGTCCCCGGCTCCGGCTGCAAGTTTGTTCAGTTATCTAATTTTAATGATCAAGTTTCCATTTCTTCTGCGAAAGTAATTTATATTTCAGAGGCTTTGGAGGGGGAGAGGAAAGAAGGAATATGTGAACACCCAGCGATGCGAGGGAAAGGCTCAGCAACCTTCAGTCATCCCGGACCTGTCCCTGATAAGAGGTGGCTAGGAAATGAATTCCGATCCTGATTTTTTGGGGGGTCAAAGGGATCGCCAGTGTTTTAACCCCCAGGGAATGTAGACCACACAGAGTGTATCTGCATGAACTTGGATCACAAGGCGGGTTTGCAGCGTAGGTGCCTTGCGAGCTCCCCAACATTGATGAGAAGTTCCACCAGCGTGGGGCTGGTTATACTTTTAATTTCTCCTTGACCTCCCTGTTTGAGTGGAAATGTGTCGTGGAGCTATTTATTACGTGGAGACGACGACCTCAGCTCAGCCCCGCCGTCAGCTCCCAACGCAAGCGATGCGCTCAGATAGATGTGTTGGTGTCAGATGGTGGCACCTCCGCCGGGGAGGCTCTTCAAAGCTTATCGGCCTGAAGGACTCAGCCTGCTGAGGAGCAATCTTGATTTATTATTGACAAACGGGTAAAACAATATCATGAATGACTGCAAAAGTCTTGCATCCAGTCGGATGCACGGTTATATGCTGCTGCTTTTTGGAACTAAAGTTCAACGCTGGGTTAATTGCTTTTGGTCTGTAGTTATCTCTGGAACATCCTATCAATGTTACATGATCAATAAATAAACTCGGGAGAAAATTTAAGACATCTGTATGGACAAAAATATTGGGTATGAAATCATAGCAAAATCTGCTTGGCAAAAGAGGCTGTTAAAGCAAGATTAGTTTTCGTAAACAACATCACGGCGTGTTTTGAAATGCTTGGTTAGACTGCGCCGAAGGAAAGCGGCCAAAGGAGTCGGGATGAGGAGGGAACCGCTGAATAAAGCTGCAGTAAAGCATCCCAGGGCACATCAGGGTGCCTCAGCCTGGCACAAGTTGAAATTCATGGCAAAGCAGACGTAAAAACTAGGAGCTGAGCTCGTGCCACCTGGCCCAACGTAGCTTCATGAGCTCCAAACCTTCGCCTCCAACAGCCCGCAGATTAAATGCGGGATTTATGTCCTGCGGCTGTGGCATCACGCACAGCGGCATCACCGGCAGTGCGGCGTGGAGGACGCTGCTCTTGTTTTCATCTCTGGGGTTCTCGCCAGGCTTCTTGGACTTGGAGGATTTTTCTTTGAGAGCGCAAGCCCTGTCTTAACCTCCTCTCTTAACCGAGTTATTGACTCCGTTTATTCAACGGCATGTGGAACTGCCGCAAACAAGTTGTCAGTGCAGAGAGGGAGCTTTGAATTGTAATGCAGAGCAGAAGGGGAAAGTGTCGTAGGCAGAGATTAGTAGCTGAGGCCCCACAAAACCAGAAAGGATGGCGATGCTTTCCTCGGTGGTGAGAGGATGAACGAGCCGAAAACCAGTAGGAAAAAAAAATTAGGAGAGAAAAATGCGTTCAGTCCTGCTTTTTATTTTGTCCCGTCAAGTGAGAACAAGGTAATGAAGTTAAAACTCTTAAACTGAAAGGGATGGGAACTTGAACCCTTACAAAGTTCTCTCTTTTTTTTTTTTTTTTAAATAAATACCAATTTGCTGCCACAGTAAATCAAAGCTGATGTGGCTGAATTTAAAACACAGACTGCCTAACTCTTCCAAAGGCGAGTTCAGAAAGGAGCGTACCAGGAAAAAGGAGGTTTTGACTGTAATGCAAAATGTGCTTTCCTCCAGGTGTTGTGGTTTGCTGTCTCTTTCTTTTTGAAGAATCCAAAGTTTGCAGGATTCAGGTCAGAACTTGGAAAATCGTAATAATCACTCAGGGTTACGTGTGTGCTTTATGCTGTGTAAAAATACCTTTACTTTTCGGGGGTCTCTACGCAGGCAATAGCAACGCTGCGAATACAAGGTTTCTTCCCCACCGGGATGCTGTCCCTTGTGCCCTCTGCGTCACTCCCGTCGGAGGCGATACGCGGTATTTCCAAGATGCTGGGAGAACAATTAATAAATTGCATTGAATAGAATTACATGAGCCCCACAACAGAAAAATGGATTACTTACAGCCCCGCCAGCCGCCCTCCCCGGTCCCTCTCACGGCCGTAACCTCGGAGGAACACTCACTTTACAGTTCACGCCACGACGAGGTCAGATCCAGTGTTGAAATAGGATTAAGTACCAAAGGCAATCTCGAAATAATGTTCGTCTGAGTGAACCCTGATAAAAATCAAGGAAACTCAGAGCTCAGACCTCTCCCAGCCTGAAACCATAGCAGCACAGCCTGCGTCGGTGTGTGCCAGGGGCCGTGTGTTCCGAGGTGTTCGCCTTGAAATGCTTGAGAATAGTAAGGTTACATGAGATTATTTTTTTAGTTTTAGGAAGATTAAGGACGGCTTCAGATCCTACACCTTGGGAAATGTGTTGAATCGTTAATCAGGAACGTCTCTGTGCCTCAGTTGTCCGTCTTCACGTGGATGCTGATTTTGTATCTTGCCTCCTTTATTAAGCTCTTTAATTTTGGATGGGTGCAGGGTGGATGTAGCTGCCTATAGATAAACCTCATGGTGGCTGTGCACAGGCTGTGGTGGACATGGCTGTTGTCTCGATCGTGGTGCAGGGTCAGAAGCTAAATATTTGTCCTCCTCCATCTCTGGTTTCTGTCCCCTTCTGTCAGGAATTTGCCTTTGCATTTGGTATTGCTTAGCGGTAGAGATCCAAGTTGCAACAGTTTGCTCTTTCTCAGTGTTGGGAAGGTACTGAATCAGCTGAGAAAAAAGGCAGAATTTAATTACAGTCCTAGAGGAGGTAATGGAGGGATGATGGTTGAAGTTGGGGTGCTTAGATTGTATTAACAGATGGGATAACCCCTCTGGGAAAATGGAAGCCCTGTTATTGAATATGCTTTTTTTTTTTCTGGAGAAGCAGCCCTCTCTTCAAAGAGGAGACCAGAAGAGCTGGACTTACCCGTATCTAGACTCCTCTAAAGAAATACAGGTGTGGTGGATGTTTCCTGGATCAGCCTTGCAGTAATAAACACCATAAATCCCAGGTGAGCTGTCAGTGCAGAGGAGGATGCTCAAAGGAGCAACTTGACCCCAGCTTGGGACACCAGACACGTGGTGGGCTTGTGTTGTTGGTGATGGACTGCCTTCACGATGACATTTTAATGGTAGATGTTCAAGATTCAGATGGAAATATTGTCTTTTCCTCCCAGCTTTAAACACTTCAGAGTCAGTACAGGTCAGGGCGATGGCTTAGCCGATGCTTTTGAGGAATTTGGTAGCTACTAAAAACACAACCGCTTTTCTGGGGCATTTCTGCCGTGTCTCTGAGTGTAGCAAAGGATTTCTGGAGGCCGAGGCGAGCGCTTGGAAGGTATTTCCACAGAAAATTGCAAAACTAAATCAACTCTGCATGCTGGTAGCTCTATTATGATGAAATGCATTGAACCAAAAAGTTCAGCGTTCTTGGAGTCTTTTCTTGTGGTCAATGCCAGAGATTTCTGATTAATAAGGAAAACAGGATGGCTTCCTCCCTCTGAGGTGCTGGGATTAAAAAAATGAAGCAATAGGGATGAGGAAAAGCCTGGAGCCAGAGGACATAATGGTAGCAAAAAGAAAGGGGAATAAGAATAAAAAGTGCATATTAAAAAATATCATGGCGGGGAAGTGGTTTCAAAAAGGTGGTGGGAGCCTTCTTGGAGGAGGTTGGTTTGATGCCCTCTTGAAGATGCACAGGTGGTTTGCTGAGCATCTTTTCCAACCCTGATAAATATTTGAAATGGAGGAAACACCACTGTCCTGGGAGTGGCATTGTTAGGAAGTCTGCTTTCGTCAGCTCGCCCTTGTTTGGATTCTCTAGTGTCTAACAGAGCTGAGCTTTTCTCTTGTATGGTTTTGTCTTCTTTAGCTGGCCATTTGCTTTGAGTAAACAGGGAAGGTAATTGCCCCAAGGAGTTGTGACATCTCCATCTCTGGAGAGATCTAAACCCCAACTGATGATGTCCTGAGCAAACCACTCCAGCTCCCATGCCTTGAGTAGGGACCCAGTGATCTTCAGGGATCCCTCCAGCCCCAGGTACTATGTGGTTCTCCATGTTCTCCATGGGAATGGTTCAAAGCTATGCCAGGGGAGCTTTAGACGGGACATGAGGAAGCATTTCTTTACTGAGAGGGTGGTTTACTGAGAGCAACAGGCTTCCTAGAGAGGCGGTCAATGCCCCAAGCCTATCCGTGTTTAAGAGGCATTTGGACAATGCCCTTAAAGGCGTACTTTAACTTCTGGTCAGCCCTGAACTGGTCAGGCCGTTGGACTAGCTGATCGTTGTAGGTCCCTTCCAACTGAAATAGTCTAGTTCTGTTCTGTTGTGTTCCGTTCCGTTCCATTCTATTCTTCGTTTACAACCATGGCGTCTCTACTTGCCAGTTTTTGTTAAGATTAAGGATGATTTAAGGATTGACCCTTGTAAGTATTAAATTGAACAAAGAACAATCATGCAAGCCTCATTTTCGTGAGGAACGCATCCATAAAGGAAGGAGTTGGAAAGGTAGGAGAGAAAAGCGGAGTGGCTTATTGAACGGATCCACATTTCACTGCTGCCAGGAGGAGAGTGGCCATGGGGTCAGCACCAGGCAGGGTCGGGGGACAAGAAGAGGTGGAGAAGAGCCTGGTGGATGCACAAGGAGCCAATGCATCAAGCCCTGAGTCGTGGAGGGGGGTTTATTAACTTGAGCAAGAACAAAGTCGTACCCAAAGGCATTTTGATGTTGTGCAGACATTTACGTAAGGATATCTATGTTTTCTGACTGTCCGGTGTCCCTGCCAACTAAATCCGATCACCCTCCACTTGAGTATTTTTTTCTTTATATATGTAGTTTGATAATGAAATAGAAACACATGGGTTTTTTTCCAAATACCATGTTAATTTAAAAAAGGCCTTTTTCATTAGACATTATATACACAAGGGCTACAGATTACAAATGCAGAAAATTAAATTGTAAACTCTGCAGTGAGGCCTTGGGGGGGAGAGTAATGAGAGACGCGAGCCCTCCCCTGTCCCCCGCCTCCACGAGGACGCTCGCATGGATGCAGGCTGGGGAAGACTTCCTCCCTTCAGACTCCATAAACCACAAAGGATGGGTCAGATCCTTATCGGCTTTAAATTTTACTCATAACTCCAGACTCGCTCAGTTTCCCAGAGTTACATGGCTTTCGTGCATGGATTTGAGATGAATTAGGGCTTTTGCCTCTTTTTTTTTTTTTCCCCTGCTGTTTCCAAGTAAGTTATTACTAAGAAAAAATAAAAATCATCCTGTTTCTGATCCTAGATCTTAATTAATATTAATTACTGAGATAAATCTGTCTCCGTTGAGTCCCTTCAGTGGCTGAAGTCCATGACTGCGGCTGTGGCGACAGGTCCAGGTACAGCAGCATCCTTCTCGGCTCTCAGTAAACTGTTTGCCGTTTCCTTAAGCCCCAGGGAACCGCATGTGGCTCCTCTCCCACTACATGTAGTGTGCACCCATTCTCCCGGCACACGCTCTGTAATCCTCCCTTGTCCCTTTTTCTTTTTTTAAATCCTGAGCTGAAAACGCTCTGCCCTTCGTTTCTTGCTTTCTCCTGCAGCTGTAGCTTCTTACACTGTCTCTCCATGCTGGACCTTTTGTTGTTCTCTCTTGTGATGCCCCTTGGCAAGAAGGATGCTGAATTACCCGTCAGGTTGCCTGGGATATATTATATACTGTTTAATACCTTCATCAATGACATAGCGGGATTGAGGGCACCCTTGGCAAGTTTGCAGAGGACACCAAGCTGGGTGTGGGGGTCGACACGCCTGAGGGACAGGATGCCATCCAGAGGGACCTGGGCAAGCTGGAGGAATGGGCCCGTGTGAACCTCATGAGGTTCAACAAGGCCAAGGGCAGGGTCCTGCCCCTGTGTCGGGGCAACCCCCAGTATCGGCACAGGCTGGGGGTAAAGGGGTGGAGAGCAGCCCCATGGAGAAGGACTTGGGGGTCCCGGTGGATGAAAAGCTGGACAGGAGCCAGCAATGTGCGCTCGCAGCCCAGAAGCCACCCGTGTCCTGGGCTGCCCCCAAAGCCGCGTGGCCAGCAGGGCGAGGGAGGGGGTTCTGCCCCTCTGCCCCGCTCCGGGGAGACCCCCCTGCAGTGCTGCATCCAGCTCTGGAGCCCTCGGCACAGGAGAGACACGGACCTGCTGGAGCGGGGCCAGAGGAGGCCCCAGCAACGCTCCGAGGGCTGGAACAGCTCTGCTGGGAGGACAGGCTGGGAGAGCTGGGGGGGCTCAGCCTGGAGCAGAGAAGGCTCCGGGGAGACCTTCCTGCAGCTGCCAGGGCTGAGAGGGGCTGAGGAGAGAGATGGGGACAGGCTTTTTAGCAGGGCCTGTCATGACAGGACAAGGGGTGATGGTTTTAGACTGAAAGAGGGCAGATTCTGACTAGGTATAAGGAAGAAATGTTTCCCAGTGAGGGTGGTGAACCCCTGGCCCAGGTTGCCCAGAGAGGTGGTGGATGCCCCATCCCTGGAAACATCCCAGGTCAGGCTGGACGGGGCTCTGAGCAACCTGCTCGAGTTGAAGATGTCCCTGCTCATGGCAGGGGGTTGGAGTAGATGACCTTTAGAGGTCCCTTCCCACCCAAACCCTTCTGTGGTTCTATGTGATATGTAATACAGTATGTTGTATATAATATATAGTAAGTATATAATAACATAAAAGTATAATACATAGCATAATATTATTATATGATATTATATTCTTATATAATTCTACATAATTTTATATATAATATAATACAATACAATATAATGTAATGTAATATAATATAATCCGCTATCTAGGCTAATCCTTTCCAAAGGAAGCGAAGGCCCAGGCAATCACGCTGCCTGCACGTTTTGCCCACGCGTTTCCCCCTCTGCTCCTCCCAACGCTTTTTGAACTTGTCGAAAGAGTTCGCTGAAATTTCGCAAAGGGTGGAGAGTTATTAAATTACTACAAGTTTGATGGAAATAGGATAAGAGGGGAAGTCCAGCAAGTGTTATCCCTAGAGAGGGGCTGCGCCAAGAGCTCACGCTTCGTTACACCCAGAGAATCCAGCAGGAAGGGGGCTTTGTAAATGGGATAAGGTTCACGCAGGGTTGGCCCATCTTTATATCAAGGTCGATCAGTCATAAGACATAAATTTATATAAAGCCATGCTTGCTTAATTTGGTGCTCGCTGAAACACTTGTTTAGGACTTAGGACATTGTCCTTTTTATGAGCCTCTGGCTGACTCTCTAAATGACTTGACCCTTAAGTCCTGCGTGGTCTAATTTATTTTATTTTTTAAAGGAGCTGTCGATTTTCAGCATCTCTGAAACCGTTTCTGGGCTTTGTTTTCTCACCTTTATTTCCTGGAACATTTTAGGGCTTAGCTCACCCACAACAGCGTCATCCCCAGGTACAGGAACGACTTTGCGGCAGTATTTCCCGTGACTCCTCTATGCTCTTTGCAACTCCATCGCAGCTGCTTCTCCCGTGCGGTGTCTTCACCACTGAAGGGATTTCAGACATTTCAGACACCTCCTCAAAGTCTGCAGAAAACTGATTTTTTTACCCCTTTAGTTATTTTCTGTGTCCCTCCAGGGTGAGAATGCTGTGATGCCCTGTGCAGAGCAGCCGTGACCATGAGGTCGCTTCAGGTGAGGAGGAGGAGAACTTCTGCTGGAGCCCTTCTGGTGGCTCCCTCCCAGGGGCGGGTGGGACACCCGGCGCAATATTTAACGCTGCACACATCCACGGTGCAAGAAGAGGAGAATGTCAAATGCCTGAGGTTCTCCGGGCTGCTAAAAGCAGTGTTATTTTCCCTCTTGCCCATCGCATCGTTTTTTCACTTCTGCTTTAGGCATTAGATCAAGCCTTTAAGCAAGCAGATGATTAATAACCCATATGATTTCCATCTCCACCGGCATTTCTTCTAAATCTTCTCAATCTACAAGGATTTTTTTTTTTTTCATTTCATTTTTACTAAACTCAGTAGTCCTGTAGATCAGTTGTATGATCAACTCTTTAAATGTGCTTGCTTTCAAGTGGAGATGGGATTTTCTGGAGGCTTTGCTGTCTCTTCTGGGGCTGGCTGAGGGTGTAGGTGGGCAGAGGTGTTACTCATCTATCAGTGGAGTACAGCGATATGCAGAAGGTCATGGACCCACAAACTAAATAAGTGATGAGATGTCATGAAAAATTTGTATTTGAGCACAAGGAAAGTTCAGCACATGCCATGAGCTTGCTTGGCTTGTATTTATTTTTAATTTTTTCTTTCTTTTTTAATTCACTGTCTAATTTATTCATGCTTCTGTCTCGAGAGACTGGGGTTTTTCTGGGCCGTTCAGAAAACAAGCTCTTTTTAAATAGAAAGGAGTATTGGACACAGCCGGTGGTTCAGGGAGGAAAATCTCGAAGGAAGAGGAAGAAAGTGGGAGAAAGCATTAAGGCAGGAATGAAAAATGAGGCTTGGAGAGAGGCTTGTTAGCAGCAGAGAGAGATGAGCAGCAGCATATAAAGAGGAATTTCTTTGCAGAGTTTTGCAGTTGCAGGAAGGTTTCGGGTATGAGAAGTGCTGCGTGCCCCACTTAGCCTCTCCTGGGCTCGTACGTCCAGGTTGTCTCTGCTGGATCTGCTGTAGGTGAGGGTGGGTTGTGTTAGAGATGGGTCTTGCTCTTCATGTATGATTTAGGGCAGACCTCTGGGCAGACAGCGACTGCAGACTGCAGGCTGGTTCTCCAAAACTACGAAGTTCACCAAAGGGTGAGAGCAATCCTGCTGAGTGGAAATTGTAGTATCGCTGGCAATTGGAAATGAAACCCTGCATGCGATTGCCTCCGGGGATGTACGAGTAATTCTATCCCATATGGATCAAGAGATGGGAAGAGGTTGGGTGTAGAGACAGCCAGGCAGACTCTTCTTTCAGACTGTAAATTTTCAGTTTAAGAGGCCTCTCTGCCTTTTCTGTCGCAACGTGCTTATATCCCGTTCTTTCGTCTAAATTTTTTTATATTCATGTATTACCTTTGATAGGGTCACTTAGGCATTCTCTGGCTTTGATGGACACCCTGTTAGTGGTTTATTTCCTTCCCATAATAACGCCGTCAGTATTTCTTCCCTTTCCTTTCCCAAACCCCTTTTCTTATTAACACTCAGTGCTTTAACTGCACGGTGCCTTCTGCTTCGGGTGCAATGGGTGTGGTTACAGGTGGAGGTTTTTCCTGGAAATAACCATCTCCTGAAGGAGTTGGGTGGAAGATGACTGAGGTAATAAGCTTCATCTGCTGGGGACGGCACACAAACCCACTTAATTATTTTCAGATTCATCAGGCCTTCTCATCATAAGTATCTCGTTGCAGAATTTCTTTCCTTCTGGACCCAAAGCTTTGCAGTTCTTGAAAAGTATTAAAATATCCCATCCACCCACAACCCAAGCCTTCGCTTGCGAACCTCTACATCTGCCAGTTGGGTTGTTGGTTGGACTTGATGATCTTAAAGGTCTTTTCCAACCTTAATGATTCTGTGATTCTGTGAATAAAAGTCTTCTGAATCCCTGATATAAGTGATTATGAGATACATGACTGTGATACGTGACTCTCACACGCGTGCCGCTTTGGTAATGTTTTTCTGGGCAAGCTTGAATGGAGGACAGAGTACCTCAGGAACCACCTGCTGCCTTTCCAGCGCTGTCTCATGGACACTGGAAGGGCTGGAATTGCTCTAACCTCGTGATAACCATGTCAAGAGGTTGGAAGGGACAGTATTATTGCCACCAAAAGTTCCTCTTCTCTGGCCAGCAACCCTCAGAATTAGGGTTGAGATCTCAAAATATGGTGGGGCTTCTGAGTCCAGATTTTGTCACCTTAATAATGTGGAGAGAGCGGCTTGGACTGGCAGGTGGAAAGCATGGGCAAGACTCGTCATTCTTTGATGGTCTTGCCATAGATTTTGCCGTGCACCATCTCAGCGCCCCTTTCTGCAGAGCAGCTCCCACTCTGGCTGCAACATTAGTCTTGCTTTTTTATTTCTTTAAATAATTTTCTTTTTTTCTTTTTTTTTTAGCTAACAATGACCTCAGCTGTTTGTTTAAGGAGTTCATAACCCCACACAAATTTTACAGCAACCGAAAGGAAGTTTGCAAGAAGCCCTTTGGTTGGGAGCCTCCGGCATTGATCTGCCGGGCTTCTGCTTTATGTTCCTATCAAACAATAATAAAATAAAAAGAAAGAAGAAAGTAAACAGTTCGGTGTAAATAAAGACAAATTCACCACGTGGCGTGGTGTGGTACGATATAGTGCCAGGGCCCGGCTGAGGCAGCCCCCTCGCTTGGGGCTGAAATTGCCCAAAAAAAAGGGATGCTCGGCTTCAAAGCCAGGCTGCTAAAGCTGGGCTTAAAAGCTGAGCTGTGTTTAGTTTAGGCTTGAGTGTATCAGGTGTGAGCTGGCCAAATTCTTGAGGGTCTTGCTGGTTTTGGAGGGTTTTTACCACCTGTGGCCACGCTGAAGTAGTTGGGAGTTAACGGGTCAGTCAGAGTTGGAACCAAAAGTCTGGTGCCGAAATCTGGACGGCAGTTCCCTGAGCAGATGTGGGCTCCGCATATGAGCTTTTCTCTGCTCTGGCAAATCCCCTTCGTCTGAAATGACTTCTGCGTGAAATGTCTCTGTCTTATTTATTTATTTTTTTATTTTTATTTTCTCTGGGTTTTCTTTTTTTCCTTTTTTTAATTTTCTTTTGTCTTTTCCCTTTTTCTCTGTATTTTTTCTTTTTCTCTTTTTTTTTTCCTTTTTTCTTTCTTCTTTTTTTTTTCCCCCCAATATCTACTCCAAACTCACCGGAGCATTTTTTTTCCTGACGCATTTAAAATTCCCCAAAGCTTTGAAAAAAGACCTGCCTTCAAGCTGCTGTCGAGCGTTGGGACTGGCCGCTGCGGCACGGGAAGAGCATCAGGTTTGAGCAACGCCTTGCACAACCTGTCCTTAAACGGGAGAGCGCCTTTTGGGGTCCCATCTCGGCCATCAGGAACCACTCTCAGCACAGACCCTCCCTTTGCAGCCCTACCAGTACGCTTAAAGAGCATATTTAACCCCGAAAGAGACCTTCAGCTACGTCCTCCAGCCCTTTGGGAAAGCCTCGTGCCGCCTCTCCATCGCCGCCCCGGCCACGGGTGTCGAATTCCCCACTCTGCCGGGACCTCGCCGTCGCCCGCTATCGCCTTTTTTCCCCACAGATTGCTTTATAAGAGGGCGATAACTCTGTGTGCACATCGTAAAACATCTCTTCCCAGGATTTATACCCTAGATGTCGGAGCAAAGGGAATTTCGCAGCAGCGGTGCCTCTCCTTTCTCTCCCAACCCGGCTCTTGGCATCCGAAATCCGCCTTTGTTTATACCTGTCCAAGGCTGTGACAATAAGTACGAGGCCATCCAGAGTTTAGTGTGACACCACGTAAGGAAATGCCTTTGCTTTTGTATTCAGATTCCTCCGAAGGTTGGTTGTTGGGTTTTTTTCATCTACAACAAATAGCCATAAATCCTGCTGCGT
Organism: Phaethon aethereus; assembly: GCF_964289735.1. Taxonomy (NCBI): domain Eukaryota; kingdom Metazoa; phylum Chordata; class Aves; order Phaethontiformes; family Phaethontidae; genus Phaethon; species Phaethon aethereus. The sequence continues at coordinate 84,090,398 of NC_138578.1, forward strand.
GTCCCCGTGCCCGGGGCTGCCCGGCGGCAGTGCAAGCCCAGCGGGTGCGGTAGCAGGATGACATGCTGCTTCTGCTGGGCTTCCTCCTCATGCTCAGCCTCTTCAGCTCATCACATTTAGTTACAGGGAAGCGTGCCCCGCGGGGTTTTGTGGATTTAATTAATTGGAAGCTGGGTTCTGGTCACCCCGGGTATTTTCAGGAGGTTTTTCAGGATGCCAAAAGCAAGTCGTTGCATGCTTTCGGCACAAGAACGCCATATTTTGTTCCCCTTACACATTAGTTTCCTACAAATTTAAAGTTTTCTGAATGGTTTGCACTCATCAAAAATGGAACACGTTCAAATAAGCCTAATATTTTCTCAAAAGAAGAGGGTTGCTGTAGGGCAAGAGGTGGCAGGCCAGGCTTCCGAACAAACCTGATGTGAGTGTGAATTTTAAATCCTCCTCTTTTAACCCTTCCCAGAAGCACTTTTTGGGGCTCACATGAAAGACTGGGGTCTAGAGCATGTGACCCCCCAGAAAGCATCAGCTTTCCCATTGCCGTCAACTGGAGCCCAGCAATTTCATTGCCGTAGGGTTTAAAATCTGCTCTATGCTGTAGATGAAGAGTGATGAGCCGTCCCAAGGGGAATTTGGTGGTACCTATTCAACCACAAAAGAGACTTTTTTACAGCGTGAATGGAAAATAAAAGGTGAAATAATGGACTTTAGTCTTTATATTTTCCATGGTAATTAATTCATCTCTAGAAGCCGAAGAAATACAATTATTATTTTCCCGAAGTCAGGCGTTACCAAATTCACTGATTTCTAGACTTCTGCAAAGTTATTTTATTTCTCTGTTTGCTTTTAGCCAAATGTTTCCTACCAGTCTTGTCTTCACAGCTGTTTTAAATATCCATTTGCTTGTGCGTTTGCCTCTCTGTAGAATACGCTAAATGGCTCTAAATGGCTCTCACTGTTTTCCAAACACTATTTCAGACTCTGGAAATATATGTCCTGCGGCCTTATAAAAATAGTTCTAATCAACCACCCAAATTGCTGGGTTATTTCACAGGCCAAATTGGTTTTGCAGGTGATGCTGCTGGATAGATAGGGGGAATGACGGCGCCTTTGGGGGGGACGTCTCTGGAAGTCGGCGTGTTTGCAAAGCCGAGCAAACCTCCTCAGTGGGAGCTGGCACCATCCGAGGTCACCTCCTCCGTCCCCTCATCCCTGTCCTTGCATCCCCTGCCTTGGGCAGAGACCTCAATGTCACCAGTTTCTTCTGCACCAATGCCGGATCAGTCTTCTTTGGACAGGCTCCTGCGAGCTGTGCTGGAGTAAGTCTTCTGGGAGGCTGGTGGAGAAACCATGGGCAGAGACATCAGGGCAGAGGAGCCATGATAGGAGAAGGGGTGATGGCTTTAAACTGAAAGAGGGTAGATTTGGACAAGATAGAAGGAAGGAATTCTTCACTACGAAGGTGGTGAGGCACTGGAACGGGTTGCCCAGAGAAGTTGTGGATGCCCCCTCCCCTGCTTTGAGCAACCTGGTCTAGTGGAAGGTGTCCCTGCTCATGGCAGGGCGGTTGGTACTAGGTGACCTTTACGGTCCCTTCCAACCCAAACCATTCTGTGATTCTGTGAGGACAGCAAATGGGGGAAAAATTGCCCATTTTGCTCAAAATGTCTCCTTAGTGCTGCAGCACAAGCGGTTCTTGCATCCCCCGAGCCCCCGCTTTGCTGTCTGCTGGGGCAAGGACGTTGCTCTGGGTGAGGACCAAACCCACGGCAAGTAAATGATGGGGAGCACGAAACCACAGCTGGGTGCCCTCATCACCCACCCTCCCCAAATCCCCATCTCCTGTTGTGTTCCTCTGACTGTGCAAGATGCATTCCCCTCTGCGAAGGCATTCTTTTTATTTTATATTTGTTCCCCGTGTGCCACCCCATTGAGGGGCCGCTGCCTGGCAGCTTTCTCATTCACCCTGACCTCCTCAAAAAACTTCATGCCACCTCCAAAGGACGCTGCTTACCTCTTCAACCCCTGCCCCTAATGAAGGTTAAAGGGGTCTATAATTAGGAAGACGGCACCTTTCCAGCCTTGCAAGCAGAAAAAGGTCATTTATCCAGCGAAGCAGCAGCAGAGCCAGCGCTGGAGCCGCGTGGTCCCCGCTCCGAGCCCGGACCACCCGCGGGTACCCACAGCCGCCCTCCTGCATCCCACAGGTGTTTGAATCCTTGGAGCAAGCAAACCCAATCTTTTTGTTTCCTATATGAAAAAAACAAAGAAGTAGTTCCAGGTCTGAGCCTGCCTCCTGCAAAGCCAGGCAAGGGCACTGCAGCGTGTTTTGTGTTTACAGTAAAGCTTAAAGAAATAAGCATCAGTTACATAGGGGGGAAGATGAGAACACAGTCAAATTGGACCCCAGGGCAAGGCTCGCCGGGAACAATAGATCTGCTAAACAAAACCGCCGAGGATAAGGAGGAAGTTATCATGAAAAGCAGGGGATGTATTAGTTTGGTTTTGAGTTGGGGTTTTTTTTTTAAAAAAAGGGAAGGTATTTCAAGCACTTGAACTTGAGCGTATCCATTTCGCTGCCCAGACGCTGTCCTCTCGACCGGCCGAGTGACCTCTGCGGCAGGAATTGCTGCCGCCAACGCGGATGCTGATCTCTGCCTTTCCTTACGTGTCAGCTGGGAGATGCCTCCCGTCACGCGTGTGTCTTGAAAATAAATGGGAGGACGGCGACGGGCTGCAGTGCTTTGCGTGAAGAGGGCAGCCAGAGTTTAGGAGGCCGTGGCCCGAGAAAGGTTTCCTGCTGGGTGAAGGGACCGCCAGACCTGTTATCGTGTCTTGTTGCTCTTTTCTTTTTGCTTTTTCTTGGGTCTTTTGAGCGGAAAGACGTGCAAGCCCTCCACGGGTAATCCCCGCTCGTGTTGGGCACCCGGAGCCGCTCGCTCCCGTGGGAGTTGCTGCAGAGACCGTGCACAACTCATTGTGTGCACAGCAGCAGAGGACAGCGCAGGAGCTGCTCTATCTCTCCCCTCTTCCCTCAGATAGCTGTTTCTCCATCCCCTGCCCATGCCGGTGCATGCCAGGCTGGTTCCCAGCGGCTCCTGGCGCTGCCGGCGCTCCCTCTGCCCGAGAACGACGGGAGGAAGCGCACCGATAATGCTCATTAAATTTATAGCCGCGTCGCGCTGTAACGTTTAATCAAGGTTACGTGACTGTGCTGCCGCGCGGGGTACAAGTTCAATGCAAGGTGAATCTTGTCTGAGATAATCTGAAAGTTCATTCGGAGGTGAAGGCAGCGGCAGCTTCTCATAGACCGGCTGGGGTTAGCAAGAGGTCACCTCTTTTTATTTTTTTTTATCCCCTTTTTTAATGTGTAAACAAAAGAAAAATGCAACTTTGCAGAGGACTTGGCATCAGCTGAGCAACAGGAAAAATAACCGCGGTGTGCTGGCCCCGCGGTGCAGTCTGGTACCCGGCGAGCGCCCGGCTGCGGGGCTCGGGGAAGGTGATGCCGGTGCCTTTAGGGACAGCAGGAACGGTTTTATTCAAATATCATGGCTTTCTCCTACCATGGAAAGGAGGGACCCTAATTGCTGAGCTCAGAAAGACATCGCTGGCTCGCCTGTCCCTGCTGCCGGTGGGACACCCCCGCCCGTGGGGAAAACACCACGCAGTGCCCCTCACCCGGGTATCTGGGCACCATGTCCTGGCCGCCGGTGGCACCGAGCGGGGCTGTATTTATCTGAAAACGTGGCTCACTTGTCTTCTGGGCAGGACCCTGATCACTCTGCGGGTACCTAGATTTGCTGCTGAACTGTCAGCAGATGGGGAGCGTTAACCCCTCCCGGCCCAAAAGCTTTCCGGCTGCGAATACCTGCTCGGTCGATGAATCAAGAACATTTTCTCCTAGAAAGCTGGCATTTAAAGTGATTTTTTTTTTCCCTCTGATACTGTAGGGTCGATGATGGAGGTGGTTTGTGTATAGGCTTATTTGGAGGACTGCTGCTTTTCTCCCCTCTCAACCCATTTTCCTGTGTTTAGGGGGTTTTGTGCTTTTTTGTGTGCTCTTGTTCTTCTCCTTCCTCACTAAAGCGTCCTGACCTGCTGCTGAGATATTATGATTTTCCATGTCATTTCTTAACGTTTTCTTCACAGCCGCTGATTTTGAAGCGTGGCTTAGGCAGGGCGAGTCAGATAAACGCACGAGGCTATACGCGCCGGGCTATAGCAGCAGAGAGGGTATTTCTGTGTACGAGGGGTGCCTGCACGCACGGTGCCATCATCTCCCGGCCACGGAGCTGCATGTCTTTTACCGTTAGCAAATCTGGCTCCTCCCCATAATAGCGGTCATAATAGCGGATAATAGAGGTCAATCTTCTAAGAAAGATTATCTACAAGCTGAGAGCTTTCCAAGCATCGCATCCCAAATTCAGCCCCCGTGACCTCAGGTGCTGACCTTGAGCATTTAGCCAAGCTCCATCCTTGCTGGGCAGAGCGCTGGGTGTACCTTCTGGCCGTGCCCACCAAAGGTCCGAGCTGGAGAGGCTGCTGGGGAGACGCTTCTAAAGGAGACGTCTTTGCTTTGGGAATGAATCTCCCTTTGTGATGGTTAAGTGGAAAAGCAAAGTGTTATTCAATAGCGGTCCCTGGAGAACGGTCTTCCGAGGTTCTTTCATTTCTTTTGGCCACTGCCCAGTATTGTCTCTTCATCTTACACAGATTGTAGGATCTGGAGGGTGGAAGTACGGTCATCTTCTCTGAGCAGAAAGCACCATGCAAACTTGTGAACCTGCGTGGAGAATTTGATGAGTCTAAATAATTATTTTTATGAGTGCAAATTGCCTACTAGATCCCGCAAGGCAGAGTTTCCTTTTGTGCTTTTGGCCATTCACAGAATCCCCCATCTGGGCGTTTATCACTAGAACAAACTGATTTTATTCTGAAACATTGAAGTCCCAGTGGTTTTGTACCAAATAATTTTCACGCCTCGTTGTTGTTGTCTTTTTTTTTTTCCAAGCAGCATTGAACAGTGCTTTGTGATGGTCAGAGAAACTTGGGATTTCCCTAGAATTCAGTTTAGCTTTCCCTGTGGGCAAGCCTCCAGTGAATGACTAAAGCCATGGTTCTGCATCATCAAAGTCAGCAGGAGTGTGAACGAAGCTGGTGGGGACTTTCCAGCCATCTTCAAGACTGTCACCGTAACACGACGTGCTAATCCTCAGCGTCCCCCACCTTCGCTCTTGGGCTGCTTTGCATCACTTCTCTTGAAACTCTTGAACCACCTTTCGTGGCTCCTTCATGTGGTTTCGTGTTGCAGGCTGGGAGAAGAAGGTGGATTCCTCAAAGCCATATTTAGCCCAAAAGGGAGGGTTTTTTGCCCAAGTGCGGAAATGACCTGCAATCAGAAACGCAACATTTTTGGGGTGAAATTGTGTTAAGATTTTAATGAGACCCTTGGAACAACTATCTCCTGAAGCAGTAGAAAAGTCAACCCGTGTAATTACAGCATTACTTCAAAGCAGGTGGAAAGCCAGAGGTTTTCCTCCTAATAAATGATGAACATTTGCAGATGGAAACAAGACGACCTTTCTGAGCACACAGTGCAGGCAAAAAGCTTTCTGGAGACCTTCCCCTGGAGATCTGATCTAAGAAATACAAAAACCTATAAACAGACAATAATACGAATCTGAAAATAATCCAGACTGGACAGATTAGAGCTTTGTTGGTCTCAAACCTTTCTTTGTTACATACTGTCTGATCTGCCATCAATCCTTCCAGATTCTTCTCATGGTTTTTTCCAAGAACTGTTTCACTTTTGCAGATACAAGTAAACAGAAAAAAAAAGGAAAGATGAAATCACTGCCTTAACTTGCAAAAGCAATCCAGTTAAAATGTGAGATGAGGAACTTGGAATCCATTCTCTTCCCTCCAGCATGAGTGTTCAGGAGGAAGGACAGCCCCGGGGGGGAAATCTGCCCAGGAGACCTGGACAGGTCACGAGCATGGAATTATTGTGCCTTATGGAGAGGTCCAAGCAGGCTGGACAGCACTGTCTGATCTACAGTAACTCCTAGAAGTCCATCTCTCTCTTGTAGGCAGATAAGCTACTAAAATAAGATTGACCTTCCTTGATCTCCATGTGCATTGATCCCTTGACTTGCGCATCGCTTTGGCTTGTGCAACATCAGGTTGCTGCAGGTGCTCTCCACCCCCTCGCGCAAAGTATACTCAATACATAGAGAAAATCTTAGTTTCCGGTGAAATCAGTGACAAAACTGCTCCTGCTTTCATTTAGGCCACAATTTTACCCTCTGTGTCTTTCACAAGTAAGCGAACAAACATGTTCCAGTTCCTGGTGCCTTTTCTTCTTAGCAATGCCATTGTCCAAACCCATGTCTCCCCATGGGTTAGAGTATTTCTTTCTCTTTCAGTATTACTTTCCCACGAGGCATAATTGAAACCTCACCAAAATAAATTATTTTGAATGTACTTGTCTGTGGCTGCTGATGTTGGAAACTCTTCAGGCTTTTGTGCTCCGTAACGATTACCCACTGGCTGGCGGTAGGGGCTGCTCAACCGGTGCTGGGGATGGGTTGTGGGCAAGCTTAGGCATGGGCAAACTAGGAGTTGGCACTGGTTTGGATTTAGTAGTTTCGTGTGCTTTCATGGAGGTACCCAGCAGGATCAGGTCTTACCCGGGTGTTTTCTGGTCCCGCTGGAAGCATCTTGTCCGTTCATACAGGTGGGTTTAGGTGGGATGATGGTAGGACCCAAGTGCTGCCTTCCGCTGGGCCTCTTGTCACCTTTATCAAAGGAGCTGTGGTGTTACATCAGCAAAATGAGCTTTTTAAAGAAAAGGTATCGGTAGGTTTGTAAGCTAATGATGTGATCTCTTGCAAACTGAAGCATGGCTGGTTTGTAGAAGGTGTGGTCAAAGGTTGTTCGTTCTGTGTGCTGCCCGCAACAAAGACTGGGGAAGAGGAGCATCAGACCTAGACGTTATAAGGATAAGGAGGGTTAACAGAGCTTTTTAGAGCTGGGTTCAGCTTGGTTCTGAAAATATTCCCTCCTTCTGCCCCCAGAAAGCAAGAGCAGTTGCTCATGAACATGACCCTCAGCAGGTTTGAGAGCAGGAGTGCTGCCTCCAGCTGCGAAATTCCCAAACCCAACTTAATTAACACTTCTCTGCATCCTGGCATCCAGGGGACATAAAGCTCATCATGAAAGCCTGACTGTAACCCAGTGTCATAGCGATCCCTTCAGTGTTAATCTGAAGCTTCCCCAAAAACCCACCACAAGGAAGATCTCACCACCTGCTGTTGGCACCACCCAGACCCAGTCCAGGCTCCTCCAGACGCCTGGTTGTCTCCTGCTTTAAGATGCAGCAAGTTAACTCTAATTCCCTTAGCTGAGTCGGATGTGAGAAACCTGGGATAATTACATTTAAATTTCTTGAAACAGGTTAGAAGATTTGCCAGCTAATGGTCTTGAGTTGTCTTTCACTTTTCAGCCTTCAGCGTGTGTGCGTTTGTTTTGGGGTTTTTCAATAGCAGTTGGTGCTTTGCAGAAGGCATGTCAGGCAGTAACGCCTCGCAGCCCGGCTCCGGCCAGCTCCAACGTGTGGTCCCTGGACACCACGGAAAATCAACAACTCCTAGTAGAGAGAGTCTGTCTCCCACTGTACATGTTCTTGGAGGAAAAAGGACTAAAAGGGTAATTAATCGCTGCAGGGACATGAGGATTCCCTAATTTGGGCTTCTATCAAAGGCAAGGTTTGATTCTTTATCGGATGTTTCCCACCAGCCCTCGCACTGTCTCATCACTCCTGGATCTACTGATATTCTGGTGGTGCTGGCAGAGGGAAGTCCTTTTCAAGCCATCTTCATGCTCTCTCTTGTCACTGGAAGTAAATATCATGGTGGATAAGAGGGGAAGGGATGTTTGTTTCTGGGATAGAGTCACAGAACCATAGAACAGCCCAGGTTAGAAGGGACCACGAAAGACCATCTGCTGCAACCTTTTGTGGGAAAGGAAGCCTGGATGAGATGATCTAGCACCCTGCCCAGTCGCATCTTGAAAACCTCCAGTGATGGGGACTCTATCACATCGCTAGGGAGATTGTTCCAGTGAACGGTTGCTGTCACTGTAAAAAACTTCTTTCTTATGTTGAGATGAAACTTCTCCTGGTGCAACTTGTACCCGTTGCCCCTTGTCTTCTCCACGTGGCTCCTTGTGAAGAGAGAGCTTCCATCTTCCTTGTAGCCACCCTTTAAGTACTGGAATATGTGATGAGGCTCCCCCTGAGCCTTCACTTCTCCAGGAAGAAGTGACCTGCACCTTGAAATAAAGTGAAAGTTAGTCTTCAGGGTGGAGTCGTTTCTCCTTTCAACATGCAGTTACTGCCTAGCCATGAGACTTGTGCCAGGTTGCCTCTGGTGATGGCTCTTCTGTAAATACTGAGAGTCCATGTGGGATTGGAGCCCCAAAAAGTCAGGATATTAAAATGCAAAAGGGCTGGGGCAAGGGGGAAGACGTGAATGCGAGCGCAGAGGTAATGACAGTGCTTTTGACTTTAACAGGACCGAGGTACATGTCTCTTAAGCAACCAAATTCCTTTGGTAGGGGCTGAAAAAAGCAAAAAGTTTTCTTGCTAGGGAGTGGAAAGATGTGGTTTCCGTTTCTGGCTGGACTGGAGGCTGCTCTCATGTCTCAGGGCAGCTCCAGCTTTGGACAGTTGCTCTTCACTTTTAATTAGGGCAAGTTTTGCTACCTGCTCCGGTGGATGTAACATCGTGTCCAGTGTTGTGACGGTTCTGTCCCAGGAAGTTCTTCCCTCTACTAACAGGGGATGATCACACTCCTCTTCCGGTAGACTTGCCTGTGAGCCCAGAGCATTTGGTACATCTCAAGTGGATGCTCAGAGTGATGTTACATCAGTTCAGAAGAGGGAAAAGAGAAAAATGGCATCACAGAATCACAGAATCACTAAGGTTGGAAAGGACCTTCAAGATCATCAAGTTTGACCATTAATCCAGCGCCACCATGTCCCCTAAACCATGTCCTAAAGCGCCACATCCACACGTTTTTTGAACAGTTCCAGAGATGGCAACTCCACCACCTCCCTGGGCAGCCTGTTCCAATGCTTGACCACCCTCTCGGTGAAAAAATTTTTCCTAATATCCAATCTAAACCTCCCCTGGTGCAACTTGAGGCCATTTCCTCTTGTCCTATCACTGGCCATTTCCTATCGTCCTATCTTCCCTCATAAGACTTGCGCTCCAGACCCCTCCCCAGCTCCGTTGCCCTTCTCTGGACACGCTCCAGCACCTCAACATCCTTCTTGTAGTGAGGGACTCAACACTGAACACAGGATTCGAGGTGCGACCTCACCAGTGCCCAGTCCAGGGGCACGATCCCTGCCCTGCTCCTGCTGGCCACACCATTGCTGGTACAGGCCAGGACGCTGTTGGCCTCCTTGGCCACCTGGGCACACTGCTGGCTCATGTCCAGCCGGCAGTCGACCAGCACCCCCAGGCCCTTTTCCCCGGGCAGCTCTCCAGCCGCTCCTGCCCAAGCCTGTAGTGTTGCAGGGGGTTGTTGCGACCCAAGTGCAGGACCCGGCACTTGGCCTTATTAAACCTCATCCAGTTGGCCTCGGCCCATCAATCCAGCCTGTCCAGATCCCTCTGCAGAGCCCTCCTGCCCTCCAGCAGATCAACACTCCCACCCAACTTGGTGTCATCTGCAAACTTACTGAGGGAAAGAAGAGCCAGGTGTTGCATGAAGTTGGGGAATTCAGGAATTTTCATCTATCCTGCAGTAACACTTGATCTTCCTCTTAGGCTTGAGGAGGGGAGGAGAGGTCCTTAGGGCCAAGAGGATCCCATGTCTAGAGTTATCCCTGCAACATCACCGTGACTTCTCTGAGATAGGACACATCTTTTTTGCGTGGGTTTATTTTAATCTTAAAAATCATGGGTCTCCCTTTCCTGCCATCTTCTTTATCTCTAGCCACCACGCATCCCCTTCCAGGTTGTGCGGAGCCCGCTGTGACGTTGGCGCAAGTGTGCAAATGCCGGTGCTTTCTTTGATCTTCTTCCAGGGACGCTAGCAGAGCTTGCAAACTGTGTTTTGAATCAGTTTGGATTCACATTACATTATTTCTGGCTTGGCTGAAAGAATTCTATCCAGATTCATGTCGTCTCATCTCAGACAGAACGTACTGTCCTGCTTCGCTTCGCATTTGGAGGGAGTAGCTTGCAAAGTCATTGCGATGTCCCCGCTTCCTTTGCCACCAGCGTGCAATTAAGTTGCAACCATCCTTTCCCTGTACGTGCTGTGAAAGCCACAAAAACATGCCTTTGCTTTGAAAACAAACAACTTTTTCGCAGAGTTTGAGATGGTGACACTACAAGAGGAATGAAAAGGAAGTGTTTTTCGAGGCGGAACTGAGGGAAATGGGGAGATAGTGCTTCTCGGCCCCTGCCGAGGGGATCCCAGGGCAGGGCTGGGAACTTGTTCCCAGTTTTATTCTTTCTTTCCAGGGTTGCCCTCTGGCAAATCACCATTTGAGCCAGAGCTCATATATGTGTATAAAAACAATTATTTTTTTTTTCAAGACCTTTCTTTTGGAGGCATACTCAAACCATTCTCCATGTCTTCGTTTTCATAAATATATACGTGAACCTCTCCCTGCTCTTGTGGCAAAGATGCTTCTCGTGTCCCGGGAAGCTGCAGGTTCACCGCGCTGCTCTGCGCACGCAGCACGTCGCAGCCTCCTGAGCTTCCTCTGCTTTCACACCACGGTGGTAAAAGCTCCTCTTTTCCCCCCCGCTTCTTTTCCTTCCCCCCAGTGTATGTGCTGTCGAGTTTGATTTATAGCCTTGCAAAGGAGACTCTGGTTTGAGGAATTAATGGTATTTGCATATTTTATTTGGAATCTCCCCCGGCAGGCCCGCTGCAGCCCAGTGCCGCCGCGCAGGCGGGTTTTTCCTTTCCTTTTTTTTTTTCTTTTTTTTTTTCTTTTTTTTGGGGGTCTTTCAGATTTAGCAGCAGAGGTGAAAAGTTTAAACAGTAAAACCAATAAAACCACATTTATGTGACAGATAAATCGTTTCGAGACAGCTTGCCCTGAGCCATCAGGCTTCCTCCTGCAAGACCTCTGTCCTACGGAGCACGGCCTGCGGCAGAGCCCGGCAAGCGCCGGCAATGTCCCCATCTGTGCAGCAGCCGGGGGCCAAAGGTGCCGGCCCGGACTATCCTCAGTCCCGCTCGCCGCCAAGATGGATGTGGGCAAACAGTTGTAAAATACACAGGCCATCCGTCACTGTCGTGAGCCGGCCGGGGCAGGCTGGCTCTCCCAGCGCCCCGGGAAGGTCCAGTCCGCGGTGGGGTCGCATTTAGGATGGGGCTTATTGAGAATCATGCAATCATTTCAGTTGTAAAAGACCACTAAGATCATCAAGTCCAACCATTAAGCTCGTACTACCAGGTCCACCACTACAGCATGTCCCTAAGTGCCACATCTGCACGTCTTTTAAATACCCTCAGGGATGGGGACCCCACCACTGCCCTGGGCAGCTTGTGCCAGTGCTTGACAACCCTTGCAGTGAAGAAATGTTTCCTACTCTCCAGTCTAAACCTCCCCTGGTGCAACTTGAGGCCGTTTCCTCTGATCCTGTCGCTGGTAACTTGGGAGAAGAGACCAACCCCCATCTCACCACAACCCCCTTTCAGGCAGTTGCAGAGAGCGATGAGGGCTCCCCTCAGCCTCCTCTTCTCCAGACTGAACACCCCAGTTCCCTCAGCCGCTCCCCATCAGACTTGTGCTCCAGACCCCTCCCCAGCTCCGTCGCCCTTCTCTGGACATGCTCCAGCACCTCAACGTCCTTCTTGGTGTGAGGGGCCCAAAACTGAACACAGGATTCAAGGTGCGGCCTCACCAGTGCCCAGTCCAGGGGCACGATCCCTGCCCTGCTTCTGCTGGCCACACCAGTGCTGGTACAGGCCAGGGCACTGTTGGCCTTCTTGGCCACCTGGGCACGCTGCCGGCTCATGTCCAGCCGGCTGTCAACCAGCACCCTCAGGTCGTTGGGGTTTCTCTCAAATGTGTGTATTGCACTCCTGTAGCGATGCGTGCGGCTGGAACTGCCCGAAAAGTGTGATGGATGAGAGTAAAATCATAGAATCACAGAATGGGTTGTATTGGAAGGGACTTTTGAAGAGCATCTAGAACAGCCCCTCTGCCATGGACCTGGACATATTTCACTACATTGGGTTGCTCAGAGCCCCGTCCAACCAGACCTTGAACACTTCTAGTGATGGGGCATCCATAACTTCTCTGGGCAGCCTGGTCCAGTGCCCCACCATTCTCATCATAAAAGATGTCTTCTTTATGTCCGATCTCAACCTACCCTCTTTCAGTTTAAAACTGTTGTCCCTTGTCCTGTCACTACAGGTCCTGGTAAAAAGTCTCTTGCCATCTTTCTTACAAGCTCCCTTTCTATACAGAAAGGCTGCAGTAAGGTCTCCCTGGAGCCTTCTCTTCTCCAGGCTGAGTAACTCAAACTCTCTCAGCCTTTCTTCATAGCAGAGGTGTTCCAGCCCTCAGGCCATTTTCATGGCCCTCCTCTGGACCTGCTCCAACAGATTCGTGTTAAAACGCGTCCATAAAATAACTTACCCTGACCATCCCTTCGGGCCCGTGGCAGAGCAGTGAAAGGTGTGGTGGTGCATCTTCAACGCCGGCAAAGCCCAGCAGCCTGGCAGCCTCGCGTGGGAGAGCTGCATTGCCTCAACCCAGCTGAGTTGAACTGAGTTGGAGCAGAGCTGAAGGAAAGCTGTGGAACGGGGATGGCCGTCGGGCCAAGGACCATGCGCTCGTCACCTGGCCCTGATGGGAATGGCAAGCGTTGGCTCGGGCTCCCGAGCTGGAGAGCAAGGGCTGAGCTGCCCTAGATGGCTGTAAAAATCTCCCCATGCTGGATTAGCCACGTGATTTCATGACATGCACGGGAGGTCTCTCCAAGCCCTGTCTTTACCCATCCTCTGAGCTCCTGCACGGTTCCCCGAGCCTCTGCTGTCCCCCCCAGCCTCCTGCTTATAACATCTCCTGATGCTTTTTATTTCTTCTTCTCCTAACCCACTTCTAATCATTGCCTTTTTATTTTGGTTCTTCTTTTGTGCCTTTCTTCTGGGGCTTTATTTCTACTCCCCATAAACGGCAATCCGGCCCCTCCTCGGTCTGGCCACGCACTTCCTATGGCAACAACTGGTGCTGCTTTGTTCATGGTTTGCCAGAGGCACGTTCAGCCCTCTGGGACCACCGGCAAGAGGACTTGGGTGCGTTGAGGGGATCCGATTTAGCCTGTACAACCATGCAGGTTCCCCCAGAAGCCGGCAAACCAAATGGAAGAGTTTTGGCCCTGCTGTGCTGTTTGAAAAGAGCCTGAGAAATCATATTTAAGGTTATCTCATGAAGGTGCCCTTTGGAAAAAACTCCTGCCGATGATGTTCAACTCGGGTTTGTAGTTAACACAATGGACCCACCGTACAAAGCTGCGCGGGACCGTGGGCTGGAAAAGACCTCTTAGGTCTCGGCTAATCCGTCCCCCCCGCCAGTCCGGGGGATTGTTCCCGACAGCTTGTTTTCTTTGCCCTGACCTACATAGTCAAAAAGAATCTTGTTGCACATTTTTGTTTTGTACCTTGAGGTCTCAGAGGAGCCAAATCCCCTTCTTGGCGGGGTGGGATGTGTTGTTAAACAGTGCTGGAGTCTCCAGGAAAACCATGGAGACGCGGGGACAATGAGCCCTCTATGGTCCTCGCTTGGCCGCGGGATGGTCCTTCTTCTCCAGGCTTCAGTGGTGGGCGCCGGGACGCAGAGACGCGGGCGATGAAGACGTCTGTGTGCTTGGCAGCCGGTCCTGCAATAGAGCGGTCACAGCAGCTCTCCAAGGCAGAAGGTCCCGGGGGCGGGAAATGCAGCCGCTTTAATGGACCTATTTTAGATGATGAAGGCTGCATCCCGTACGTGCTCAGCTGTGCTCTCGTGGGTGGGTGGAGAGGCAAGTCCTCTTAGGAGTGAAGAGGTCCTCATGTGGGAAAGACGTGAGAGCTCCGGTTCGGCTATTAAGGAAAATAAGGATGCGAAAGGTGGGGTGGAAGAGGGCGTTTAGGAAACCTGGGCTGTAGTTTGGTTGTCCCTCACCTGAATCAGCTGGGAGGGATGGCACACCGAGGGGGTCCTTTGCAGAGGTGAAGGGCTTCGGGTGCGAATTTTGGGGGTCTGGAGCAGGGACTGTCACAGATGGCTGAATTAATCCCCTTTATCCTTCCCCTGCTGCCGGGGTCAGTGGTGGCTCTTGGAAGACGTGGAGATGGAGCAAGCTTGATGAAAAAGCCTTGTGGCATGGTTCAAACGATGCCGGGGGTTGTTTGGGGTCAGCAGGAATTTGCAGTGACTTTGACCCCAAAAAGCTGTAGCTGTAGCTGAGGGCATCGGGGCGCTGGGGTCCTTCACCACGTGCCTCGTCGGGGTGTCTCAATCCTCATATCCCCTGTACCACTAATTCACCCCAAAAATAGCGATAACATAGCAGGAGTGTACTATGGATAAATTAACACGGCCATACATAAAATAATATTAAACATTCATAAATTGATAATTAAATATGAATAAGTTAATACTTAAATATTAGCCGAATGGTATTAAATAAGTAAATAAAGGCTGGAAACTATTTTTGAGGTTAATACCACCTGCCCAGGATCTTTGCCAGCTTTCAGATAAACCACCTGCTCTCTCACCAGCTTTTTCAGATCTTATATCTGTTTGTTTTTTCTTTCCGGCGGCTGCTTCAGCTCTTAGATCTGTTCATCCAGTGGGACTGGTCGACATATTTGGCTGACTACGGGCAACCCACGTGCAAGTATCTTCGCGTGAACCCGACGACAGCCCTCATCCTGCTGGAAAAGTGAGTGTGGGTCCGGACACCCAGGATGGTTTTCACCCCCATCTCGCTTTGGGCAAGCATGTGTTTTAGCGGCTCATTCCATCACGCGCGGTGCTGGATGGAGCAGCCTGGGGAGCAGGAGGCTCCTTGTGATCCTGTGAGCAAAAATTTCACCCCTAGGTGGACAGTGGGAGCTCGAGTAGAAAATGCCCATTTTATCCCACTAACCTGAATTCCGGGTTTTGTATCAAAATGCATCGACTTGGCTGCGGATCGGTCTTTTTGCTTCACTTTTAAATAGAGTTTTCCTTGTCCTACAGCTGACTTCCTCTGTAAAGGTGTATCTCAAGCCGCCAAAGTAATTTCAAATTTGCCAGCCTGCAGACACGTGTATCTCCCTTCTGTTGGATCCGTGGAGGGGATCAAGTGCTGAAAGCCCAGCTACGGGACAGGGACGGTGTCTTTAGGTGGCTGTGTGCTCCAAGGCTTGCTCTCAGCGAGGACACGCTCTTTGAGAAGGCTGAATCTGAGATTCTTCAAAGCCTGTGGTTTACATGCTTTGCACGGCTTCAGCCCAAGCCCTGGAGCAGTGCCGGGACGTGCTGGGCGAGCGCCGCGTGGTCTCTGCTGGGTTTTGGGATCCCTCCTGAGGCACATTGAGGAGGCTTGTGCCAGTCCTACAAGCCAGCAGCGAGGAGGGAAAGCCTATGAGTTTGCTGCAGACCCAAAGAGTGGGATTTGCGTCACTTGTAACCCCTCTAGCACGTGGCGAGAAGGGCCACTAGTCACCCATCCTGCCCGCGGTAAGAGGAGGCCCAATGCTCCTTTCTCTGGTAGACCTCCAGGCTCTCCTTGGGAGGGTCAGCCCTACGCCTGCCTCTTCGCTTCCATCAGACCTCGCAGCTGGTCTCCAGCTGATCTGACGGAGAAGTAACCTGCCTGATAATATTAATTATAATTGATTATAATTAATATAATATTAATTATAACCTGATTATTATAATTAATAATCTTCCAAGCAGCTCGTGCCTTGGGGACTCCACTGCGAAGTCTGGCATGGAGGAGCAGGCAGGATAAGTGAGTTTACAGTCAGATTTGGTTAGGTTTACCGTGAGCTCAAACCCTGAGGAGGAATTTGAGTTGTTTTCTGGAGTTCTTCTCTTTCTCTGGTGCTTGTAAGGGAGAAGTTGACTACTTTATAGTTGGGGCTAAACCGTTAGAAGGCTGACCTTGGTGTGCTTCTGAGCTTTGGAGTTGCATCTGTGGTATCTGTGGCCCACGTAACTGCACCGCCTCCTCTCCCGCCGAGGAGAATAGCTAATTCCACAGCAACTCATGACATCCAGATGTTACCAGTACGGTACACGGGGACGAAACTTAGGTAGTTGCTGCACGTAAAGCACTTTTACACATTATAGCATTGGGCTTACATACATATTTATATGTGCTGTGTAGTAAGTTGTGTTATTCGCAACGTATTTGCGACCTGACACCCATGATGCAAAAGCGTGCGGCATATTCAGAGCTATCAATAAAATGGTAAGATAAAGAGCTACCAAAAATTGGAGAGCTTGGACGTGAAGCAGCTGGAAGAGTCAGGGAATTGGGAGCAGGCAGTGAGCTGGGACCGGTGGCAGTTGCTGGGAAGGCAGTGGGACAACAGGAGGGCAGCTCCATGCTCCTGGCCATTTTCCCCAGGTAATACTGGAGCATCCGTGCTCGTTGCTGTTATTAAAAAGCCACAAACCTCAGCTGGGCTTGCCAGCCTTCCCCCCAGGAGGGCTCTCATTTGAAGGGCAATCTTCACGAATCCGATTTGCGTTCCGGAGGCAGCGCTGGTGGAGTCACCGGCTTGGCCCCTGCATCTCCCGCAGCCTCGCAGCGTGGCATCGCCCGCGTGGCACCGCCCGCATCCTCCGGTGCGCTCTGCCCTGACCTCGCTCAGGCTTCAGGCCCTTCGGGGAGTCTCCGTGCATCATCCACCAGCTCCAGCTCCCCTGAGACTCTGCGCTGACTTGGCCGTAGCTTCAGGCACCTCCGCTCCCCGCCGCTCTCCGAGCCCACCTCCCCGGCCCCCTCCATAGGCAGCTGAGCTTCGCCGGCAAGGCGATGTGAAATTCTGATCCGCGGGTTCGTTTTGTAACCTGTTTTCATCATTATCTCTTTTCCTCGTCACACATCTCATAGGATATCACGAGTGTAAGTATGCTGCTTGCTTGGGCTTTTACCCTCACCTTGCAGTGACTTTATTGTTTGATCTAAATGGAGCACTAAATGATCTAAATGCAAGCTGTTTTTGAAACGGTTCCCTCCGGTAACTTTATCGTCTCAAATGCACTAATTAGAGCTAAAAGAGGAGCTTTTACTCTCTTGCTTTTTTCCCTTACAGATTAATTTAAACAAAGCTTGGCTCTATTGAAGGCGGTGGTTGTTGACAGGGGTGGGGACAGCGCTGAGCTCTCTCTTTCCCGTCCCCTTACTTTTAATTCTTGCGTGTAACACGCAGGGACCACGTTACAGAACCGGGCTCGGTTGTCCCAGGGCTCTGCAGGCACATGCCTAAAGAAATAAAAGTCTTGATCTTCCAAAGAGCTGCTGAGCCACTCGAAAGCATTGCCTCCTCCTTTCAAAGCTGGTATTCTTGGTATCTGGATGCACTGCTTGACCAGGGTGAGGGTGTTTCCTACGGCCAAATGCTGGAAGAGAAGCCGGGCGGCGTTCGGCATCGCCGTCTGAACGCCTTTGGCATTGACCACATTGCGTCGGCTCGGTGTCAGTCCGCAGGGCTTCAGCGGCAGGACAGAGCTGGCGTGGGCTCCTGAAGCAGCTCTGTAAGCTCAGCCTCTCCCAGGGCTGCAGCCGCTCCCGACGCTGCCTGGTCCCTGGCACAGCACAATGCAAATCCTGCAGGATTTTTTGTCCCGTAGGCAACTTAATTCGTTAATAATACTTAATAGCTTAGTGCCTCTGCCTTCACATGATGTCTGGAGATACCAGCAGCTCCCGTCCCTCCCAGACACTCATCCCCACTTTAACAGCTCCACCTGCGTGGGTTTGTTTTGGGATCAGCGCTCCGACTGTAGTGCTTTTTCATCCTGATCCAGTGGCTTTATCTATGCGACTCCTTTCTAATCATTCAGACAGACACAAAGGTTCTCTTGCATACAGCATGCGTTACTTCAGAAACATTTCATGGGCCTGAAGAGGTCCCGTGAGATCAGAGATGTCTGCGAGGATGCCCGGGATGAGGGGACTCTTAGGGCAGAGGATGCTCAGCTGTAAATTCCCGGCGCGTTGCCTGGGGGTAACTGCGGCAGGCGGTGATGGGGAGTGATGGGGACAGCACTGGGTGGAGGTTTCTGAAGGTACGGGTCTACTTTCAGCACCCCTGGTGTCCCCACGGAGCCTGTGAAACAGACACAGAGCTCTCAGCCCTCCAGGTAAAGTGCTTTGAGACCCGCCGGAGCCGTACAGCGCTGCCGGAGGTGTCCCGCGGGAGGACGGTTGTTTCCAAAATTCATGATACTGGGACGCCTCTAACCTGTGTGACTTGAAAACCCTGCTTCCCATCGGAGCGAGCGTTCCCTGGTTCCTGCGGCGGAGCAGCTGGCAACCTGCTTTGGCTAAAAAAAACAGAGAAAGAAAAAAAATAATACTTATTTTGCTGAATAAAGTGCTCCAAGCTATCTTGTTACGGTTGGGAAAGCAGCTCGATTGTAATCCTGTGTCTTTGGGCACTTGTAACTTTAGCAAATTAGCCTTTGGGATAAAGTTGTTATCCTTGTTTCCAGTTCCAAACTGAATGTTTTGGGAACATTTCAGATTCCCTTTGGCTCTTTGTAGAAAGATTGAAGCATGAAAAAACTTAGATTTTTTCTTTTTTTTAATCAGTTAAATAAGTTTCAAGAGGTTTGATTTGTGCTTGGTTAACTCAACCCCCCCCAGCTTGATAAAGTGCCAACTTCCCAGGGATTCTCAGCGCTGTGTCCCAGTCACTTTAATGCTTCATTTAGGTCCCCAAACCCAAAAACATGGGCTTATGCGACTCGTCCAAAGCCATCTGCCTCTGCCAGATCTGATTCACTGAGAAAATCATTTACAAATTGTGGTGTTACAAAAGAGCGGTGCTGGCTGAGAACCAGCGGGTTGGATGTTGAGGCCGAGACCTTCAAGAGCTGTTGAAGGTTGACCCTTGTGGGGTGGTTTCCCTTCCCAGCACATGCCCTGCCTGCGTAAAGCTCACGCTCGGAGCATGCAACAAGACCTGCCCCCCAAAATATGCATCCGCGAATGCAAGCGTGCATGAACCCCCAGCTTTGCACGGCGGAGAGAGATGGAGCTGCAGCAGCTTCACCTTCAGGTCCCATCCCACCGCCCGCTCTTCTTGTCTCTGGCTTTTTGGAGGCCTCGTGGAGACCAGGGCGCTACTTCCTGGATTAAATGTAATTTTTAAAAAATACCGATCTCAAGAAGATTTTTAAATTGAGGAAACCACTGCTGGATTCCTTCCTTTAATATAAATTGCATTATATAATACTGTATAATATTTTAAGTTCACAACTCCAAACCTTTCCAGCTGCCACAAAAGCTGCATCTCTTGGCCGCATGCAATGCACCATTTCAAATGAGAAGCCTTAATGCTGTGGATTTGATGCTAATTTTTTAATTTCCTTCTAGTATTACAGCGTTGTCATTTACCACTTCAGAAGGTGACGTGGGGACGTAGCAAAAGCTGTTTGGAAGGGGAGGACGAGAGGCTTTAGGGTTTCGTGCATTTTGGTATTAGAGATAGATCCTACGGTGCCATTGATTGGGATTTGTGGGGTTTAAAGCAAAAATGCAAACTGTGTAAAGCCTGCACATGGCTTGGTATGCCCGTCTTTACACAAATACGTGATAAAAATTGGGGTAGACCCTTTAGGTGAAGTCACCTCCTCTCTCCATCAGAGCCCGAATACGGGCACTTTACATGCGACTCCTTCGCGGGGCTTGGTTGCAACGTTGAGCCGCGATACTTGTGCTATAACCTCTTTCTCCTCTGCGCAGGATGAGAGACACGAGCAGAAAAAACAACGTTTTTGCCCAGTTTCGGAAAAATGAGAGGGACAAGCAGAAGCTGATAGACACGGTGGCCAAGCAGCTCCGCAGCCTGATCAACAGCCATCACTCGTGAGGGACTCGGGGACCTCCTGCCCACGCCAGACCCTGCACCGCAGCCTTCCACATGCCTGGACTTGGGATTCTTGTTCAAAGAGAATATATGTATTTTTTTATTCACCTGTATAGTATTCATGAAACCTACTCTGATGACAAAATGTTCCTTAAACAGTCCCGGGGAAGATTGGCAGCACTGCTCATGAAGGTGGAGTCAGGAGTCTCCTGTTATAAACTCCTATTTTCAGGGGTTTATAAAGTGATGGTAAATCCTGAAGCCTCAGAGAGAAGTTCACACCCAGACTAGTTTCTTTTTTTTTTTTTTTTTTAATAAGCCAAATTGAAAGAATCGGTCTGACGTCCTTTTGTTAACTTATTCAGTTGCAGAACAAATGAAAACAAAAAATATAGGGAGGAGTGGTGGTTTCAGGTTCTTCTCATGAGCTCTGGTGAAAGGAGCACACGTGTAGAAAGGGGGTCACCCGTTAGCTTGTCTTGCCAACGTGCGTATTGGATCTAGGTAGGAAAGAGGCAAACTGATTTCCCAACTTTCCTCCTCTTTTTCCTGTAAGGGCTGATTTCCACCTTAGGCTGCAGATGGCTGGAGCTGCAACCATTCCCTGCGCGTCCGTAATCAGCGTAGCCACCCCCTGAGCTCCACCTCGAGGACCTGCCGGTGTCTTTTGGACCTGCACTGAACGTAGAAGGGGCTTCAAGAGCTGCCTCATTGATTAGATTTGGAAAGGGAGAGCCGGAAAGTAACCCGGCCCGGCGTCCTGCGGCGCTGGTCTGGCGCCGGGGTGCTGCTGCTTGCATCCAGCGCGGCCGGGTAGCGGGAGAGGAGGGATGCTCAGCAGGGATGGTGCAGAGGCAGACTGGGCTCTCCCAGGGTCCAGGGCACTCCATTCAGGTTTTTTTCTCTTCCTTGCACCTCTTCTCCATGCTGGTGTCCTGCCTTCCTTCTCCTCTTGATACGGCGCAATGGGGTGAAGTCCCTCTGCTTCCCTCTGGCTTTGCCGCCGGCCAGGACGTTGAGCAGGAACCTCCTGGAGGTCCCCGAAGCGGAGGCAGCAGGAGATGCCCCGTCGAGCGGCATCGCTCAGCTCCCCCCGGCTCGGAAGTGCCTACGGACAAAATTCCCCTCTCTGCCCTGGGGGTGCCCGAACATCCTCTTGCTCAAATCAAGAGAGCCTTTGAGGAGGACCCTAACGCTACCAACAGGACTTTAATGCCAGGGTTCGGGTTACAGAGAGAGGGGACTTTTGCCCTTATCTTTTGACTCTAATTACTGCAGGTGAAAGCTTATCCAGCCGGTTCCCCCGCCTCCCGAACCCTGATGGTAAAGGGAATTAAAACCTCCCTGGTGTATGTTACAGCCTCGGCAGGGGCGTGAGCCGTGCCCAGATCCCGCTCTCGTGCGGAGGCGGTGGGTGCTCAGCTCTCCAGCCGCTCTGGACGTGGAGGGCGTTCTGCTGGTTCCTTCTCCTTCCCCTCCCTCGGCACAGGCTGCCGGAGCTGCGGAGGGGCAGGACTTGTTCGGACGTCGCCGCGTGGCACTTGCAGGAGGGCAGCAGCGCTTTCTCGGTGCTTGCAGTCCCTCTCCTCTCTGACCACATGCACTTTCTGCTGTGTGTTTCTTGCCTGGGGAGCTCTTCTGACACTCAAGCGCTGGATGCACAAAGGGGATGGTGCTTTATCTTCCTTCCTTGTTCCTCAGCAATACTTTTTTTTGTTTGTTTCCTTTTTGATAAGGGTACGTGTTAATTGACCCTGAAAGTAAATGGGCATGTTGTCAGCACTGACCTTCTGGGGCTGTTGTCCTGTCCCAGCAGTCTCCAGCCACGAGGACCAGTGGATTATTCACATTAAGAGGGAAGAACCAAACCTGGCTTTACGGTTCCGTGCTTTTGGGGCAGGAATCAGAGGTTCTTAATGCCTCTGAAGTACATATAAGAAGGACGGAGGCACAAAAGAAGCAGCTGAATGGAAGTTGGTGTTAACGTGGCCAGAAAGGGATCATCTTCATAGGTACATCTACATACAACCCAGCAAAGGCTTTCAGAAGGACAAGTGAAAATGAACTTGGTCCATTCCCCACTGGCGACCTCTTACCTGCTCTCTGAAATGCTGGACCTGAGCAGGAACCAACCCCTGTGAGCCCCGTGCGATCCTGAGCTCAACCTTGGCGTGCCAAATCCTGCACAACCGAGAAGGAAAAATTGCCCAGCTCCGATAGGCAGGAGTTCTTCCTCGCCAAATTGCTGGGGAGAGGAAGCAGCCCAGTCCCTACGGTCCTGGCAGCTATGGGAAAGCCCACAGTCCTCCAGCCAAGACGTGTCCCACAAGCCGCAGGACCATGGGGCTCTTCTATTCCTCTTCCCCATCCCTCGGCGGTGCTCCCATGGGAGAGGTGTGGGGACGAGAGTACGAAGGCAGTGGCAAAAGCAGGTGGGATCATCTGGTTCGAGCATCAGACCTGCTTCTGCTGAGCTCCTACCCAGAGGATGGAGGCCAAACCAAAGACCCAGAGGTCTTCTGCTGAGCTCCTACCCAGAGGATGGAGACCAAACCAAAGACCCAGAGGTCTTCTGCTGAGCTCCTACCTAAAGGACAGAGACCATCCGATGGTGACTAACAGGGGAAGCTTCAGTCCACAGGGCACTTCAGTTAGAGGCCATTAAATAGTAACAAGCACTTTAAAATCCTTCAGAATCAAGCTGCTACAGATGCTGGCAGTGGCGTCCCTGAGCATCGGCAAGCATGACAAATAAAGCACTCCGGCATTTCCAGTTTTTATTAGTGGGAGGATAGACTGTCCAGCCCAATTTTTAACCGCTTTTGTCAGCGCTGGCGTTGCCGCCGGGCGAGGCGGTGCTTTGCAGCCAGGATGGTTTTTCTCTCCTCCGCGCTCGGTGCGGGACGAAGGCAGGAGGAGCCGGCAGCGCCGGGCGGCATCGCCTCCGCCCCCCCGAGACGCGGGTCGGTGCGAGCAGAAAAAAGCACCCAGCTCCTGCCCCCACCTCTAAACCCCGTGTTTTTTCCCCCAAGGGGTGACCCCTGTATTGCATTGCACGAGGCGTACCCACATAAAAACCCCAAAGCAGCTGAGTCTCGGGGCAAGACCTTGTTTCAGATGGTCCAACGAGCTCCCAGCCTTCCGCATCCCACATCTGGGCTCTCTTCCCCGTCTCCACGGAGCTTTAGTTAAAAGAGGAGCGACACGGCATTGCCATGCCTGCCCGGGGTGGATTTCCTCGCTCCCTTTAAGCCCTGCTTGGAGAGGCCGGGGTTGGGATCCTGCAAACCGGCTTCTGGCACTCAGGACTTGCTGCTGGGGAAGTCAAACTCGGCCAAGGGAGAGATTCAGCGAGTTTCTGATTTCGGGAGGTCAAGCGCCTAACCGCAAGTCACAGACCGGGATGAAAAATGGCATTTTGGTGCTCTGGTCCTAATTAACTTTTTGTTCCGAGAGATGCAGTTCCATCCCTTCAAAATAAAATTAATCTTTTAAACAGATTGCTTAAAAAGCCCTGGAAGACATTTAAAATCCCCTCTAAATCTCTTACTAATGATTGGTATCCTCCGATATGGATGGTATTGCTTATGAGGGAAAGGTTGTTGCTATAAATTTATAAGGAGGGTGGGAAGTGGGGGCAGAACCCGCTGCTGTAATCGAAGATTTGCAACCCCCAAAACAAGTAACGCTGCTATTAACACCCTCTTGTACATACACTGAACCTTCCTTAGTTGGTTTTTTTTAAGCAGTGGCTGTAGAGAAGACTAGGTTATGCCCCAGCTTCTCCCCGACCCAGCAAACGTATTTCAGCACCAGTGGGGAAAAAAAAATAAACTAACAAAAATCCCCAAGTTTGGCTTCCTGAGAAGGATCCGCACATCTTCTCTTCTGTGTAATCTTCAGGGGTTGTGCAGGCAGCCCAGGGCTTGGGACTAATTTTATATACGGTCTCTAAAGCGCTAACTTGCAGCCCAGACCGTACCTATACGTGAGGGGGGTGGTGTCCCTTCGGCGTCGGCGCGTGTGCGTGAGGGAGAGGAGGAGGTTTTTCTCTTGGGTTTTTTGTCATTCCTAAGGCTGGAGTTCAAGTCGGACACTCTTCGCAATTTTGCACTTTGTTCCACATCCAGCCGCAGCTCCAGGCCCTGATGGCGGCGGGGGAGAGAAGCTGGCCGCTGCTTTGTTCGAGGGGCTCTTTCGGTTCTGTTTTCTTAAAAATCGGCTGCTTTTGTGCCGCTACGGGAAAAAAAGGATGTTTGGGCGGAAGGCGCGGGCGTTCGCACGCCGGCCCCAAACTTTTGCCGGGCGCCGGGAGGCAGCGAGGAGAGCGGAGGCTGGGACGGCGCCGGGGCCGCGCCGGAGGCATCGGCCGCTGTCGGCACCTCCTGCGCTGAAGCTGCTTTTAGGGTAAAATCTGTTGCCCGCCGAGGTAGCGGTGGTGGGAAGTGGCAGCTGAGGGAGGTTCAAACCGGTGTTGAAAGCCCAGGCCGGGAAACCTTCGCCCTCGGTTGTGCCCTCGCTCTGCGCCGCACCTCCGCGGGGTTTCCCTCCGTCCGGGTTGGGTTTGGTGCTTTTTGGAAGCCCGGAGTGGTTTGGCGCATCGAACCACCCTCCCGCGCCCCGGCTGGGTGCTTGTCCCTGGGTGCAGTGGGGCTGCGCGGGTCTCTGTGCCCCATTTCCTATGGCTCCGCGCTGCCCAGACACCCCACGTGTGTGTGTGTGTGTGTGTGCGCGCGCATCACACTGCTGGAGAGCTCGAAGGGAACACGGCGCACAAATAAATCTCCTCGCAAATGACTTCAAGATGGGCCCGTCTCTGCTGTCAACCGAGGAGGCTGGGCGTTTGCGGGAGCGGCCCAAATGCACGGGTGGCATTCACCCCAAAAAGAGGGGACGGGGCGGGGTGCTCAGGGGGGGACCGGGGGACGGGGCGGCTTCGCTTCACCCCCAAAGCTGCTGCTCTGGTCTCGAGCCCCTCTCTTGTCCCCGGGGCCGGGGCTTCGGCTGGAGCGAGGACCCGTCCCACCTGCAGCTGCTCCGGCGTGGGGGGCAGCACCCCAAAACCTCCGCAGGCAGCTCAGGGTCGGGCTTGCGGACTCCCGTCTGCACCGCGTTGCTTTCTGCCGTAGCTCATCCCGCCGGTGGTGTTTTGAGACGAAAACACACCCCCATCCCCATCCCGCCCTGTCCGCTGGCTGCTTGTGTTGCCCTTTCTCATTTTTTCGTGGGGGGAAGGACGTGATTTTGTAAACTAATGTGGTGAAAACAGCTTTTTTTGCACAAGTCGTTGCACAATAAGGGGAAAATTTAGTAAATTAGGTTTAACTTTAAAGGGAACTTTTTTTTTTCCCTTAAAACTCACTAGTAGAGCTACTGATTAAAAGAAAAAAAAAAGAGATGGACTGATTAAAAAATGGACTGCATGGTTTACAGGTTAAATTGCATTAGAAATTAGCATGTTGATTTTGACTGTACATTTATCCTATTGTAACTTCTATTAAACAATACAGCATATAACTGTTTAAATAAGCGCCTGTGCTCGCTGTGGCTGTGTGCATCGCTGCGAAGGCGCTGCCTTTGCCTTCCCCTCGACAGAAAAAAACCCTGCACCCCCTAAAAGACAAAATTCAACATCCCTTTTGTACAACCAGTGAAGATTTGCTGCTGAAACACCCAGATTTATGGATTGTCCCACGGGCAAACGACCCCTTAACGAGCACTGGTTCCCGCACCCCATGTTGCATTGCCATGCTGCGCGCTAAAGCCAAATTTTGCCTAATTCGGTGGCTATTTTAATCGGTTTCTACCATAAACAGACATGATTAAGCCCGAGCCTGGAGCTGAAGCAGTAGCCGCCTTGCTCTCATCGATCACGTCTAGGTTTGCGGACGGGGAAAGTATTCCCGGGTAGGAATTAAGGCTTTGGAGGCAGAATGGGGGGGTTGCCTTCGCTGTCTATGGGAAATCTCTTCGCCCGCTCGCATTGCCCGTTTCCTTTCACGGTATTTATCATCCTTCGCAGTTTGGTGATTATATTAGCACGTTGGTTGTGTTTTTTTCTGGCCCTAAGTGCGTTAGGACGTTAACATTCCCCAGATACCTCGCGGCCCTGGCACCGAATGTGCGGTAGACTTTGGTTTCTGTAAGATGTTTGACTTGGTACCACACGGCATGTTGATTAGGAAATTAAAATGATATAAAATCAACATGACACATGCTAATTAAAAACTGGCTAACTGGGGTAGCTCGGCATGTAATCCTAAACAGAGGCGCAGCACTGGGGCATCTCTGCGGGGCCGGCGATGCCGAGCACACCGGGCTGGGGGTGGGCACTTGGGGGTCCTGCCCCCCGGCTGGGGGCGGGGGGCAGCTTTGGTGGAGGGGCTCAGGCTGATGCTGTGGTTCGATGTGTAGGAGTGAGGGATTTGGGGCATGTGCCTGGGCTGGGGGACTCCCTCCTGGAAAGCAGCAGCCGCGTAAAAGGATCCTGGATGGATTGTATTCCGTGAATTCCTCCAAAACCCTTTTTTAAGCCATTTATCCCTTTTGGTTTCCATCACGTCCTGGGGCAGTGTTAATTCGGTGCAGCGGGGAGGAAAAGTGCTCCCTGGTGCTTGTTTCTAACCAAACCTCTGCAAGGGGCGTTCGCACGTGCACGCGGGGCAGAAGAGGACGAAAGGAGGGTGGGAACCTCCCAGATTTAGTCTGTCCACCTCAGAGTATTCTTGGCTGCTCTCCGGGAACGGCAATGATGAACAAAAGGGGAAAGTCCCACCTCCTCCGGCAGCAGGTCCAGGTGGGACCCCAGAAATGCAGGAAGCCCCCTGAGCGCGGCCAGCCCACCCTCGGACCCGGCTCAGCCGGGTGTGGGCTCGCCCGGCGCAGCGCCGAGCCAAGTGCCTGGGTGACGGACTTCGACCTCGGCCGCTCGCCCTTGGCCCGGCGTACCTTGAGCGCTGAGCCGTGCCAGGAGCAGCAGGCTGGAGGCCTCAGGCTCGGGACCGTGCGACGGGGGCGGCGCGGCCCCGCAGAGCCGGAGACCTTCAGCAGCACCCGCGGGGCCGAGACGTGGTCCGGCACCGTGGGGCTGCGGGGGGAGATGGTGGGCAGAGATCTCCTCGGAGCGTGCCGGCCGGCGGGCCGGTGAGCCGCAGCCGCAGGTCGGTTTTGGGGCAGGGGTGCGGGGTGCTGCGGCGCGCGGTGCTGTTACCGCGAGGGCCGAGTGCTGCGCTGCTGCGGGGCTCTGCCTGCGCCCGCATCAGTGGCCCAACCACTCCGCCATCTCCGTGTCACCCAGCCTTTCACCCCAGGTGTCCTCGGGGCTTCTTGTGACCCCCCCCCAGCCCACGCAGGGGGCTGCCGGAGCAGCAAACCTGTTGTCCCGGCCCCAGGGACGTGTTGCAAGCCCGGCGATGGAGGATGGTGCCAGGTGAAGCCCCATCCATCCACGGAGCAGTCCCTGGAGCAAATCCTCCCCAGGAACATGCCCAGGCGTCTCCGGAGAAGAGCAAGTTGGGACGGTGCTGCCGAGGGGGCGAGACGCGGCCCCACACCTCCGCTCACACCCCGGCCTGATGCCTTGTCAGTGCCCTGAGCCCTTGGATTGCTCCTTTTGGTTGTCCATGCCTTGCTTTTCTCATCTTTAAAGTCAGAGTTTCTCATTTTGACATCTTCTGCGGGGCGCTGAGTTTCCGCACTGGGGTTGAACATCTCCGTGCGGTGGCTCGCTGCCTTGCGCTTCCCACACGGACTGGATGGAGGCCGAGTGGCAGGACTGGCTGGGTTATCGCCACCAGTATTGCATAGTGGGGTCTGCAGGACACCACAAGGAAGAAGATCCAGCGCAGCCTGAACATGCTTGGACCTAGAGATGCTCCTGCCCGCTCCAGTGGGACAGGACCTCTGGAGGTCTCTGGGCCAGTCTCCTGCCTCGAAGCAGGACTGTTGCTAACGCTAGATCCGGATGGCTGTGGCTTTACATGACCAAGTCTTGAAAAACCTCCAAGGATGGGCATCCCCCACCTCTCTGGTGGTCCATCCCAGGGTTGCACCACGCTCCAGTGAAGACTTTCTTACTGTCCAGTCTGAACACAACTCCCAGAGCATGGTTTGCTGTGCTCGCAAGGACAATAACCGTGGGCTTTGTTCAACCTGGTTGTCGCTGTCACCACTAGGTCTGGTCCAACACAGCTGATACTCAGCCACTCAGTTCCCACTGCGTGATGGCTTTCTAGGGTGACACCAGCCAGTCCATTGTACCGGGGGTGCTGAGCACGCAGACTGATGACTGTCCTGCACATGGGACATGATGAGATAGCAAACCCACAGCTTGATGCAGGCATCTTCCAGTCCCAAGCCCTTATTCTGTCCCATGGCAGCTCCATTCCTGGGGCTGCTGAAGCTGACTCCCTTAAGGAGTCATCCATGGGAAAAATCCCATCGGCTGGAGACAGGCTCATCTGACAACTTCACTTTCCTGCAACCTCAGCCAATCTCATCAAGGAAGGAGGTTAAGAGGTAAATCAAGGTGAAGGCAAGAAGGGACAGAGACAGGAGGAAATGAATGCTCAGGAATATCTGTTGAAAAGTGTTTGTCTCGCCTGCCTCGAAGAAAATAAGGAGGAAGAAACCTCCCTGCTTGTTGCTTGTGGGTTTGGGATTCAACTGTTTGGAAAACAGCTACAGCAAATGCAACAAGGAAGAAAACCTTGTTGGGTGATCGCTGAACTCTGAGTCGGGGTGGTGGCTGCAGGCAGGAGACTGCAGGGGAGCCAGAACCTTCCCAGCCAACCCGCAAATGGGTTGAGCACCAGATAATGATGGCCCAGACATCCCCTTCTCTTCATGGGCTCCGAAGGTTGACTAGGTCAGGGGGATACTGCCCAAAGCACCTGGGCTCAAGTCAGACCTCAAAGCCTCTGTCTGGGAGTCTGCTTCTTGGAGGTGTTGGGCTGATCTCATTAGGTCCTGTGGTGTTAAATCAGTATCAGTCATGTTTAAATCCGCCCCCCACCCCCGAACAAGTGAGGATTTTGCTCCCAGGCACCTATTTGGAAGCCTTTCCAGCATCTCACTTCTCAGATACTTAAAAGTCTCTGTCCCATGTATCGCCAGTGTCTATCTGAGACCACTTTGCACTTGCTTTTGTGTCAGCTCTTGTTCTTCAACTTTATGAGCTCTTTCCCCTCCTTGATGTTGTCTCTCTTGATACATGTAGAGAGAGAAACCACCCTGTCTTCTCAGCTGGGGTTTCCCTGCCCGGCAAAGCCCAGGGGCTTTAGGCTGTCCCTGTCCCTCTCCATTTTCTGATTGCCATTTCCCGTACATGTTCCCATCTCCCGCACATGTTCCCATCTGAGCCTCCCTTTCAACATGGTGGACCGAAAAGGTGCGTACTGCAAGGAGCTGCCGGGACTGCCCCGTACACGGGCATTAATGCTTCACTGTCTCAACTGGAAGTGTCTCACTAGGCACTAAACGCCCTCTTCCAGTGCTGTGGCAGAATTGCTTGTAGGCAGTGACCATCGCTTCCAGGTCTTTCTTCTCGTTGGCCATTTTGAGGTGAAGGGCTCTTTGCTTGGTTCATGACCCTGCACTTTGCTCTAACGGCTCTCATCCTCCTGCCTTCACTCCACTCGTCGTGGCAGTTCAGTTCTTCCCAGCTGACATCACCATGGTCCCTGTCGGTGGTGATGTTGTTGCGGTGTGGAGGCTTTGCCAGATTTCTTCCGCCATGGGTCAAAAACAGTTCCGGCAGGATAGGGAAAATTGTGTGAGATGGATGAGAGAATATGGCCATCTTGAGTGAACATCTTCCCACCCCTGAGAGGAAGAAACGAGTGGGCATATGGACACTGGACCAGAAGGACCACCAAAGTTTGCAGGACTGAAGAGTTTAAAGCAAAAGTGGAGGAATGAAGCTGATAGAGACAGCTGCCACCACAAGCCCGGAGCGTGCAGGTGAAGGAGGTTGTTAGAACAGATAAACAAATATGAGAAGGGAGAAGAACAGATAGCCCAGAGATAGCGCGACCTGTGATAAGGATGGGTGAGGGAGATGAAGCAGCTAGAGAAGGGATTGCACCTCCCTGGCAAGAAGACTGGATGAAATCCAGGAGGAACGAGCACGGAGCATTACGTACAGGGGAAGAAATGTGGGCAGGGAGACACAGGAGGTGGAGCAACCGGATTTGGGATGTGAAACTGGGTCATGCAGGGAGTAACGCAGCAGAGCAGTCACAATGCCAAGAGAGGGCAAGGATGGTCAAGTCACACGGCAATGAAGGCGAGGGTGGTGGGAGCATCGTGCGGTGGTGCTGTGTGATGGGGAGGAAGCAAGGTGGGACCGCTTGGGGTAAACAGGACTTTTCTCCTTTCCTCCCTGATGCTTCCTTAGTGTTTTGTCCAAGCACACCGTGGTGCATCCGATCCCCAGGTGGGACCGGGTGGCGTTCCTCCTGGTGACAGCCCCTTCATCTTCGCTCTGTGCTGTGATTATGAGGCCCACGTGGCTTCGCGGCCCTGCTAATTGCATTCTGTGGGGCAGTAATTGAATGAAGGCTCACGAGAGCCATGGATCAAAGGCAGGCGCCCATCGATATCTGCCTGCCCGAGAATCCGATTAGCAGGGAGAAGGCATAAATCACGGCTGCCCCTCCCTGACCCAGCAATACTTAATGCAGGTACGGTGCCCAGGCCGGTGTCAGGGAAATCTGATTTGCTCACGAAAGGTTAAGCAACACTGTGGATGAAAAATTATTGCGATGCTGTGTCTTCTCGGCAGTCATTCATCTCTGCGCTGCTTGCCATGGGATGGAGGGGCTGCCCGAGCAGGCTTTGGGAGATGATTACTCAACGTCGCCGAGACGTGTGAAGTGTTAAAGACCCCCCGGCGGGGCACGGGGCAGTCGTTTGTATTCATTAGCCGGCCTGCTGCAGACGTCGGCTCGCTCTTTGAGACGCACGCTCGCTGCCCGGGTCCTCACTTATGGCCCTCGGTGAAGTGGCGGGACCTGATTTCTTCTCTCTTGGTGGCCCTGGGCACTTGTTGCGGCACCGTGCAGGGGACAGCCATCGGAGGAAGGCGATCCTGTTTCTCCTCCATCCACAGTCCTGGCAACAAAACCATCCCAATGGGGCCAGGCAGCTGCTGCCTGCGGGGAACAGGTTGTGTGGAGACCTGGAAAGAACCTGAACTACAGTCTTCTTCACGACCGTCCCCTTTTTAGGCTCAAGCTGTGATGGGCCCCAGGGCTGTGCAAGAGTGTAGGGGATGCTCTACAGCCCCATCCCACCATTATCATTTGCAGCTCTGGTAATGTTTCTCCACCATGAGGTGCAAAAGGCTGAAGGCAGCACTTGGCTCTTCTCCCCAGATCTTTGGCACCGAGCTTTCAGTCTGCCCTACCAGCCTCTCAAGAAGCCAAAGCCACAGGTTTTCCAGGGCAGAGCCTGGTGGGTGACTGGATCTCTAGGTATGTTTCTGCTCCCATCTGTCCAAGAAAGGACGGACAACAGCCTCTAAGCTGTCGTGTTTGGACAGGTCTTCCCTACCTTCCTGCTTTATGCTCTTCCACTTCTCTGCAGCATCATGATTCAGATTAAAAGAAACCCACAGAAGAGGGGAAAAGTATCCTTCAGGTGGCTGTCCTTAATATGGCCCACGCTGAGGGATGGACCAGCACCCAAGGCCAGCTGGCAGTGGCTCCAGCGGTGGGTGCTCCTCCCTCAGCACCCTCAGCCCCACCTGAAGCTGCAGCTTCTCCTGCTCATTGCAACACAGCTTTGGGGCTTTTTGAGGCAGTGAGATTTGCTTTACAAGGGAGAGATCACTGGGAACCTGATACTTACTGTCCAAATGTGCTTTTGCTGGCTGCTGGACACATACCAACGGGCTGTAAAGAGAAAGACCCTGGCTGACGTTCCCCAGGGGTTGAGATACGAGCGTGACTTTATCTCGGCTGGGTCCTTTCCTGACCTCAGCTGCCCTCAGCTCCACCGGCTCATGAGAAAGCGGAAAGCTATGTGAAGAGCATGAAGCAGCTACTGGCAGGGTGCCCCTGGACGGGCTTCGGCTGCAACGGTGGCTGTTGGAGGTGGAAATCCCTAGTTCCTCTGTTGAGCACCTGCTTCTGGCCTCGGCATCACAGCTTGTGCTGTGAAACCCTCCAGCTCTCATATGCTCCGCTTCCTAGGTACAGACTGGGATGTCTCCGCTTATATCCATCGCTCGGAGGGCTGAGGACAGGGTATGAGGTAGCCTGCAGTCACTGTGGTGGGAAGAATGTGGGTTTGCATCAGACCGTTGACAGGAGGTGGAGCAGAGCGTGGTGCAAAAGCCCGAGGCCCTGAGCTAAGCATTCACTCCGTGTCTGGTGCTCAACCCCGTCCTCCTCGTCCCATCACAGTCTGTCGTGTCCCACTGCTCCACGGGAATCTTCATTCCTCGCTACGGAAAGGCAATTGCTTAAGAGATGCAAAATTTGGCAGGGGAATTAACTTCCTTGGGGGGACAGAATGGGAATCCTGTTGCTTGATGGGCAAAACATGCCCAGCATGGAGCTGGCGAGACGCTCGAAGCATCTTTGTACCTGGTGTATGGATTCAGGTCCCTTTGGATACTTCATGGCTAAAGTGTATAAAATATAAAGAATATTTTGTTTATCTCAAAGCGGGTGGTGGACGGGGAATCTGAAGAGCATTTACAGGTAGGAGGTTGCACTAGCACGGCTGGGCTGCACGTTGCATGTGGTGTAGGAAGCATGAGGCTGTTGGCAGGTTAAAGGGTGGTGCAGACAGCCAGGCGTGACGCAGACCTGCGACACGTATTTTGTCCCTAAGGACCGGGTCGGAAGTCCCCCGGAGCTGCGACGCGGCGTGGAGCAAGCCCTTGGCGTGCAGGAGGGGTGCGAGCAGCATCAGTCAGGATGCAGTTCGTTCTCCACAGGCTCCACCAGCTTCCCAGGACGCGATGGCTCCAGCGCTGCAGAGGGGCAGGAAGGTTTGACTTCCCACCCTCTGAGCTGTTTCCTCACCCCAGCAGACCCAGCAGAAATCAAGCAGCTCACGAGCGCAGCCGCACACTGTGCACTAGTCTCTGCTTCAGCCAAAAATCACCCTTCTCCAGCGCCGCTTGGGAGGAGACAACTCCACTGTCAACTTCGCGGAAGGGATGCAAAGCCAGGTCATCCCCAAGGGCAGACTGGGCTACACATAGCCTTCAAGGTCATGTCCTGGACGTCCCGACATCGAAAGCTTCTCTGTGGCAATCTGCACAGGCAGAAAGTCCCCACGAACAAGCGGTCCTGGGGGTGATGCTGCGCACCCCGACCCCAGGGGTGGTGAAGCCGCAGCTTTCCTGCCCGGCTCCAGCGCTCCCCCACTGCGGGAGAGGTCTGTGAGCTTCGGCTGCCGCAGACCAGCCCGGGGCTTGCGCACGCGTGCGGTGGCACGCAGGGTGGGTGATAGCATCTCTCTTGGCCCCAAGCTGCTGGAAGGAGTGCACGAGGGTGCTGGCTTCATCGAAAGCCCAGCTTCATCGAAAATTCAGGTGTTGGACACCGAGCACAGTATATGTCAGGACCGGCCTTTTGGGGTTACCAGGGCAAGATTTCCCTACCACTGACTCCAGCTTAAGACCAAACCCTTAGTCCTAACCCAGGAAAACATTTCACACCTGCTGAAATGCTTGCAAGCCTCTGGGATGCTTTCCCGGGGTAGGGCTGCAGCGAAAGCCCTGAGGCTGTGTCTATACCAGCAAATTAAACAGTTCCAGGGTTCAGACACCAATTATCCTCGCTGTTAAATTGTTAGCGCTCGCCCAGGTAATTCTCAGGCACGGTTCGGGAGCGTGCGTGGCCCCAGACCCTTCCCACGCTGTTTTGGCAGGCAGGGGAGGTCAGCTCAGCGGGCAGAGGCTCGTCCCTGCCAGATGGCCTCGGGGCCGGAGGACGGTCCCAGACACGTCGGTCGCGCCGGTGCAGACGTAACCTCTGTGCTTCTGCAGCGCAGATGTGGTCAGCCAGGCTCCCATTTAACGAACCTACAGCTCACGTCTTTACGGCTTGGATCGTTACCAAACATGCAGCCAGGAATACCTAAGTGATGGTAATTAATTGTAATTGCCAAGATTCCTGTTAATTTACAGTGGCATCTTTTTTTTTTTTTTTTTTTTTGCCAGGATGCTACGCTTATTTTTGCTGATTAAGGCCACGTCTACGGCCGCTGATATTGTCACCAGGAAAGGCAGAGACAAGGAGAAGCCCTCACCTTTCCACCAGCTGGCGAGACATGGTCGGCTCCTTCCGCGCCTCCCAGCCCTCCTGGGAAAGCCGCTTCCCCCCAAACCTGGGACCCAGCAGTGCATGTATCAACCGGCACTGGAGAAACCTCGGTCGCCATCCGGGGCTGAGCTGCCTGCTCCTCCTCGCCCCGCGCCGTGCGCCTCGTGAAGCCCTCGCGCTGCCCTGGCCCTTTGGTCTGCCCGTCTGCCGGGACGAGGGATGGGCAGGCGAGATTTTCATGCTGGAATTTCGACAAGGAAGTTCCCCAGTGCCAAGGGGACTGACTTCTTCCTTGCTTTTTTGGCTTATTACATTTTTGTTTTTCTAGTCATCTAGTGGACAATCTTTCATTATTTCCCTCCCCCCAAAGACTGTGGAAAGCAGGTGAATGTGACGTGGGACATCCTTAACCCCGGAGTCACCCTGACCCCGTTCCCATAAAGATAGGCCGATGACTAAAGTGCGTTTTAGGCTTTCTGAGACACACCTAGTTGCTTGGCTCCCTTCTAAATATTTTTTTTACAGCCACTCTCCCCACCCCACTGGGGAAATCGCACCCAAGGAGAGCCAAGCGTGTCTGGGTGGTGCAGAGAACTGATGCTCAGGGAAACCATTTTTCTCATCAAAAAGCCATGGAAGAGGGAAGGTGTGAGCTCGGTTCCGCTGGGCATGGTCTAAGCATCCAGTCTTTCTCACCAGCTTGGTGCTACTGAGACCTCTGAGCCCGAATTTTTGGGCTGCAGTGCTGGAAGGACACAGGCTGGTTGGAGACAGTCCGGAGTTGGGCTGCAAAAGAGACCAGAGGACTGGAAATCATAGCCAAGGAAGGAAGATCAAAAGGCTTGCAGTTGTTTAGCTTAGGAAAACTTTAGAACAGCCTACAAATATGTTACAGGCTTCTGCAAAGAGGAAGGGAATGAACTGTTCTCCTTGTTCACCAGGAACGGGACAGGAGGTAATTGGCTTAAATTACATCCAGAGAGGCTGAAGTTAGGAGGAACATTTTTCTATGGTGAGGACAGGCATTTCTGTTGGGGGCTGCAGCGAGGCAGAGTCTCCCTCCGTGGAGGTTCGAGGAGAGGGAGGACCAACATGTGTCGGGAGCAGATGCTGCACGGGGAACCCTGCACAGACCTGGGGTTGGCAATGGGCCGATTGGCACCCTGTGCCACGCCGGGCCAGGGAGATGCATCTGGGGAGATTCTGCGTCGTGCTCAGCATTGCAGAGCCCGTTCCGTTCCCCCCAGCTTCGGGGTGGGAGGCGGTGGGAGCTGCTGCCTCGTCGGTAGCAAGGATGCAAGCTGGATTGTCGAAACAATCCGGTAACAGGGTGGTTTCAAACGCTGTTTTCAGGGTTTTCTTTCTTGTGTGTTCAAACCCAGATCTTTCCAATAATCCTGTGGCTAAGTCAGCTGGGAACAGGGCTGCTTAAAGCAGTTCTGCTGCTGCAGACACAGTAGCATCATCACCCCCTCTCCCCTTGAGTCTCCCCCAACATCCATTTTTCTTTTACAAAATTAGAAACTAAGCGGTTTAATGCACTGCTCATGAAATCTGGGGGTCCCTGAATTAGATCGCCTTCGAGGTCCTTCCAGCCTTATCGCAGTAATATAAATGAGGGTTTCTCCTGTCCCTGGTAAATGGGTTCCAACTGGACATGGGGCAAGACTCAGCTCCCAGACTCCCACACCTAAATGTAGAGATTCTCCCAATTACAATTTACAAGATTACAATTCTCCCAGAGGTGCTGAGCTCTTACCATCGGCTCCATATGGACAACTCAGACACACTGAGCACCTCAAACACCACTTTGTACCTCTGTGTGGGCAACTGAGACTTGCCTCAAAGATCTAGTCTGTGTAGTCAATGCAATGGAGAGCTACCAGTTGACCAAGCGTAGGCTGGCATGAGCTGAAGACCTGCATAAGCTAGGAAATGTCCCAGGAGCTAGAACAAGAAGGAATTTGCTCTTATCTGCTGCGGTGCCCATGACTATGCTCACCCATAAGGCAGCAGGACCTGAAACATGGGATGTGGAGAGCCCTCCCAGACGTTGTGTAGCGCGTGGAGGATCACCACAGAGCACGTTGGTTTTCTGAGCAAGGTACAGCCGTGCTGGCATGGAGATACACCACACTTGGGGAGGTTGCTGGGGCTACCAGTATGAGCATGGACACAGGGCTGAAGGTCATTCTTGGTCAGATAACTACTCCCAGCTCTTTATGCATTGTCTGCAAAGCAAATGCCTTGTTTAAACATGCTCCTCCATTGGCAAACAGGAAAAGAAAAGCAACAAAATGATGCTGTTTGGGGCTGGGAGTGGAAAGCCGCTACGGCTTGCCAGAATCGAACTGCTCTGAGCTGAGGTGGGAGGGAAAGCAGCAAACAAGAGCAAGCCTTCAGATGCGTTGAGTGGTGGCTAGCATGGAAGTAGCTATACATCCTTGTATCTCTGTCCATCAACCCTCCTTCCTTGTAGCACGCACAGTTGCAAAACTCCTTGTTTCTGTGAAAAGAGTGTGTGGTGTGTCCTCATCTCTCCTGCAGGACGTTGTGAAGCAGCGGGATGCTCGAGCCGGCTCCGATCGCAAGGGCGGATGAGCTGTGAGAGAAAGGAGTTTGTTTGCTCTGTCCCATTTCTGAAGCCCTGAGGTGGGGCTTCAGGTAGTAGCAGTATTTTCTGCAGGTATCTTCTGTGAGTAGAGTTGGACACGTTTTCAGGCACGTGAACCTTTCCGTGGGTCCAGAGTAGAGCACACTTCAAGCCAAGTCCTGGCCAAGGATGACTGAGCGTGACTTAATGATGTCAGTGGGCAATTAGGCAAAAAAGGTGGTTGTCAGGCAGAACAGCAGGTTAGGAAAGGCAGAAGTGATATGGTTGTTAATCCCGTAAAACAGAGAGAAAATAGAGGCAGTAACTGCCTGTGAAGCAGAGAAGCTGCTGTTGGGGAAGCTTGTAAAATGCTGTGAGAGCAATACTGCTCTTCAATCCATCATCTTTAGTGCCCAGCAGTCTCAAGCCGTATTCTTGGGTTTTTTTTTTCTTTCCAGGGCATTTTTGCTGGTGGTGAACAAGGCTGAGGTAAGAGTGGGGATGGTGAGGCAGAGGGGACCGAGGCAATTCTCATGGTGGCCAGAGCAGGGGCTGGTCCTCTTTGGGTCACGCAGCCATACACAGGGCTGAAGGGGAGGGGATCACCCCTTGCTCCACGCTTTGTGTCACCTCTCTGCTGGGACTGGTGCTTAGCATGTGGCTGAGGACCCCCAGGCGAAAGCAAGTGAGAAAAAAACCTGAGAAACTTGCTCCCAAAATCGATGAGAAGAAATAACACCCAATTCCCTCTCTGCTCTTGGGAAGTTGCTGCCCGTGCTATGAGGACCCTGAGTCCTGCTTTCTCTCTAACCGTGGGAGAGGCTTTCGTCTCACACAACTTTAGATCCCTGGGATCTTTCTAGAGCTGAAGGACAAGAGTAGAACCTCCCACCTGGGATTCACCTGCCTGATTTTAGGTGGCTAAGTCAGGGTGAGATGGCTTGTATCACTCTGAGTACAGAGGAGGCCTGAACAGATGCTCCCGGGTGAAATGTCCGTGTTCAACTGGAAGAAACACATGTGATGTGAATCTTAATGTCTTCCCAGTGAACGCCCTTGCTAGACCAGAGGGTATGCCAGTCTCCTATCACACCTCCCACCCCAGAGTGTATCTCTCTGCCGTGTTGCTTCCCACACTTATCTTCTTTTTATTGCTTTCTCTCCTCTTGCTGAAGTGGGGCTGTGCCAGGCCGTGAGGCACTTCCAGGGAGAAATTCTTCCCATCCTAAGACATCGGCACTTCCATGGCACTTTCCATCCCACCCCTCTGAAACACCAGTCCTGGGAGGAGATGCCTCCATCTCTGAAAGCACCAGGGGACCTCAGAGAGCGAGCCTGGAGCAATGCCGTGGTTGTGGGCAGCTCCACATAGGTGGGATGAACCATACCCACTGTCAGCAGTGGGTTCCCCACGTTTTCCGTTGTAAAGCCATTCCTCCAGCTCATGAAACATGTTGTCCTGTGGGCTCCTTCCCATTTCAGGTGATGTCTTTTAGATGCCAAGAGGACTGCTCTGATAGACGTTAGAAGAAAACTTACAAAGGCAAGGCGGGAAATACCTGATGAAAGAAAAGATTTCTTTTTCGGCATGGTATTCTTCCTCTGGACCTCCATCCCCAGGGACGTCGTGAGAACTTAAACACAGAAACGTGGAACGCCCAGCAGCACAAAGCTGTGAGAAGTGTTTTGAAAAGGTTAATCTTTTATTACGGCAGTGCAAAAAGGTAGGCTAAATTTGAGATCTGACATCTCTTGAAGGGCCGGTGCCCCTGGTTATTCTTCAGTGTTACTGGACAGCAGACCTTGTTGCCTCTGGAAGCCACCGAGACTCACAAATTTATCAAGGATCAAAGAAGATCTGGATGTCTCTGTAAGGGTGATCAGGGAGAGAGCTGGGAGAGCTGCTGGTGGGTTTCAGGAGGGATATGGAACCCAAACCTGAGGTCTCTGTTCACTCTCTAAGTACTTGACCGCCAGTGCTTGGCTCGTGGGAGCATCGTTCACGGAAAGACGTGGGAGAGCATCCAGTGACGATTGCGTGACGTCCCTGAGCACAGCAGGAGGTGGCTCTGTTCCTCAGCATCCCAGCAAGATTCGCAGAGGGCTTGGAAGGAGGGGGTCTTTCAGTGTGTCTGTGGGAGGAAACCTTGAGGCAGGGCAGGGAGGGTGGAGTGCCTCTCCCAAAATGATCCCCCTTGTCCAAAGCGGGAGTTGGCCTCTAAACAGCCAACGCAAGTAGGTAACGTGGAGACTGGTGATGGGGGCTGAGCTTTCAGGCCAGATATCACCCAATTCGTCTTCCGCCTGTCTGATAGGGTTCCTCTCCCCTTTGATCTGCCTCCGCTGATGGGTAACTCATGACATTCATTTGCTTTCTCCTTCACTCTCCCCTCACTGCCCACTCTTCTCCTGGAGCTCGGCTTCTGCAAAGGAGCAGAGAAAAGGGAAATACCCCCAAAATCCCCTTTTCCCCTGGGCTGAGGGCAGGTGCTGAGCAGGGTCCCACCGCCCCGAGATGCTTGCGAGCCCAGTGGTGGGGTGTGCGTGTGCGGGCAGGGAAGCCGGGGAAAGGAACAGTAGCTTTTTCTCTTCCCGGTGACGCCGACGTGGTGATCAGAGGAGCTGGCCAGAGTCCTAATGAAGATAAATGAATATCCCCGCTCCGCCGCTCCTCCGGCTTTTATTGATGGGCTGCGGGGTGAAAGGCGAGAGCCTGAATGTTCATTTAAGCAGACGTCACAAGTTTCTTTGGAGGGGAAGGTGTAAGAAAAACCGCCTTGTGCTTGAAAGTTACTCCAAGATGAGCACGCTCGACTTTACAAGCCTCTCGCCATTCCTTCCCCATCCATCACTTCCCAGGACCCCTTTGTAAATGCAAATTGCACTTTGATAGAAATAATGCACTGAGCCTCTATTAGTGTCTGTGTAATGGAGAGGGCTATTTTAATGCAATCATTCTTAAAAGAAGCTCCTCTGTGCCTTAGTTTAGGCTGTGTATCAAAAACCAATCTGAAAACACGCTCCTCCCCTGCCCTCCGCTCCCTCCCGTCTCTGGCCTTTGCAGGCGCTGGGATACTTTTTATTTTGGGCTCAGGATTCACGGGGCAGCCTGGGGGTTTGACCGTGTGAACGAGAGCTCAGGCGGACACCCCGTCCGACCTAGTCCCCAGGACCAGGCTTGGTGACCGGGACACCTGGTCCATGGGATAGTGGTGGCGAACCCAGCGGTGGGACAACCTGCACCCTTCGGAGCTTGCTGCCTGGGGAAGGTCCCGCTGTGATTTTAGGGGGATGAGACGCCTCATCCCCTGGAGCTGTTTCTTCCCAGGCTCTCGTGTGTGCTTTCTAGCAGGAGGGAGCTCGTTCCGTGCCAGCTATAAACATCTTGTAGTGTGATGGCGAGCGTGGGTTTGCAGAGCAGCCCCTGAGATCCCTTGTGTGTTTCCGCACGCAGCAAACTGATTTTCTCATGTCCCAGCCCGATCTCTCCCTCTCTCCCTCCCAGGGTGTTCAGCAGCAGCTCCAGCACTGAAAACAGTTTAAGCTGCTTTAAAAAAAAAAAAAAAAAAAGGAAAAAAGGGACATTTTAAGCCATTGAGATCCCCCTCCACACACACACTTTGGGAGGTCAGAAAAAAAACTGCTTTGAACTGTTTAAAAACAAATCTGAGGCATCATTCATCTTCATTAATGAGATATTTAACCAGTTCCTTTTAATAACTTTTTCATGCATATGCCAAATGAAGAAACATATTTGGGGCTCATTTGCTGCTTAAAAGGCCATTATTTTGGTCTCGTTTTCTGCTTAAAAGACCATTATGCTCCATGCCCCTTCCCACCTTATCCCCTGACTCCTGCCTTTCTCCCGGTGTCACCACCACACTCCCTCGGAGCAGCACGGGGTCCTTCTCACCACCCTCCACGTGCACCAGCGTGATTTGTGCCCGTGAGGCTCTGCCCACGGGCCAGGGAAAGGAGGTGACTTTTACCATCTCTCCTGGGCTTTCTGCAGCGCTGCCGTGCGGGATTTAATCTCCTGGAGAGCTTAATCTCGGTGGATCGGTCTGTCTGCCTCCTCCTACCTGTTTGGGCATGATTTATACCGGGTGCTGGAGTGGATTTTCTCCCATTACAGGAAATCAGAGCCGTCCAGTAGCACAAATTTGAAGCCCCTTCCCAAAGGATAGCTCCAAAGGTGTGGTCCTCCAGCACCTTCCCAGCGGAGACGAAATATTTAATGCCAGTCAGAGACGTCAGAGCAAGCCGCAGAGCGGCTCTTCTGAACTCCGGGGTGGGGACCACCACTTTTTGGGGGTTCTCGACTCCCAACACGAAAGATACAGGGAGAGAAAAGCCCTTTCATAAATCAGAGGAGCGGCGTGGAGAACAAAGGGAGGAAACATAGAAAGCAGAAGGGGTACTTTCCTGTTTCTCGAAGAGCTGAAGAAGAGGAATGGGGAAGGCAGCGTCGTTAAAGTGAAATCCCCGACTGGAATGACAAAAGGAAAAGAAATTAAAGCCAGATTTGTTCCCCTGGGCTGAAGGAAGGAGGATCCCTTTTGGTTTGTTCCTTCTTTCTTGTTTCCTTTAAAGACAGGAGATCAATTGCGGGGCTTAATGAGAACCGTCCAGTGCGAGAGGTAGACAATGCGAGACGGAGAAGGATGTCCCAGCGCCCTGGAGATTTTACGGCAGCTCTGAGCATCGGGATCCATCCCTGTCAGTCGCAGTCCATCTCCGGGCCGCGGCGTTGCGCAACGTGAGCATCGCGCGGCCCGAGCGGCGACCGCCGGCGGCGATCCCGGGTCCCTCGTCCCAGGGGACCACCGCGCCCGCGGGTCCGTCCCCCGGCACACACCCGCGTCCCAAGCCGGCGGTGCAGACGCGAGGTGCTGGCGGCTGGTGGTGCGTCGGGATCCTTTGGGGCTGCCGGGGCAGTGGTGGCACTCGCAGGCACGGTCCCCCTGAGCTGTCTGCAGGATCCTGCCCGCGATCCCTCATCACGATCCTCCTCATCCTCCTGGTCAGGAGGCTGGGCCTAATTGGGCTCCAAACGTAGGAGGTTTTGGGGCACTGGTTTCATGGTGAAGGTGACCTTGGGTGCAGGGTTCCTACCAAGAGCTAAGGAGGACTTGCTGGGATGCTGCCGGGATGTCCCCTTGGAGGGAGAGGAGAGCTCCTCCTGGGAAACCTCCCTGGGAGAGTGTCCCAGAGAGCATCTCAGCACTCCCGGAGACCCTCAAGGGAGGCAGGGGATGCCCGCAGGAGGCGGATGCAAACCAACCTGCTCTTTGCAGGCTAAACTCATGCCGACGTAGACACCCCGTGTCTCCTGGGTTTAAACCCCGTCGCCCATTAGAAGGCAGGGAAAGATGCAGCAGGGGGAATAAAATCCCTGATCATCCCACCCCTCACCCCAGGAATGGCCACCCCCTTCCCCGGCTCCATGGGCAGCAGCAAGAGCTGGAAGCACTTGGACACATCCGTGCCTCTCCCGGCGGAGCCAAGCCTCCCGACTCGGCGCCCGGCCCTGGGGATGCATCCTCTTTCAGAGTGAGTTATTTTCTCTGTCACTTGATAGGTCCCGAGCCCAGCACGGTCCCCTGAGCCTCAGCCGGAGAGAGGGACCTTTCATGGGGCAGGTAAGGGGGCCGGAGAGGAGGGGGGCAGGTCCGCGGTAATCGCTCTGAACTTGGCTCGGGACTATTAATGAATGCAAATGAGCTTTTAGCTACCGGGCCATTCTGCGGTGTTTTGTGCAAAGGTTTTGTGCTCTTAACCGTAACTGTTCACGTGCCCGGCTTGAATGGCGAGGGGCACGGCGGAGGCTGGAAGGATGAGCAGGTCCCTTCTCACACCAAAATGTTAACAACTTCCTCCCCGCGCTGCTTGCCAGCTCCGGAGATCTGATCCGGTTTCACCCAGGCCTCGAAAAACCCTTTGCAAAGGTTGTTTCTTTAATTTTTTTTTTTTTTCTGGACACTTAATACCTGTTTGTGGGTTTGCTCGCCGTCATGCGAGCAGGAGGAGGGGATGCGGAAGGGGGGGCAATGCCACCCCATTACCCTGTACCAGTAACCCCCAACCAGCCCAACAGGGCACCCCACGAAGCACCTAGTTACTGCCGAAGCTACTAATTTCTGTTCCCATCGTAAATCCAGGCTATTTTATGCAGGGAGATGGGTTTTGCCTTTGCAGAAAACCCGAATGGGACTAAAACTGGGTATGAATTTCTTTCCCTGCTTTTTAACTGGGAACATGGATTGATTTTGTTTTTAAGGAGGTTTTCCTTAAAAGAAAACTGAACTCGCCAAGGAGAATGGGAAAACCTTCTTGTGACTCAGCGATCCTAAAGGTGGGCTGGAGGAACCACTGGCGCGTGGTTCAGGAGACGGAGAAATACTCGGAGCCAGCGTCACCCCGCCTCGTCCACGAGTGAAACATCGGTTTATTCTGTGGGTTTCAGCGGGGCC
Source organism: Phaethon aethereus (assembly GCF_964289735.1). Classification (NCBI taxonomy): domain Eukaryota; kingdom Metazoa; phylum Chordata; class Aves; order Phaethontiformes; family Phaethontidae; genus Phaethon; species Phaethon aethereus. The sequence continues at coordinate 84,133,864 of NC_138578.1, forward strand.
CTTGTGTTTCCTTTTAATCCTAAGGTCACATAAGCAGTTTGCAAGATTCAGACCGGTGCTACTTGAAGGGGGATGAAGCATTTTTGCAAGAAAATGAGCTGTGTTGCTTTCAGCTTTGTTCCATGAGTCCTTGAGGGAAGTGGAAAACTTCCCCAAACTTCCCCAAACTAGAAAGACTTGTTCTGAAAAATGCTGTTGTCTTCCTCTTCCCCAAAACCTTTCCTCCCTCACAAACCTCTCTCTCATTTTCTGGACACAGAGAAGAAAGACGTCTCTTCCTCTTGCTTTGTTAAAAAAAAAGAAAAAAAATGTAAATTGAAAATTGCTGAATTCTGATGGGGCTAAAGAGCTGGGTTTTGTTTTTCTTTTTGAAAAAAATATCAGCTATCACTTACGCTTAACTGGTGTTAACAGCGGCAGCCTGGTGTTACCCCACTATGGCCACAGACCCCCATCCCTCCCCTATCCTGCTTTTTGGTGCCTCCTCTTGTCCCCAAGGCTGGGTGAGCTCCCCAGCACCACCCCATGGCCCCGGGGCACCACCCCGCACCCCTGTGCACCCGCTTTCGAGCAGTTTGCAAACCCAGGAACCCCGAGTGGGGTTTCCACCCCAGGGTCCCCCTCTGTGCCACCAGCAGGTACTTGGGTGCTTCACCCCATAACTCTGCGGCAAAGGGGTGGCCCCATCCCAGAGCATCTTCCCTCCCTTTAAGGCTTCTTGGCCCGGAGGGATGCAGGTGCCGCAGGCTGGGAGGGTGCTGGGTTGGCGGCGGGTGTCCCTCACCCAGTGTGGGCTCTGCTGGGTGCCCCAAATGCTGGGTGCCCCAACTGCCGGGCACATGCACCCTAAACACCCTGACCGCCCCAGCCGCGGGCAAGCTCTGGAGCCGGCTGCCATCCTCAGCTATTTGAGCCAAAAGAAAAGAAATTTTACAAAGGTACGGAGGGGGAAAAAGGCATTTTTGGGGGTCCTTTAGGAAAGCACCCCGTCCGCGGGGAGCCCCGCTCCGCTGCTGGGTCGAGTCTCTGGCGGGCAGCGTGTGCCCGGCACAAGCCGAGCCCTTCGTTTCGGCGCTCGGGGAGACAATGAATCCCACGCTGAACTTCCCCTCGTTTGAGGCTCGATGTGTTTTTCATTTGGGTCTTGTTTTGTTTTCTTTCTTTTCTTTTTCTCCCGCCGCTTCTTCCCTGTTTTTCCCAGCGGGATTTAATAAGCAGAGCGGGCGGGACTGGCGGGCCGGGAGCCGGCAGCAGGGCAGCGCCGCGGGCAGGGTAACGCGCGCGCCGGCCCCAGCCCTTTGCGGGGCGTAAGATCCCCGGCGATGGGCTCCACCGCTCCCTTTCCATGAATCGTTTTAACTCTTTTTCAAAGGGTTTCGGGGGAGTTTGGGAGAGGGAGCAGGGGCGGGGAGGGCAAAGGGAGCTGGTGGGAAGCTTGAGCGCGGAGAGCGCAGGAGAGCGGGGTAAACCCCAGCCCCCTTCGCGTGCGCCCGACGTTTTCAGCAGGGGAAAGCTGGTCTTGGGAAGAGGTTCCTGAGCAAACTCCGAATTATCCCCACTTAGCGTGGCCTCGAAGCCGCCTCTTCGGCAGTGTTTTGTATTAAAAGGTCTGAGATATAAATAGTGTTTCAGCAGCATCTTCAAAGTCTCATCTCTTGAAAATATACACAAGCACACATGTACCCCTCGCTCCCTCCCTCCCAGCCGGTCCCTGTCTCGGATTACCCCGGCATTTTCTTTTGAGGCGAACGGAGAAACTTCAGCGTAGTTTATTTTCCTTCAGAGCAGGGTAAGATGTTTCTCGTTATGCCGTTTTAATTTTCTAAAAGGCTGCATGGCATGTAGAAGAATAGTGGCTGTATTCTTGCAATGATGCAAAAATCCTTCGCAGCCCACCCTTTCGAGTAATTATCTGCTGCTCGCAGAAGACCCAGGCAGGAAAAGCCAGATGGTTTTCAAAAAGGGCTGAGATTTGGGAGGATGGTTTTGCTGGTAGCAGAATAAAAAGGGAAGTTTAATAGGAAAAAGAGAATAAATACCAGCCAGGGCTAACAGGCTGGGTTTTCGGAAAGGCATTTAAACCAGATTTTTTAGGGCAATGCTTCGCAGAGATACTAGAACAGAAGATAAAATAGGAGACGGTCCAGAAAGCAAGAAAGAACTTTTAAAAAAGGAAGACACTCCGGAAAAGAATCTCTTCTTCTTGCAATTTCAAAGCAGGAGACATTAAAGAAGGACTCTGGATACCTGAGATTATTCACAACGTACAGGAAATATTGCCGGCTTGCAGGGCAAAACAGTTGCACCGCTGCTTATCTGACCCAGCGAGGAGCTTAAATCTCCCTATTTGCAGAAGCAGGAGGAGAAAACATGCAAAATGTTCCTAATTCAGCCAAAAAAAAAGCAATAGAAGCTCAAAACTTTCTGTGTGCAGCCCACGCCGGGCTCCCGCGGGGGATGCCTGCCCAGAATTTGGGACTCGGGATGCTCCGGAGGGGCCTGGAGGCATTTGGCCCCTGGCTTAATGCCCGGGCAGCCGGTTTTGAAGAAGGGATGGAGGGACGGGGTGGCTTTTGGGGAGGCAGAAAGGGGCTGAGGGCGACCGCAAGATGCTGTTGCGATGGGGGGTGGCACCTGGGGGAAGCGAATTGAGTGGGGCTGGGAATAAGGCCGCGGGGGGGGATAACCCGCAGGGGCTGCGCCGATGTCCATGGAGCATCTTCCTGAGGGACCGTCGGAGCCCAGCCCCGGCAGCCCGGCCAGGCAGCCCGCTCCGCGCTTTGCGAGATGCTAAAAAAAAAAAAAAAAAAAAAAAGGAGTTGAGGGATTTTATTTTTATTTTACTTGTGTATCTCTCGGTAGCCATCCTCTATAATAACGCCTGGAGTGGGACCAAGCCGCGGTCCTTTTCCTTGGGAGAAGGCGTATGCACAAAAAGGGGAATATCAAAATGATCTCGTTTCTGTCTCTCTTCCGTCTCATATTGAACAAAGGACAGATGGGAACAAGAAAGGAAGAAAAAAATATCACCTGTTCCCATCCAGTCTTAGAGAGATCGCAGTCATTATCTCGGCAGCCTCACGTTTCTAAAGGGGCTCCATTTTTCTTTTAAACACTGGCATCTTGTTAAAAAAACACGAGGAGAAATCCTCCGTTTAAGTCCCCCCAAACCGAATGGCTCTTCCTCGCCTTTCCCTGCCCTCCCCACAGCCCCGACTTTAACACCTGGGGAAAGAAAGTCGAAAGGAAATCCCACCAAAACAAAAATAAAGGCCCCCAACCCTGGCTTTTCTCGATGGCGTTTCTCCATCTGACAAAAGCCTTTGGTTTTCTGTCATTCTTTTCATTTCCTTGATGGCTCCCCAATTGTCAAGCCTTCAAGAAAATGCACTTTAGCTCTTTGTCCCCAAATGTAATTTGATAAACTCTTTGCAGAAACATTCTGGTTTTGGAGGCTTTTCAGAAAAAAAAAAAAAAGGAAAGAAAAAGAAGGAAAAAAAAAAGAAGGAAAAAAAAGGAGGAAAATAAAAAAGGAAAAAAAGGAAAAAAAAAAGAGGGGAAAAAAAAAGAAAAAGAAACACCACCCCCCCCCCCCCCGAGCTGCTCCTGCAAGGGGTGCGAGTGGGGGAGACGATGTAGGAGAGGCTATTTGAGCATTTAAAATAAAAACGAGGGGTTTTGCAGCGGGGTGATGGAGGAGCAGAAGAAGGGGCAGAGGGGGCCTGGCCGGCGATGCGGGCGGGCGGCAGCCGGGGCTCGGGGGAGCGCGGAGGAAGCTTTACATTGTCATCGTCCCTAAATGCTTATGAATACTCATTTTCAAGCAGCACCCTGTGGGCGGGGACCACCCCAGCTTTCACGCTATAAAATGCTCCGGGTTTCCCTGGCGTGGGGAGCGGTCCGTGGGACCTACGGCTTCGGGGTGGCTGAAGTCAACTTGGACTTCGAGGTTTGGTAAGTGGCAAAAAGAATGCAGATTTTACCCTTTTTTTTTTTTTTTTAATTTTTTTTTTTTTATTTCCCCCCTGGTGGGAGCTGGTTGCTGAGCAGGGTTTTCAGTACCGGGGAGCTGCACCCGATCGCTCACGTAATATCTGTTCCCCTTCCTTCGCTCCCCTCGGTTTTTATTGAACCGCTTCTGCCCAAGGGGTTTGTTGTTGTTTTCTTTCATGCGAGGGGTGAAAAAACCAGTGATGACAACTTTGAAATTTCATTGCAGGGCTTTAAAGGCGCCTGGTTTTTAAAAAAAAAAAAAAAAAAAAAAAAAAAGGCAAAGCAAAACAAAGCCCTAAACCAGAACCGGGGGCCTATTCCCAGGTGGGGGAAGTGGTGTAACTCTGCTCCAAGCAGGACAAGCTGGCTGCTGGGCACCCGCCGCCGGGACCCCCCGGGACACCAGCACACTTTGGGGAGAAAAATACCAAAAGTGATCAAGAAGCAAAACTTAAATTGGAGATTTGGTTGCGAAAATGGCATTGCAAATTTGGTTGCAAAAATTACAGCGTAGATTTGGTTGCAAAAATTAAATTTCAGGTTTGTTTGTTGGTTGGTTTGGATTTCTTTTTTTTTTTTCCTCCCCATTAATAGCCTGGCAGGGGTAGTGGTTAAATTACAAAGGAGCTGGAGATGGGATTTCTCTGCAATGTAAAGCTTCCATACGTTCTGGCTGTCCTGCAGTGCCCCTGCCCAGCGGCCCCCGCGCTTCACTTGCCGTACAGGTGGTTGAGTGGTTAGAAAGTACGTTGCCGTCCATCGCAGAATAGTTGCCAAATCAGCTATAAAAGCGTTTTCAGAGGAGAGAATATTAATGCCCGCAAGAAATAAAACACACCATCAGACCGAAAAAAAAGCAGCAACATCTGCAGCAGAATGTTAGCAGGGAATCCCGGCTCAAAAATGAAAGTTATTTGGGTGAAGTTGATTTTTTAAAATCAAATAGAAATAGCACCACGCGCTGCACGTGCTGCAACCAGTCTTCAAACGGGACGTGAAAATCAAAAATCGCACTTGTGCGTTTCCAGTTCCTCCCGGTTCCCCTTTCGGTGGGTTTTGCCTGCGTCGCCTGGGGTGGGGACAGAAAGAATCAGTGCGTTAAAAAAAAAAGGGATGGGACATGGGCAAGCATTCAACAGTGAGAAAAAGAAAAGGCAATTTCAGGAGCAACTGCTCCCTTTGGGAAAAAAAAAAAAAATCTATAAATATTACCCAGTCGTGCCTCCGGAAATATTTCAGGGCACCGGTGCGGCCGAGAGGGATGCAGCTCGCTCCGCCGGCGACGGCAGCGGTCGTGAGAGAGGGGAGGGAAAATGCACGCAGGGAGGTTTTGTGCGCGGGGAGCAAATCGGGCACCTCTCCTTGCCCTCCTGTAACGGGGGAGCCGGGGGCGACCAGGAAAGGCAGAACAACCCCACGTTCACGAATAATGAAGATACCCAAATAACGCGGCGCTGCATTTGACCCAGGGGACTCTCTGCTGCTCTCTCCAGCCGAAACGCAACAGCGCTGGAGCTTTTCAGGGGCTGCAGGGAGAGCATCTGGGGAAGTCAAGACCCATTAAATTTGGAAAAGAGAGAAATTTGCTGCTTTAGGGCACAGAGCAGCATCAGTCAGCGGGGGAGCCTGGAGGGAGCTTTTCCTGGGTCAGGTTGTTCCCTCCTTGCACCACATTCATTTTCCTGCTTTTTCCCGGCGTGGGAAGAAGCAGGAAAGTTCACGATCCCGTTTGTGTTGCAAAATTGGATTCAGGGGGTCCGACCTCATGGGGAAAGGGGGACTGAGCCTCAGGGTGTGGGAGCCGGTAGCGTTGGGCCCCAAACCCACTGCTGCTTTTGGGCTCAGCCGCGTCCCGGGGCGGTGAGTTCCTCACGTTTGCCCGTTCCCGGTGGGAGCAGCATCCGCCACCAAAATGCTCCTTGGGGCTGGTTTGATCAAACCTGTTGTCTGCCAGTGCCATCGCCCCTCTCCTCCTCATGAATAATTGCTCCTCCGTTCCCTTCTCCATGCCGTTTGGAATTTCACGGGCTTTTGGCTTTTATTTGCAGACGATGATAAAATTACCCAGATTACAGTAAAAGTTGGGGCGAAGCCCTGGTCACCTGGTTTCGGTTCTGCCATCGGCCTTGGAAAAGCCATTTGCTCTCTGAACTCCCACAGCCTTATCTCCAGAGAGGGGAATTCTGAAAAAAACCCAAACCCAAACAACAGAAACCCTTAAAAAAAAGCAGGTATTTTTTAGGCTTTTCCCTTTTACCTCTGAATTTCCACCAGTGGGAAAAGAAACAGATTCTTATGAAAAATATGTGCTGGTGGCTTCTCTCTGTCCCTCTCCCAGCCCCTCAGAGGGGCATTTGCACACACTTACAAAGCAGTGGGAGACATTTTGGGACACGAGCTCTGTTCATACATGCCGCTGCTTTGAGGGGGCCGAGAGCATCTCGGGGATGTTTTTTCCCTTGGGAAAGGGAGGAGGAGAGCGAGGCAGACAAGGTCTCCCTCTTCACTGAGCATGTCTATGGCCGGCCCCACGGTTTGGGGGTTCCTGGGGTGTTTTCCACGGCAGGCGCTACCATCAGGGGCCGAAGCGAAGCTCTTGGCGATGGATGTGCTTCTCTGAAATGTCCTTTTGCGACTCTCGGCCCCCAACCCAGCCCAGCCCGGCCCAGGTCTGATGCTGAGCCCAGCATCCTGCTGGCTGTCACTGCCCCGGGAGATGCATGCTGTCCCCCTCCACACTGATCCGGGGGGACAAGGGGAGAACTGAGCCTTCTTTCCCCCATTGTCCCTGTGAGGGGGTATCTGAGCCCGCTGGGGTGTGTGGGCTGCCTGGGGGGGCTCCGCTAGGCTGGCTGGTGGGATCCGGGACCGCCGGCCTTTGCGGGGGACCCCCAGGGTAGCTGGTGGGCAGGGAGCACCCGGGGGTGTGGCAGGAGGCATTTGTGGAAGGTGTTTTGTTTCTCCTGTGAGGCCAGGCTGGGAGAGCTGGGGGGGCTCAGCCTGGAGCAGAGGAGGCTCCGGGGAGACCTTCCTGCAGCTGCCGGGGCTGAGAGGGGCTGAGGAGAGAGACGGGGACAGGCTTTGTAGAAGGGCCTGTAGCGACAGGACAAGGGGTGATGGTTTTAAACTAAAAGAGGGCGGATTTCGACTAGATACAAGGAAGAAATGTTTCCCAAGGAGGGTGGTGAACCCCTGGCCCAGGTTGCCCAGAGAGGTGGTCGATGCCCCATCCCTGGGAACATCCCAGGTCAGGCTGGACGGGACTCTGAGCAACCTCCTCGAGTTGAAGGTGTCCCTGCTCACTGCAGGGGGTTGCAGAAGATGGCCTTTAGAGGTCCCTTCCCACCCAAGCCCTCCCGCGATTCTGTGATGCTAAGGTATTTTGGGAAGGTGCTCTGGGGATTCGCTTTGAGAAAGTATTTTAGGAAGATGCTTTGGGAAGCAGCGGGGCCGAGCCGGGAGAGGAACCCTGCAGGGAGGAGGGGGCTTCGGCCTTGCGCGGAGGGGCGCGGAGGGGCGCGGAGGGGCGCGGGCCCCGCCGCCACCTGCGCTCCGCCGCCTGCAGTGCCGCCGGCCGCCACCGGGTGGGGCGGCAGGGCAGGGAGTGAGCGCGGCGGCGGGGGGGGGGCCGGTCCGCAGCGGGGGTCCTGCCCCGGGATGCCCCGGGGGAGCCCCCCGCCCCGGGGGGGAGCGCCCTGCAGCCGGGTGCACGGGGAGAGGGGTCCCTGCCCCGCGAGTGCACAGGGCGAAGGGGGGGGTTCCTGCGGCGGGGCGCACCGTGGGGCGGGGGGTTCCCTCCACCGGGATGCACCGGGTGGGGGTGTGGAAACTCCCTCCGCTGGGACCGACGGGGATGCGGGGGGAGGGGGCTCTGCGCCGGGGTACACGGCACCAAGTTCACGGGGATGGACGCGGGTGGGGGACTCCGTGCCTCGCGTTGTGCCCCCGGAGGCACCGAGACACGGGGCGGGGAGGCGTGATGCTACCCCGAGGGTGCCCAAGGATGCTGGGGAAAGGGGGGGTCCGCTGCACCCACACCGGGATGCTCGATCCCCGCAACCCGGCTCCATCCCCGCGCTGGGACGAGGGGGAGTCACAGGAAAGGGGCTCCAGTCCTGGGTCACCCCAAAGGAAGGGGGGTGCCCTCCCACCCCACGCCGCAGCGGCGGGGGGGCGCGCAGCCCCTCTCGGGGCTCTGCAGTCCCAGACTCAAACCAGCTGGGGCGGGGGGGGTGGTCGGCGAAGGAGAGGGGGGGAACTCAATGAACTTTTGTTTTTCCTGTAATCTGAAGCAAATGCTTTGCAAAACTGCCTGTAACCAGGCAGCCCGGATACCTGCCTGCGCCCCCAGCGCTGCCGTGGCCCGGCGGGGGGGCGGGGGGGGGGGGCAGCTGTATTGCAGCCCCCTGGGCAAGGCTGGGCTGGAAACACACCTCGGCTAAAACGCGGGTCCCCCAGCCTGACCCCCCTGTCCTGGAAAGCACCAGGTAGGGGAGGGGGTGGTCAGGAAAATCACAGCTCCCCCCCAGAAAAGAAAAAAATAATAGGGGGTGTGTGGGGAATACAGCAAATGTGAGCAAAATATTGTGGGGGCAGAGGGTAAATCATTGCAAGGGGCAAATCACTGGGAGGAAGTAATTGGAGGGGGGAAATCAATGCAAGCGGCCAAATAATTGGGGAGGGGGGGGAGATGTAATTGCAAAAGGCCAAATCCTTGCAGCGGGGTGACTGATGGCAAGCAGGGGAGCAGCGGGAGGGGAGCGAGGAGTTGCAAGCAGAGAAATGGGGGGGAGGGTAAATGGTTGCAAGGAGGAAGTAATGAAAGGGGGGCAAATCAATACAGAGGGGAAATTGTTGGGGAGGGGGAGAATCATCGCCTGGGGCAAATTAGTGTGTGGGGTAAATCACTGAAAGGGGAAAATCGTCGGGGAGGGAGTCATTGTAAGGGGGGAAATCACTGGGGGTGGGTCTTGCAGGGGAGAAATTATTGCAAGGGGGAATCGTTAAAGGGTTAAATATTGGGGGGGTTCATCGTAAGGGGGGGAGATCTTGGGAGAAGGAATCATTACAAGGGGGGAAGTAATTTGGGGTTAAATATTGGGAGGGATCGTTGTAAGGGAGACTCATTCAGGGTTAACTGTAGCGGGGGGATCACTGCAAGGGGGCAACGATGAAGCATTAAGTATTGGGGGGGCCGCGGCGAGGGGGCAATGATGAAGGATTAAATATCCGGGGGGGGGGGGGCGTTCCGAGGGGGCAACTATAAAGGGTTAAATATTGGGGGGCTGTCGGGTGGGGGCAATAATGAAGGCTTAAATATCGACGGGGCCGTTCAGCGGGGGCAATGATGAAGGGTTAAATATTGGGGGGGCTATCGCGAGGGAAGGCATCAAGGGAGGTGGGAGTCATTGCGAGGGGGGGAATCATTGCAAGGAGAGCATCATTAAGGGTTAAATATTGGGGGGGTGATTGGAGGGGGGGGCCCGCCGGAGCTGAGCCGCGATCGTCTCTCCGCAGGTCCGGACGGCGAAGGAGGAGAGAGAAAAGAGGAGGGAGGAGGAGGAGGATGAGCCGAGGAGCGCGGCGTGACCGTGGGGCGGGCGGCGGGCCAGGGCTCGCACGCTCCAGCGCCGCGGCCGCCCGTCCCGTCCCGCCCCCCCCGGCCCTCTGAAGTGCGGGTGGGTGTGCGGGGGGAGCAGCCGCGCTGGCGGCCGGCCCAGCCCGGCTTCCCGCCTCTATATAAACACACATGGACTTTCTTTTTTTACTCAAACTCAACCTTGAGAGAGAGGGGCTATACCCAGCAGCCCTGCCTCCCTCTTCACAGGAGTCTGGTGAAAAGTCTGGGGCTAACAAATAACCGGCGTATAGATATTTATAGAGATATATTTATATAGAGATACAAACCGATCCGTCTCGCTCCGTGTGTATAGATACATATATATAGAGCTATTTAATTCTTCCATCTCTCCAGGTCGTAGCTGAATTATTTGATGATTTTTTAATATTTTTTAAAATCTCGCTCCTTTTTTTTTTTTTTTCTTCTTTAATTTTTGTTCCCCCCACCCCACCCCCTTCTGGTGTGTGTGGCTTTGCCTTGACAGCAAGGGAGAGCCAGAGCATCCGCGTTTGGACTTTTTGGGGTCTTTTCCCTCCCCCCCTCCGGGCTTTTTTCTTTTTAATTTTTTTTTCCTTGCGTTTTTTGCCTACTCCGTTGCCCCCACCCCCTTCTTTTGGGGTCTCGCTTGTGGTGTGTTTTTTTTTTTACTTTTTTCCACTCTTTTTTTGCATTGTGTGTGCTTGGTTTTTTGTTTTTATTTTTTTTTCCGCCTGTGTCACTCTGTCAAGTTTATTCCAAACAAGAACAAAGTTTTCAGTGAGGGACAGAGGAGAAACTGCTTTTTACCCTTTTTTTTTAATTTTTTTTTTTCCCCTTCCACCCCTTCCCCTTTTTCCCTGTTGTTTTTCTAACCTGCCAGAGGAGAGGGGGGCGAGCCCGGCCCCCCCCCCCCTCCCGGAGGACCCCCCAGGCAGGCTTTAAGCGTGCGCTCCGCAATCTCCCTTTTTTCGTGCGTGTGCGTGTCTGCGTGTGGGTGCGAGTGTAGTGCCTGTCAAGGGGCTGTTTCTCTCCCCACCCTCCTCCTCCTCCTTCTTCCAAATATGCTTTTTGCAAGTTTTGATCTCCTCTCGGCACTGGCTACCCTCGCGGCGTGCTTGGTGTCACTGACTTTGCTGCTGGCCGTGTCCCAACAGCTGTGGCAGCTCCGCTGGGCTGCCACCCGCGACAAATCCTGCAAGCTACCAATCCCTAAAGGCTCTATGGGATTCCCTTTAATCGGAGAAACCTTCCACTGGCTCCTGCAGGTAAGGAGGATTCCCTTCCCTTCCTTCCTTTCCCTCCCTGGAAGGTGGGCTGGGACCGGCTTTTTTTTTTTTTTTCCTTTTTTTTTTTTTTAAGGGCTTGCTTCTTCTTCTTCTTTTTTTTTTTTTCCCCCTCCTTTCTTCTTTTTTCTTTTCCTTTCGATTGCATCATGCGGGTTCCCGGCGAGCTGGGGAGGTAGCTGGGACCGGGGGGCTGGTAGCTTTTGCGGGGGACACCCACCCCCCGAGGGAGCACGCCACGGAGCCGCCGCGGCGCTGCGCTCCCCGGGGGGGGGGCGGTGTGAGCTGGGTGCCGGGGAGGAGGTTCGGTGTCTCCCCCGTGCTGCCAAAAATCTCCTTTTCTCCCCCCTCCCCGCTGAAATCCTTGCCCCCCCGCCAATAATAAGAATAAAGCCGCGGGTGGGAGGTAGCCCCGGGGCGAGGGCACGGCGCGGGGGCTCCCCGGGTCGTGTTCCTCCCCTCTCCGCCCCGTCCTGTCCCCGGGGCCGCTCCCGTCGGGTTCGCACCCCCCCGGCTCCGGCCCGGTCTTGGGGGAAGCCCGCGGAGGTAATCGGTAGATTAACCCGGGATTAACCTCGCTAAATGCTGAACAGCGGCGGGCGGAACGGGATCCCCTCGGACCGCGTTGCGAGAGGGTGACTGCCAAAAAAAAGTGAAAAAAAAATTAAAAAAAAAAAAAAAAAGGGAGGAGGCGGACGAGGGGTGCCCCACTCCGAGGGGGCCGGGCTGGGGGCACCCCGCGGCTCGCAGCATCCCAAGAGGGAACCCCTGAGGCAAATTAGCCGGAGGCTTTTCCCACCCCTTCTTCCGAGGGCAAAATAGTAATAATAACGCGGACCGAGAGCCCGCTGGGGATGCCCCCGCCGGCGGCGGAGCTCCCGCTCCGTGGACGGGACCGCGGAGGGGACGGCAGAGCCCGTGGGGCAGCCCGGGCCCGGCCGCGAGGGCTGCGGTGTCCCCCGGTGTCCCCGGACCCCCCCGCACCCTCACGCCGCCGGGGAAGCCCCGACGTGGGAGCCCGTCGCGGCGGCCCCGCTCCCCGGCCGTCCCCCTCCCCGCCGGCGGCGCCGAAGGGGTTAACCGCAGGCTCTCAATAGGGCTTTATTTTTTAAAGAAATTTATCAGATTTTTTACAGGGGGACCAGAAAAGGGTTCTCGCTTTTCCACAGGCTCCATCCAAACAGAGTCCAGGGCTAAAAATACAAAATTTTTGTATAAATTGGACTCCATTCGAAACTTCTCCCACATAAAGGTCCTCTTTGTGCTGCCCTGGAAATGGTGTACAAATAACTCTTTATTAATGCCACAAAAAGGACTTTAATTATATTTACGCAGATCAAGAAACAGGGTCACCTGAACATCTGAAATTCACAACCGCGCTTTTGTTTCAAAATAAACACGCGCATTCGCGACCCAGCACCGGGCCGCGGAGCTGCAGCGCTCGCAGCTATTCTCCCCACTCGGGATGGCTGTTTTTTTCTTTGGGACACTCCCCCCCCGTGGCTCCATGCGCCTCTTTGCCGACAAAAGCCCCCGGAGCATGTGGGAAAGTTATTAAAGCCTCCCAAATCTGGAGATTTACTTAAGCAAACTGCAGCCTTTCGAGTAAATTCAGCCTGAGCGAGAGAGAGGGAAAAAA